>NC_051121.1:763679-1367559 GCF_014839805.1 Manduca sexta | reverse complement strand
TTTATGATTATTAATTTGTCGCCTAATTTGTTTGCAGCGTAATTGGCCTACGAACCGTTAGATTCTAGATTCGATTTTTAGATGTGTGACAATTGAGTCGACTAGTTTCAAAAACAGCATTCTGTAAAATTTGGTATGAAGGTAGGCAATCCGTAAAATTAAAACTGATTTTGTGACTCTTACAGAATCAATGATGCTGAAATAGGATTTACTAGATCTATTACTTATCTAAGATGCTATATAAATTAGTTTTTTTGTGACAAGGATAATACAAAGAAAATAGGATATTTTTTTTATTTACCAACATTTTTTAAAACGTCAGATTGCCGGTTTTGAAACTAGTCGCCTCAATTATGGATTCTAACATAGAGCTCTAAGATTATTATATAAATACTATTTTTTTTCCATATCATGATTTGCACGTTTTTCATGCTCATATTAGCATATATTCTGTAAATATGTTATTTATATAGTAATATCTAAGGACGCTGTGACATCTTATCACACGGACATTGCAAATAAGACAATTCATTACTAATTGGAAATAACTTAGAAGCACAAATTTGGTCCTGTTGTCCGGTCAGTAACTAACTATACTGTTTTGTCTTTGGATTCTAATAACAACGCTTTCCTTGGGGTTTAAATTATATTATAGGAGAATAATTCTCCATACAAGGATATTAAGACTTAAAGTAATGATTTCTTATGTTTACGCGAATGTTAGACAATTAAATTAAACTATTTTACGGATTTTATCGCGGTTTTAATTTAAGACTTAAAGTTTATGATCTATTTATAAAGGTATATTTTCCTTTTAGTACTTTATTTTTTGTATTCTTTATTGCTAATATACATTTTTGTATTGCAAATTGTCTTATGGACTGCAGCATTTAGGAGCTCATCTTTCAATATTATATTTCTACAGTTGAAGACTTGTTGTTAGATTTCATTCAACTCTCCTAGAGCTGTTTAGAAATCTATAGCTATAATTCTTTCATATCTTAACAAATAAATTATATTATTACTAGCTGTACCCCGCGGTTTCGCCCGCATTGAAATCAGTGGGTCACAAAGATTTCCCCGCGTAAATCTCGACCCACGAGATTTTTTGCAAACCCCACGACCACTTCAACAGTAATCGTTATTTCAGTACTATTAACCTAAACTTTTCTCAAGAACTGCACCATCTTTTAATAAAAACGGTAAAAAACCCGTTCAGAAGATTTTGAAAAATCGATCACATACAGACAGCTTTTGAAGACTTTGTTTTATAATATATATATGTGAGTGTTGGGTCACCAGTTGCGTCTCTGCCTACACTTGAACACACGGCGTGAGTGTACGGCTTAAGCACTTAGGTTGTACGACAAACAATAATGTTAACCCTCTCAATACAAATATTTGTGTGTTATTCCCAACTTAGCATTGTTTGCTCCGACTAAGTTAGGAATATGCGCGTAGATTTCGGCCCGAATGCCAAACTTGGCTCCACTTACTGCTTGAACGTCGCGTAAAGTTACAAATCTATGTTGCGAAATGGAGAGTTTTTAATTCAGACTGGATTTAAAGCTACGACTTAAGATATCAACCTTATATAATTTGCAGTGATGTGTAATATTTTTTTTGTTTGTTTTGGCAACGTTAGTGTACGGCAAAGCAAGCGATAGTTGCTTGGGATATAGGATCTCTAAATCTTAGATGCAATATCACCTCAGTGAAGCCGTTTGGTTACCTAGTCTTTAGACGCATAAACTGATAATTTAGTCTATGAAATGAAACAAAAATATACTATATTTCAAAAACACCTTCTACGGAATCTAAACATTGTTTAGAGTCCGTAAATTTTTTCTCTACCAACAGTTCGGAAAGGTGTTCCCAACACAGTAGAACGGGCAAGAAATTTGGTATAACACGTTCAAACAAGCATGCTGTCTCGAGGATACACAATGAATATTCCCTTAAGCCTTAGATACCACAAAAAACATATACGTGAATAAAAACTTTATACTCCGTTTTAAACGTATTGTACGCACGGAGGAGTGAGATTTGACAAGGTCTAAATTCACATACTTAATGGTGCAGAAAATAAAATGTATCATTATTTTTTTTATCGAAGCTGAGAGGTGTTAAGCGAAACCATAGAAAGTGCCGACCGACAAATGATACAAGCATCCCCGGACGGTCGGTACAGTCATGTCGGCCTGCATTATTGCTTCTCTACGCTTCGCTTGAATGACCCCAGGTTACAGCAAGAAGGGAACACGTATGCAGACAAACCATGCCACAGCTACAACATTCTTTAAATGTTACAATTAGCTCGGCGGTAAAATTTCGACTTCTGAACGACCAATTTATATCAAACTTATATGGACGCTAAGTGTCTAGGTGATAGTCTTGAATTAAGTTATTGGAAGAGAAAGATGATTTATTTCGAACCTGTCAAAACCTATATCGAATTGGCAGAAACCAAATTTACTTTATGAGTTAATATCCGTTAAATAATGAAGAACATACGTGAAAACTACTGGACATAATAAGATTTATCATCTCATGTCTCAAGATGGCGAGCGCAGTGGGATACCAAACAATACTTTGTAATTCAAGGTGTTGGATGGTGTTTCTACTATGGGCGGTGCTATCGCTTACCATCAGACAAACGGAGAGTTCGTCTCGTTATTCAATGCAATATAAATATATAAGTATACTATTCAAACCCAACGCAAACTTTATTATTGATTATAACATTCATGACGCGAGCAAAGGCCCAAGCAACAACCTGCCACAGCGAAAGTGATAACCGATTGCATCGCATTCTATAACACGATGTATACTTACTGCCGAGTACGTGTTTGTTTAATCAAACCTCTCGGGAGCTTACAAACTCCCAATAGCGTATTTACAGTACAAATAGCTGTGAAACACCCGTTGAGTGCAAATGGGTTCATTAGGGGCGGACGGAAAAATTCACTCGTTTCTTGGCCACTTTTTAATCTGTGTAAACGGCTGAACTACGAACATTAAAAATTAAGTGAGGGACTATACGTGTGGGTTTTATATTGTTAGTTTTTTAAATAAACCTTATTAAAGTACAATATTTAAGTAAAATTTTTGTTTAACTAGATAATGCGTTATAATAAAACTTTCTTTCAATGTATTAAATACTTTTTTTTCTATTATTAGTGTCGTTTTCTCAATTTCAAAAGTTCATGCCAGAGTCTTACGTTCGAAGCTTCGAAAGCTTAAATACGTAGGAGTGTGCTTTATCTGGTCGCTTAAAAAAGTGGTTCATTTATTTACATAATGTAAAGAAAACATACCCATACATGGTATGTGAAAGAAACTATGTTGGCATAAATTACAAATATATCCAACATTCGTCATATTTCTGCAAATGGAGAGAAAATTTTTACACAAATTTGAGCCCCGAAAATGCTATCCAGTGTAACAAAACTATCTTTTTAGTTTGACGAACATTTCAGAAGTATTTGTCAGATTTTATCCAACTTGCAATGAAGTTTGAATGTCTGTCTCGGTGGCGTAGTTGCGTTACAAATGCAGTGCGTCTCGGGTTCGTTCTCCGGGTCGGGCAAAGTGATACATTTTCCTACTTCAGCCCAGATTTTAAAATTTGTGCCCGATATGGCGCTAAGCTTCCCCTATCACGTCAAGACATGCCTCTCTAAGTGAGGTCCATCGTTTGATGATTACCACTGAGACACCCAACTGTCCGGGCCTTGGTTTTGGCAGAGTTCTGTTACCGAGAAAATAAAAACTCTCCTGACGTCCTAACTTAGCGATATGTGTAGGTACTTAGTTTTACACCTAGTTCGTAATTATAGTTTAATATATTATTAGATAAGGAGTAACTCAATAAAGTTTATACTTGGGCATGTACTTATTTGTTTTCGTGGTAACCCGTAACAATTTTAATGTAAAATATTCGCGGCTACATAACAAATCATTATGCTAACGTATCAACTTAGACTTTCTTAAATAATAATAACATACAATGTTTAATTTCAATTCCAGCCGGATTCAAAGGACTGTCTATTTCCATCGCTAATATACCAAACGCATCCCTAGCGACCCTCACTTCTAAGCGAAATAAGCTGTAAGAGTATATGAAATATAGAATATACTAGACTCGGAATTTCTGAAATATGAACTCTATATTTGACTAAACTAAATCTCAGACGTAGTTATGCCAAAATGAACTTTAGAATACCGCAGATAATTAAGATTTTTGCAGAAACATAAACGTTCGGTTATAAATCGTTTAACAGCTCAAGTCTATCACATCGAAACATTTTATAAAACAAAGTCCACAAAAAGCGGTCTGTATGTTATCGATTTTCTCAAAATCTACTGAACGGAGTTTGATGATTTTTTGATAGGGAGACAGTTTAAGACCCTGAGAAGGTTATAGACTACATTCTATCCCGGGAAAATATATAGCGGGACTTTAATCCCGGAAAACTCCTGCACGCGGACGAAGCCGCGAGAACTATAAAGCACAAGTAATAATATAAAGTACGAGATTTGAAGTCAATCTGCTTACTTAACTTTACAACGTTGTCAGCTGGTTCCTTTCAGCATAACTATATCCAAATAGGTACATTTCCAACTATAATAATAATCCGGGTCCTCATCAGTGCGTCAAACGCCAGGTTGAATTTTAAGTAAGACGATTATCATTAGACCTAGATTTTCAGCTCATATTGGCTGTACAATCTTTGCTCATTGCGCGACGAAATTGTTTACGGGATTGAAATTGGAAATGAATATTTATGGGATTATAATATCATAATGTTGAAGACGTAAATATAAAAAAAAAAACTAAAGGCAAAACATATTTCGTGTGCGATTTATTAGCACTCATTCATTTTGGAGTTGAAGTATACTAACCATGAAACTGGCTACACTTTTACTAAAATTCCCCTTCATCCGAATAACGTTTCATTTCAGTTGCATCGGGGCCGTCTTTTTTATATAATTGACATTTTTGTCTAATACTAACGTTTGCACGCAGTTCCAGCCCGTTAGAAAGTTTTTCGGTATAAAGGTTCCGCTTTATATTTTCTCGTGATAAAATGGAATCTATATTTTAAGACTTCTAACAATACATCGGTGGAAACTGCATTCAATTCCTAGCAGTATCATGTATAGATATTAATTTTTGCAAATACTAAGTATAACAACACGAGTAATACAGCGATGTTGTGAATGACTGACCAATTGTTATTATTTTACTGAGAACTAAGAAAATACTCCTCTAAAACATAAGTCGATTACATAACATCAAGTATATTAAAACGATATAAGTCACACCAAAATGTCTACTCGGTGAGAATTAGGCCGCAGCAATTCCGCAGGCACAATATATAACTAATGTTGCTCGGAGGTAGGCCGGGCTATTAAACGAAGCCGACGTCGTACCCACTTTGCTAAATTCGCTGGAAATTAAATCATACTGCCGATGCACTGAACATCTGGCCCCAGGCCAAGAGTCCACAACACATTAATATTGTTTCAGCCAGAACACGCCCGTGATAACCGTATATAGTTAAAAATTGTACAGCGCCATCTATTGAGAAACGTTTTGATCTTTTTCATTACTGGCTTCTGTGTTTCTTTATGATTTCCTTCATGGAATTTAAGCTGTTACTGCTGGCTCTTTGAACTGTGAAACACCGGTTTGATCAGTCAGCAGTGCTGGCTTTCGTAGTATAACAATTTTAAGACAGAAAAAATTGATAATTTAAATTCACTTCCAAGATGGTGCCTTCATGCCTAAGGGAAATCCCACGAGAAATAACGCTAGTCGCGTCATAAATTCTACATGTCTAAACATTTTTTTTTAAATATTTTATTTTAAATTTGGAATGCTCATATAACCATATTGTCAGACTCAATCAATCTCCTTTTTCTTTTTTTATTACCCTCATATACAATATTAAGTAAGGTAAATTACCCATAATTCCTCTGACATCATTTACAGGTCCTTTTTATAATAATTTGTAATACATGATTTGCGTACACCAACTAATCTAGATTTTACTTACTAAAACCTGGGAACCGCAATAAAATCTTAATAAACTAGTCCGAAAACACGCCAGACTCTCTGGCAGCTAATGCCATTAGGGGGTGAATTAATGGCCAGTCTATCCGATTACCCGTCGACACCTCCAATTATATCTTATTTTGATTAGCAACGCTCGACTTTTATGAAAGTCGTGTGCGATTTATTTACTTATTAAAGTCGTGTGCGATTACGAACTATTTTATGACGCCAATAATAATGTTTTAAATTCTTTTTATGATTCGAAGTAAATTCTATTTTCTCTTATTTTATGTGCTATAGAAAGACGAGACGAACACTTATAAATAAATGAAATCACAATGTGTAGACAGACGTGCAGAATTACAAAGCTTTAGTTAAATTTGCGCGTATGTGTAGCAATAAGACGCGCTCAGTCACTATCAATTTTTAAAAGGATGGTAAAAGAGCATTTCCTTACCCTCTAAAATCTAATCGTACGGCATTGACTAGCACTTGTTACTTATCTATTTGTGTAATTCATATTATATATATGTATGTATGTATGTATATATGTGTGTATGTATATGTAGTCTATAAATTATTTGTGTTAGCGCATATGTATATTTATTTACTATATTCTATATATTATCGTATCTAATTTTTCATATTACTATTATTATTGCTATTATTATTATATTTTTTTTTTATCTTTTTACGTACGCCCTAAACTGCCCTTTCGACTATTTTTATCATCTCCATCCAATGGTTGTCTGGTAGAGATCGCCTCGAGCGATAAGACCGCCATTTGTACCACCAATGTATTCTTTTCCACCGTCTGTATGCAAATTTGTCTTCTTTTTGTTTTCTTTTTAAATTTTTTGTGTACAAAAAAGTTTTAAATAAATAAATAAATAAATATGTCAGATATATTAAATAACGACTTCAAAAACCATTACGAACAAAAAACTAATTTTACTTTATGTACAGAGTAATAAGAAATTATTAAAACCCAAGCAATGTAATCTTTCCAATACAGGTTTATTTATATATTTGTACATATATTTGTATTATATAAAATATTTTCTATTTATGCGCACACGGCAGTCACCCACCGCATCTGATGGTAAGTGGAGTGGGATCCAATAGAATGTAGACTGACGAGAAATGGTTATCTCTCGGCAATCGATACAATTATGCAGGCCTGTTGGTACAGGATGTACACAGGCTGATCCCGCAACGCGACTCACTTACGTGGGCCACTATAGTTTCAACACCTTGTGTGCGTTGGTCGCTATCCAGGTAGATATAAAATATATCCTCCCACCAGTTACATATTGAGTTTACAATACAGAATACATTATTTTCACATATTACAATGCCTGGAGTGTCTCTGTAATTACAGTAAACTGCAAAATACATAAAATATAATATAACACAATGCAAAAGAAATAACAACAATGATGATTACAAAATGTCGTGAATAAATTGTATGTTGAAATCAATAATTTTCATTGGTATCTGTAGAGTATATTTTTAGGAATCGGTACATATATTCAGAATTGTTTTTGTACATTTGTTTATTGCCTTAGCTGACAATAAAATGTTTTAGTAGTTCAAACGCTCTCCAACTTCGTTACCTGACGATGGGTAAGTAGGGCAAGGTGAAATGGGATAACACAGCCTAAAGAGGATTGGTAAAGACTTAAATGTTATTTAATATTCAAACCTAAAAATAGGGAAGTAAAGGTCAAACGCCAATAATTGTTAATTATTAACATGTGAAAAATTTATTACTGTCTAAAAATTACTTTACTGTCGTAGGCTCTCTTATATTTGGGTGTCCGCCTGGGTAGGTACCACCGCAATATCTATTTCTGCTGCCAAGCAGCAGTGTGTAGTCATTGTTGTGTTCCGGTTTGAAGGACATTGTAGCTATTGTTAACTACTGGACATAATAAGACTTAACATCTCATGTCTCAGGATGGCGAGTGCGGTGGAATACCGAACAATACTTTGTAATTCAAGGTGTTGGATTGTGCTTCTACTGTTCATGAGCGGTCGTATCGCTTCCCATAGGCGTAGGGTACGCTCGTCTCGTCATTCAAAGCAAAACAAAAATTCCTCATCGTATACGAAGTTTCAAATTGTCTGGATTTAATATATGACATCATTTTGTAAGTCGTTCCCAGAACCACTACTTACGATCAAATTTACCCTTAATTGAACAATGAGCGCAGAGAACAATATTTAAAAAACAATCACGTAAAAACATTACTTATTATTGTAAATAACCGAGCTGTGAAAGCATAATTATGTTCGTTAATTATGTGGACGTAATGAAATATGTGAACGTCGAATATTGTATTTCAGTATTAACAAAGGTATGAATATAATATCAGGTCTGTATTTTATACTGTCACACTGCTGGGCCCGAGCCTCCTCTACTACTGAGAGGGATTAGATCTTAGTCCACCACACTGGCCTAGTGCGTATTGGTAAACTTAACACACTATCAATATTCCTATAAAGAACTTCTTAGGTATGCAGGTTTCTTCACGATGTTTTCCTTCACCTAAAGCAAGCGATAATTCACAAAAAGAATACACACATCAATTTAAAAAAAGTCAGAGGAGCTCTTGGGATTTAAACTTGCGGATATTCAACTATGCTATCGCTGCTAAAGGAAGGAATATAGCACAATACATTATAACTCCTATATTATAACTAAATAGGAGCTGTGGCCCAATAACACTAGAACTTGTTATAGACATGACCTTAATAAGTATAAAAAGTAAATAAAATGATGGACATATTTATTTAAATATCCTGACAAAGCAAAAGTAACACCTAATATCATTCTTATTTTGATAAAATTTTTTAATATATTAGTAATTTATAACCATTGACGTATATTCTATAGACACTTCCATATAAACCATGTGTTCAAAATCTGAATTAAAATGACTACCAAAACATCACTATTATAACCTATTTATTCACTTAAACAAAAAATAATTTAACTTATTTGTATAATATTTTTATTCAAATCCAAGTTTACACTTAGACTCGAGTTGTAATATTAGGAGCGCCACTCCGTACATAACCACACGCTGTCAATGTTGAAATCATACTAAAGTCAGGTATACGGATTGCAGTACGGTTGAGTCGAACACAATGTGTGTACGGAACGCCAGATCTAGTACGTAGAACAAACGTAACAATGTTTATAACGCAAAAAAATTTGTCACGATAGCTTACACCTCCATCACACTATTCAGTTTAGAATTTAGTCAAAATTTTACATAGCGGCCTAAACTAATTTCGTTTAAGGACCGTGCATGTTGTCATAATGGCGTAATGTTTGTCAGCGGAGCGACAGCAAAATACTAATTCACGGGAGCAAATAAAATTATGTGCTGCCGTGGACGCGGTGTTTGCGGAAACAGTGGAATTTGCATACTGTTTGTGGCTCGTGCGCGTTGTTCTTTACGATTATTTGTAATAGGGTTGTCAATGGAGAATTAAGTTTAATAAAATACGCAGGATAGAAAATATTTAGCCAAAACAACGTTCTCCTATTTTGTCATTACCTAACAGGAGCGATCAGTTGGTATCAGATGATCCAATCCTTCTTTTGCCGACCTGCTATAAGAAATACTTAAGGTCTTAGACACTCCGCAGACCCCTTACTCGTACAACTAAATAGTAAATCAACCTGTGTATATCTAGTTCCAACAGGCCGGCATAATTTTATCGACTGCCGAGGTCTTCTCTCTTCAGTCGACAATCGACATTTTTTTGACCCCAATTACTATCAGGCGCAATATAAAAAACACAGATTCGGGGTTAATACGAAGACTTAATATCACTTTTTATCTCAATATCACTTTTTATCTCAATATCACTTTTCCCAATCCGAGAAACCGAGACTGCAGAATGAAAATCGTATTATGCATATACAATTACACCATGAAGCAGTCACTTTATCATATGAATTCTCATATCTAGTAACACTAATAAACATACGTTAATAGGAAACAGTATTTTGAATTCTACCCACGGTTTGTGAAGACCGATCTCAAAGATCTCAATTAGAGACGTCTCTCTGGTCAACCACAGCCCCGAGTTAAATTTAGCAGCATTGTTTATAATTCATACTCAGTTCGTTGGACCATTTGATGTATTACTTTATGACGTGGATTGATTTATGATTCACCTCCAGGTTTTTGATAAATGATTTATTAAAATTTGTTAGTATCGGTGTGTGCAACTCAGTTTCAAATATAAAAATATTTAGGTCTAAACATATATTTTCTAAATATTTATATACTCCAAAAGCAGATGTCGGCGAACTCTATCATCATTACTTAAGACCAATGTAACTATTTACCCGACATCATAAATAAAATTTTGAATTTGAATTTTGTTATGTGTACCATTGGTTTGTTTGCTTTACTAGTAGCAGCGTGGAAAGAATCTGTAACAGTTTGAAGGAGTTGGAAATCAGTGTATTTGCTGAACATTATGAGATTTACTTCTAATGTCTAACTGAATGTATTGGAAGGCAGTGATTTGTATTTGAAGTGCTAGGTGAGGGATTGCCGAAGTTTTAAAAAATCCGCCTGTTTTAATTAGTATCAGCGTGTCGTGCATGCGTGCATGGCATTTTATATTTTTTGGTTCACCTTCCATTTTGTAGGTGGTCTAGGTAAGCAAAGTCATCATTTACAAAAGAAATTGTCTTATACCGAGAACATTATCCACGTCTCGTTTCACACCTTGCCTACCACGCTGTTGAGTTCTTCGATATTTTGTAAGACGTAGGCATAACTCCCTATAGCTAATTATTCACTTGCAACCGTCGTACAAATCAAAATGTACAAAGAAATGCATCTCAAAGTACTCCAGAGATTCTGATCCACTCTGTTAATTAGACAGAGGGGGCTTCATTAGTTTCGTAGTGATGGAAATGTGCGATCGGCAAAGACCTTTGCATTCTTGGAAACTGTAGGCGGGGTTTTAATAATGTGGTGCATAATTTTTATGTTTTTACTAAAGAAGTAATTAGCATGAAATTATTATAACAACGAGTGATAAGTCTTTTGTTGTTTGGCATTTTTCTTTGACTTCGCAGCGCTTAGCATCCAATTCCAATTTGTTATGATCGGTCATACGCTTGTATGAAAATTTGGCCAATTTGAAGTATGAAGAGAAGATGACTATTGCGCTAAATATATAAAATCGCTTAACATAGAATAGTGAAAGTGATTGAGCCGCGTCAGATATTAAAAAAAAACTGTTATTTTCCATTATACAGTCAATTTAAAGTCATTTCATTATAAAGACATTTGCAGGAAGAACTTCTTCATAGGTATTTTGAATACCAACTGGAATTAGATTCATGTGGTAGACGAATGATACCTTTTCATCAGATATACCCTACTTTATCACACTCGAAACAGAATCTAGGACAAGTTTTGATGATTTTTTTAACCTCTTGTACCATTGTTTTAATCAATTATAATGATCAGTATATAAAATTAACAAACAATTATTTAACAGTTACGTCAAAAATTTTCATATTAATTATAGTTTTGTAGCGTTGGCAAAATTGTCCCAAAGGACAAAACCTGTAAGGAAAAAAAATATTTTTATGAATCCATACAATTTTCTCAATTTTACATGTCATAGCCTCATGTCAACTCATTCCATTTTAAATTTATACTTTGAGTAGCAGATTCAACGTTATTGATTTTTCATTACGAGATGTCTGTCGGTTCGAGAGGTTGTGAGCGTGTCCACACTGTCTACTCGCCGCAGGCTTTACTGCGTCCGTTGAAGCGTCCCTTCACCCTCTGACGCTTTCGAGCTCCGTTCTACGTTTTCACTTCGTGATAGACGACTCATGTGAAATATGGTTGCCAAGATTGGATCGAAAAGAGAAATAGTTATCTACTCAAGTTTCAGTAAACAATTCGTTTTTTAAATATGTAATATCATGATTTTTTTAAGAAAATTCTTTGTTTAGTATTTGTCAATTAATAATATGATAACCAGATTGTATCGGTGACGAAGGTGTATTGACTTTTTAATAAATAATTCCATTTTCAAAAAATTATTAAAATTATTTTTATTTAGCATCTCATAATTCTATAATTTTATGACTGAAATAATAGTAAATATTTTGTTACCGTTATCTCGGAATTGTACTACACAATAACAAAAGTTATGAGATTCGTTTTAATATGAAGTACATATAATAGTATAGTATTTTTAGATAAGTATTGAGCATCTACTAGACGCTTTAATTTTTTGCAAATCAAAAATCTCCCATTCCATTAAGCAATCTGATATTATAGCATCTAATTTCATTGATAACATGGATGTATATAGGTAGCGATGATCACATAATGACATTAAGTAACCTATTTGCTTTGCCGGCCTAATGAAAAGTCAACATAATGATATTGCTTTTTGGCAATAAATGTTCCTCATTTATCAACCATGAAATATGGACACACGAGATCTGTTATGCTGGCTCCGTTAATCTGCGGCCTTGTGGCACTGAGCTATTTATTGATTTGATATTAGATTCGGACCCGCACGTACCACACATCTAGCCATAAAAGCACCGAAACGACCAACATGCCACATATTGTATCACAGGATAAAGTATCCGAATCCTTCAAGGCATAAAAATGAACTGACAAAATTCTAGACACGTATTCTACCAGCCATACAGCTGCGAACAAGGATTATGTTTAACAAACATATTTTGTTTCAGGTGACAGAACAACAGTTTGATATGAGATGGACTGGCGACCATGGGCCTGGTGGTCGGCCTTCCTCTTGACCATCACACTGGCTGGCAGCGACTGGCTGAACTGCGCTAAGATCGCGGAATGTCATTGCAAGTGGTCATCGGGAAAGAAGACCGCGTCATGCGTCTCGGCTGGATTAAAACAATTGCCAAAATTAGCATCAGATATTCAGGTTTTGGACTTACACGGCAATCCACTGAGAGTATTACTCGGAGACGCGTTCGCAAGCATCGAACTATTGAACTTGCAACGACTAAATCTCAGCTCGACGAGTCTGAAAGCATTACATTCAAACGCATTCAGGGAACTTAGAATATTAATAGAATTAGATCTGTCTCAGAACGAACTATTACAGCTATCTCCCGATACGTTCAAAGGTACCGATCGTTTGAGACTTTTGATACTAAACGACAACCCTTTGACAAATCTCGTCTCAGAACAGTTTCCTCCGTTAAAATATTTAAAGAAACTTGAGGTATCTAGATGCAAGCTGAGGTCGGTGCATCCGTTCGCTTTCGTTAATTTGAGAGCATTAGAAACAGTCAATATACATCAAAACTTACTTACCAATCTTCACCAAGATACATTTAACTTGCCAGTTTTGAAAACGCTAACATTATCAGACAACCCCTGGTACTGTGATTGTAGATTACGAGAATTCCACGAATGGTTTCTGGATAGCAATCTTGGAAATGAAGATGTCTTTTGCGATGGTCCAGATAACAGACATAAGACATCATGGCGCGTATTAAAGAGAGAAGACTTTGTTTGTCCACCATCAGCAATGTCTGCGCCAACTGTGATCAGAACTGAGACAGGAGCAGACATTTCTTTCGGATGTTTCGTCCGCGGCGATCCTACGCCCATGGTAACATGGTCGTTCCACCAGATCCAAGTGCACAACAGTACGAGTACAAGCAGCGATATTATTATCCAAAAACACCAAGTGAGTCGTTTCGATGAGTATAGTGACGATTTCTTTAACAAAAGTGCGCAGTGGGTCAACGTGACCATTAATAACGTGACCAGTGACTTAGCTGGAGAGTGGAGATGTAGTGCGAAGAGTTTTGCTGGCGAGTCCTCGACATACTTAACAATATTTTTACCCAAAGCCAGGTCAGCGCCTGCTAGAGTTGCCCCGGACTATTCTACTTTCTTCTTGATAGCTGGTTCTTTATTTGCTATGACTGCCGCGGGGTTTCTTTCCGCCTGCATCTGCTGGAAGACGCGACGTCGAAGAATGCCGCCAAGCAGAAGTTTCACTGACCAAGAGAAGAAGCTTCTCGATACATCCTTAGCAGCTAGCTGTGATAGAACCAGTGGTGATTTGGGCTCATCATACGGATTTGAAATGCTGGATAGGTCTATGTCTTTGGAAAGCGAAGACACTAGGTGCTTAGAGCCTGTCCAGATAACAATAGAAGGTCCTCCAGGGACATTTCCTCCCCCACCAGCTGAATTCGCTTTACCAGCACCTTATGGGAACATTTTTATATCAGTTCAAGTTGCTGGGCACAACGATGAGTACCCAGACTTGCTGGGAGGTGGTGCTACCTTACCTAGACGTAGTAGGACTTGTTTTTTAAAGTCGGCGTACGACAATATGGGACCTAGAATTACTGCAGCCGGTAGCTCGACTTGGTCTCTTCCCGGTGCCAATGTAGATAAAAATTCGGATAAGAAAGACCCATTGACTGTACCCACTCTCTACATTTTCTACAGAATTTACTGCTTTATAAGGTTAGATAATTTTTTGTAAGAATCTACGTAGATCTTTTCCGAGTGCTGGTAATTTAGTTTAATAAATTTTAATACTTTTACGATTGAGATTAGTTTGAAGAATGATAAATGTTTTCAATTAATATAATATTTCTGTTAAAGATCAAGGTAATGTTTTCTTTAAAAACTATTTTACGGATGTAAGATAGAAAGTTGACATGATTTTAGTATTTATTATAATGAGCAAAAGATGTGAATTCTATTAACATATCACTTTGATAGAGATAATAAATTATGTTTGTTTGTTTGTTCTGTGAAACGAATTTTGTTTTACACGCGAGATTATAGGACTGAAGTAGTTTGTATACGATTTGTAAATATTAAATCATTTTCTTTTACAGATCCATATTAATATTAATTTGCTGCAAATATATTTGCTGAATCATCAAAGTAATTTCCTTTAACTACTCTCTTATTAAAATTGTACCACAGGAATGTTTTACCATACTTTACGATGACTGTAATATAACTTATAGTCCGAGAAATAGTTATTATAACTTTACAAACCTAAACAATACTATTTTAGTATGCTTCTTCATATAAAATTTCCTTAAACACACTTGTTACTGCAGAAATCGCATCCCGAATTTCATTCCACACCCACGTGCTTTTTATTACTTCACTGAGAGCCAACTTCTTCAATTCTAGTAACAAATGTGACAGCAGGGAATGCATTTTAATACTATTGAAATAATTTGATATGTGAAGCTATATGTGTTACGTTGAATGTTTTTTTTTTCCGTAAATGTAAATCAATATTTGGTCCTAACTAGTGAATAAGTATTTTTAAGATTTTTTGATCAAAATGTTGCTTGACAGAAAATAAATGAGTGCAACATATATTATTGTGTTATTTTCCTTATTGCAATGCTGTCTATGGTAAGTATATCTTCACAATAACTTGTTAAAGTAAAAGTTACATTGAACTGACTATTGACCTCAGAATTCTAAGAAATAAATTTTAGCCTAGATAATGAGATTCTCTTATTTATAATAATATATTGTGATAAAATTATTTTCTGACTTAAAGTTTCGGAATCTGTACAAATATACTGGGTCATTTTCACATTGCGTTACTATACAAAACCACATACTCGTCATTGCCTCTTCTAACATTGTGCCTAAAAACAACCATGAATGTAATATTTTTACCAAAAATCCCGGTTTTAATTTTCTGATTTTTTATCATTTTGTAGTTAAGTGCGAGTTTGGCGTATGCGTGAGTGTTTTCTGACTGAAAGTATGATGTAGTCGCTGCGACGAATTCTCTTAGAGTAGCAGTAGTGGCATTAGGACGCGTAAAATATAAAATTATTTTTTAATAATATTTATTTTGTTCGAAACTTACACATTTTTTTATTTTACGTCTACGAGTCGAGTAACTGATTATAAGGTGTTATTTTCAAGAAGGTAAGTACGTAGTTACATTTAATAACGCAATAGCAAAATTACCCTGCATATAGCATTGGCAAAATAAATTATAGTGTTAATGCGAACAACTATTTAGCAATCAGTTAATTGAACAATAAAATCTATTCTTGTCTCTTTTTTTACTGAACTAATTTAATAAATAAATAGCATGACAGACTAATAAAATAGATCAAGAATAACAACTTTAAAAATAATGAAAATTATTTGCGTAACAACCTATTCTAGTTATAAATAAGTATATCAAATTTTGATTAACGTTGAAACGATGAAACATGTTCTACATGTAATCTATTAAACATCACAATTATTATCATGTTTTAAGCAAAATAAATTAATTTTGATTTTCGATTGTCGATCTCAATTATAGATGAAAGAAAATAACATTTTAAAAAGTCCAATAGAATATATTTAGGATATTTAATAACAGTAAATTACAACTTCATGAGTACTATATTGCTTTCATGAAAGCAACAAGAGATTAATAAAATCTCTTGTTAATTGGTTTCAAATAGTTTTCGCTGCTTACAAAAGATTTATTTGGTTCGGCACTAATTAAAACTGTGAATATTGTTGGGAATGTTTTAATATCTATCAGTTGGTTATTGATTTTGGAACAAGTACAAAGTAATAAGTTTTTACAAATTAACGACTTTACAAAGATGTTTTACAAATAAAGAAATTGAATTTGTTTCTTCGTGGTATTCTGACTCAAATTATTCATCAGTTGGTGATACTGTTCCTGCGAGCGGAAATCTAGAAACTTCTGAAGCTGCTAACGTAAGTCCAGGTAAATATGAAGTCGATGTACCTAAATAAAGAGCACACATTTAATCTGATGATCTTCTAGATAAAGATAAGTTTTGTCTGATGGAAAACTGCAAATAAAAAATAACTTCAACCGAAATTAAACAGAAATATCCCTATCCCTACATTACTAAGACTGGAAGAGAATACTTAAATTATATAAAACAAAATAAATAAAATTGCTAAATACCCCATGTATCGCGGACTTTTCAATAACAGCATAAGAATTTCATAGCTGTTCTATAAAACCCCTTTCAAAGACGGATAATTACTAATTATATTATGTAATCAATATATATTTCTCGAATTAGAACACAAGAGTGTTTTCACACTGTCTGTCAAAATTAACACATTTTTATTGTAACAAAATATTGTGGTGTATTATTGTGCTTGAGGGAGAAATGTAACCAGCGAGTCTCAACTGACAACTGTGTTTATTAATTAAACAAACTTACATTTATACCTTACAAATACATGACGTGTGCATTTTATACATGTTATGTATTAAATGCATACGTACTCATTAAAGAGACACTTTTAGATAATTTTAACTTCAGAAGAATAATGCTGTAAGCAGAAATATGGATCCTACCATATTTAAAAAAAAACTGTTATTTTTTAAATTAATAAACATATTACTGCATATATTTATTCGTAATGTAATTATATTCTCATCAAAATTACCATATTAGAAACGTAAATTAATACCAAATACTAATACCAATGTTTAATATTCGGAACCAATATTGCTCAGCTTTAATACCCGAGCTAATTCATACCACATTGTTTGCCACACTAATGAACGCGATACGAGCAGGATCACCATAAACTGTGAGCAAACAATCAAAATATATTGATCTAAAATAAATAGAAATTAGTGTTGATTACGAAAGAAATAAGGAAATATAAAAAATCGTAATACAAATAATTTATGATCAAACGTTTGCAATAGATGGGAAAGTAAAAAATATATTGGATTTAGATTGTCCTAAATAATTATAAAGATATAAATAAAATATTTTAGTTTATCATCTAGATTCTAGGTGAACAAAGTTACAACACACACAGTTAAAATTACTGTTATTACTGCTCAATTAGAGTTAAATTACTTATAAGTAACTATAACTACAGTCATTTTAAATTTGCCATAAAATAAATAAAAAAGGACAGAACAAATTAGAGAAGCCAGGTCGAGTTGGCATGCAAGGGAATACAAAAAGATGATGCGTCGCGATCCTCATCGGAGAGGACAAAATGAGCCCTAGCGTAGATAACCTGCTAACCTTTCACTAGCTACTTGTGAAGACTATCCGAAGAACAAAGGCAGAAAAAAACTCCGGGCTTAATGAACATAATTTGATGTCATCTCGTAACGATAAGATTTCAAACAATTATTATTATAATAGTAATGAAGAAAATAACCATTTATTTGAATTATTAACATAAAATAAAAAAAACTGATCTTAATGATAGCTAAATTTGGGATTCGCGTCTAAGACCTCCCAGTACATAGTCACTATCAATAAAACGATTAAGCGATATAGCAATAAAAAAATAACACACCAACAAAACATAACTCGAACAAGAAAAATACACATCTTATTGAACTAAAATGAAAATATCTAACATTCCACGAAAAACTATCGCCGGTAAACTTAAAGATCAATTAATTGAATTCCAAGAGTACAAGAAGGTGCGAAAATGTACAGTATAATTGATTTTTATTCGCAATTACACTTTATATTTTCTATAGGAAATGTTCAGCGCCGAAGCGGTTTCCCGCCACTACTATCGTAAAGCGATCTATGAAGAACTTATGGTTCGACTTAATCCGCTTTTACCAACGTTATTGTGTCGCCAGAAACATAAATTCTAACTACATTTAGTTTCTTAACGCCTAATTATGTTTTAGTACTACATGAAATATGAAATAAATAAATAGTAGTAGAGGAGGTCCGTGCCCAACAGTGGGATAGTATATAGGGCTATTATTATATACTACATGAAATAGCCTATTGACGTTTTACTACGAATTTTACTTTCTCCGAGGATTATTGTGTCGCCAGCAATGTAAATTTCAATCTTTTCATTACCTCGGCTACGTGTAATTCTTATTATACTCCCAAGCTATTGATATATTGTAGAAAGAATTAAGAAAATAAAGCCAAGCTACACAATAAACTAATTATAATAGTGTACTAAATAACATCGCATAAGAGGTATAAATAAGGTTGCACAAAGAGCGTGTCGCCACGGTAACTAAATAAATTAAACCAGCAGTTGCAAACGAAAGCGCACATTAAGACACAGAGAGCAGGCTTCGTGGCCGAATCAAGTGTCTACGATGTACAAATGATACTTTCTCAGTATTAAATCTTGTGTCGACAGTCGCAGCAAGATCATGCAATGGCAATCATACTTAGATCAATACGACGAACTTTAAACTTACCTCAAACGACGAGGAATTTGAAATGTACGAATACATCCCATAATAAATGTACATAAAAAATATTAATGTAATATTGACCTTTGTTATTGAGTTAGCTATTTTCATTACAAAAATCAGTTGGGACAGCTCGACTGGCTTAATTGATTCCTTTTTGTTTTATTCTCAATTATCAGGATAAGACTTGGATCTAATAATAATTTTGAGAAATCGACGGAAAATACATTAAATGTTGGCAATTTAGGTGATAGTTTTGTATGATTATATTATTTCGTTTACACTAACCTCCGAAATCACCGAAACGATTTCAATAAAATATTTTTTTGGAGTTTATTTAGTTCCATCTTAAATCATAGGATAATTTTGGAGTCGGTAGATGGCGTTGTAGTCGAGACCTGAAAGATAAAAGGTAGTTTACATAAAATGCTGTCTAAGCCAGAACAATGTCTGCGCGGACAACTAATATAATATGATGCTGATAATCTTAATGACAGCGACGGTAGCCTAGTTGGTTGTGGAACGGACTGCCGAGACGAATGTGCGCAAGTTCAAATCCCAAGGGGACACACCTCTGACTTTTCTAAAAAATCATGTGTGTATTCTTTGTGAATTATCGCTTGCTTTAACGGTAAAGAAAAACATCGTGAGGAAACCTGCATACCTGAGAAATTCTTTATTAGAAATTTTCGAGGGTGTTTGAATATTATTATTATATTATAATCTGAATATATCGTAGTAGGGGCGTCGAATATAAACAGCAAAATCCAACATCCAGCCGCGCGGCACAATCTGTTAAATGAGAGAGAAATAGAAAATAACCAATAACAGGAAGTAGGAAATGAGTTGGCTGTAACTTATTTGGAAATGGCCAGTGTCGACGGTTTAAAGATATTAAATTTAATAAATGTATCAATAGAGTACAAAATGGAATGAAATAGATGTTGCGAGATATAGTGATTTATATTTATTAAATGCATGATGAGCTTATTTGATCGAGGTCATTTTTGTAGTAAGCGCGTATGTCCCTACTCTACGTCGGTGGCGTCGTATTAAGGTTATAGCTTAAGGTCCATTTTTCATACATTTTGTTTCACCTTTAATCTGGGTAACTAAACAAGTATTGGCAAGTAAAGAATTTAAATTCACGTCTAGTTAGTGATTAGTTCTCGCCTTTAAAATTTAATACGACGAAATTGTAAAGGCCGAAATATCCATGCATATTAATTATTTTTACGTTTTTCTTTCAACTGCGAGAACTAATCACTAACTAGACGTGAATTTAAATTCTTTACTTGTCAATACTTGTTTAGTTACCCAGATTAAAGGTGAAACAAAATGTATGAAAAATGGACCTTAAGCTATAACCTTAAGCGATATAATTCCCGTGCTTTGTCTCCGAGGCAATTCTTGTGCGCTTGGTCTCCACATAGAATTAAGGCTTATGCACGGGGGGATATTTGCCACGGCCCTAGGCTCACGGTTCATTGTGTATACCTCTTAGTTGTCAATACACATTGAGACCTAAGCTGCCTCGCGAACATTTCCTGACCTTTTCCCCTCCGCTCATTCTACGAGGGTTCCTTTTCCTTGCCCCATACTTCCCTTCCCTAGATATCCCCTCCCAACTTTCCTCCAGGTCCCTGCAGTCGCTAAGCCGAGAGAGTTCAGTATCCCATTCGCAGGTTACCCCTGTGTTGACTGCGGGGTCCGATACACAAAAAAGTCAGAAGCTTGATCCGTGGCTCCTATTAAATTTTTCTGCTCAGTATCGGCCTGGAGTCTAGTACTGTGCCTGGTAAATGGTAAAAGACTGCTCCTCTTTTCTGTAAGACTCTAAACTGGTCATCTGAAATGTAATACTGTATCTACCATTACTTCACGTCAATTTATTTTCAGTCGTACCGAAATACATTTTATTTATTTTTATCAATAATTTGTAAAATTTCCGTTTAGGTACCTTAAACCTAATACAATATCGTCTCTATTAAGTATAGTAACTATCAAATAACACACTACTTAATAGTACAATGTCAAAACATATAATATCAAAATTATATATAATATTTTTTTGTACACACCCAACATTTCTAAACTGCGAAATATGTTATATATTGAAATTCATCCATTTAACTCTTTTAAATATCTCTTCTGCTCTTCTCTTAAATTACATAAATAACATATCAAAACATGAACTATATCTTTGAAACTAAAATATGATAGTAATTATATTATCGTTTCTAATACCCGTAACACGTGTCAGAGATGGCGACGTTTGCCCAAATCACGTCACAACGTTGTCTGAATGTGGAATAAATCTGTATTTTATGACGGCAGATGGAAACTGCTTTGTGATAGAATGTTCTGAACTGATCTTGGGTTTCTAACTTTAGGAATGTAGGAATTAAGAGTCTCGCATGTAAAAATATATATTTTTTATTAAAATAACGTATTCGGTAAACCTCTTAGTAGTGGAGGCCCGGTCCGTCATAATGAAATATAAAGTTAGAATTGGTAATATGAGCTCCTATTGTCTGAGTTTTGAGTAGCAATAATATTTTGTTCTAAATAAAAATATTAATGCAATAATTCCGCGTACGTACGTAAAAACACGTAACATTAATAAAGTACCCTAAAAACGGAACGAAGTAAAAAAATTCTAGAAATAAATAGGACTTCCGATGCCACAACACTCAGATCCTAAACAAACGTTTATAATTCCACACATCAATCTCGGAGCGAATGCTCAGAATTCCACGACCAATTTCTGCAAGGAGATAATTTTTTAGGATTTCCTTTCATAATACCAAACGACATAATTTTCAAAATCCACGTAAGTGCGTATAAACCATAAATAAAGAAAGAAATAACTTAAATTAAAAAGACAAACTTACGCTGCCTCGCCATTTCATATAAGGCGCCACAAAATACAATAAACTAACACACCATAAACATCGTAATCCAGTCCCAAAACCCATAACATCTGGGACAAAGCGGGCACAGCGTATCCACATGATAGTCAAATCGGGCTGGTGACATTTCAATTTGTATAAAATAATGGACGTTGTGTTTGAAAGTCTTCGGGCGTCCAAAGACGCCGTGAGCAGAATGCAAACTAGGTGATTTTGGGCGATAGCGTCGCTGGATGTGGCAATTCAGATATAGAGACTGTTATTATGTGATTTTTTGTGAATTATGATATGAATATGGTGGGATGTTTGTTAGAAGTAAACGCAGAAACCGGTCGGATGAAACTTAGCATGTAAGTAGATAGGCTATGTTCTAGATATATGCCGATTCTTGGAAAATTACATGGGATATTTTAATAGCAAAGAGCTTTCATACGAAAGAAGTCCCAATTAACACATACTATTCCAGTAAATAGCGGCAGATGCATAGCATTCCTCAACCAAGTTAACATGTATTTTTATTCTACGTGAAATATTCTCAAAGAAACATTTCTAATTGAAATTGTATGTGGTATACTTTAGCTATTGAAATTGCTAATTAATTATTATACTTTTTATACGCAAAAACAAAACTAACATATTACGCTTTCCTAAGAGTAAGCAGAGTAACAACCAGGGCACCTACTTTTCGTCTATATATTCCGCCCATAAAGGAACTGCTCTAAACAGCAATAAAAAGCAAACAAATGTAATTTTTCTCTTTTCTGTGTCTCATGTATTGTAGTTTATACCTTAAACTAATTTTGCAAAGAGTAACACCAGAGTTTCTTTCCTGCTCTTCTTTTATTAGCACTGCTTTCCGAACTGGTGGTAGTGTTCATTTTGAGGGATTCTAAATTATGTATAACATTTCACAGGTTCAAATAAATTATTTCATTGCATTTCATTTCATGATGTGATAGGGGATAAGCCTAACGCCTTATCGAGAATAACTTCGAATCTCCGTCTTGATACTGAGCAAAAAACAATTTCAATAGTGAATTTGAATCCAGGACCTCAGAGCGTTGACGCACCGCAATACAACTACGCCACCGAATATGTCAAACAGCCTCTTCCAAATCCTTTATATCGTACAACCGAGTAACCGAATTTGCGTTCTTGCTACGATACGACAGGTGTTGGAAGGCTCCATTGAATAAATTATTTTATTTCAGTCCCAATACATTTTTATAATTTGCATACTCCGAATGTGAATCGAATTTGGTAATTTCGTAACAAACTCCAAATAACTATCGGTTCGTACTTCGCGTATTGCAATCTGGGATAATTTTGAAGATATTATCTTATAACGAAACAAGTTTATGCTTATAACTTTGTATAAGTTTGCCGTAAACAGGCAGATTAAATTGTAAAAGTTGTTTTTGGGTAATGATTTGCAAATATACTATACGTAAACCTCACGAGTTTGTTTGTTTGAACATGCTAATCTCAGGAACTAGTAGTTTGAATTGAAAAAATATTTTAGTGTTGCATAGCCCATTAATCGAGGAAGGCTATAGGCTATATACGAGTAACATAACGCTAACCAATAGGAGCGGAGCATCAATGAAAAATGTTGCAAAAACGGAGAAAAATATTTTGAGGGCTTCCGCTGCGTGTGCTGCGTAAACGGTTGAAGTTACGCAGCAATCATGTATGACGGAATTGTTTCTCTTTAAAAGTTCTAAAAAATGTATTATTATGAAACAAAGTCCCGAGCCGCTTCTGTCTGCCTGTCTGAACCAAATAAACTCAATTTTGATAGAGAGATAATTTGAGACCCTGGGAAGGACATAGCCTATTAGTCCCGGGAAAATAAATGACGGGACCTTTATCCCAGAAAACTCCTTCACAGCAAGCGAAGCGAAGCCGCGAGCAAAAGCTAGTTAATAATGTAATTACAATTTGAAGAGAATTCGAATAAATTGCTAAACACCATCTATAACGCGTAAACAATAACCATTAAACACATTTAAGTGTAAACTAATTGCTTTATCAAATTATTGTTCGATTAATTAAGATCAGATTGGGTTTAATTAGGTACCACTTCGGGGAATGACATCGATGTGATATACACAGCAACATATAACTATAATTACACAGAGATTTGGAACACTGATAACTGAATTGACGTAATAATGTATAGCTGGAAATAGTATACGTTCAATTATTGTATTGGTAATCCTAACTAGTACAAATATACATATTCGTATCCATTTGGATAGCAACCACCGTACTCGATATGTCAAGCCGAGATGTCCAAGGAAGTTTGTCGCGTTCTAATTATCAACACAGAGAAGTTATATCAAAATTAATTATAAATAAAAATCTCACCTTAATCTAGCTTAAAATTATTTTAATAAAATACTTCTTGGTATTAGAGCTTAAAATAGACTATGTGTAAAGGGGGACAGCTAACTCGGTTGTGGATGAGGCGGCGACTTCCAAAGGAGTAGTCTAATGTATATTAACCATAAAATGTTATCTCCATAAAAATCATTCTACATTATGTTTGTTGCGGTTATTCGCGCGGTCAGGTGTTTTATGAAATGTCTGAATACGGAAAACTTTATTGCAACGGTTTTATGACCTTTCTTTATGTTTCCATGACTTTTCATCTACTGGTCTGGTCGACACAATTATGCCCGTCTGTTATGATCAATATATGTGCATAACAGACGGGCATAATTGTGTCGACCAGCGAGGTGTAAGCACCTCTCATTTCGACACTCTAGATATCAGATAGAGATCTGGACAACACTCCACTTACCATCAGGTGCGGTTGAGTCACCTTGCCGTACGTGCCTTGAAGTACGAGTATAAAGTAGACCCATTCATATAAAGATAGACGACCTGCGGCCGCATCCAAGATGCATTTCTACAATCGATAATCGTTTCACAAAGGGACTTCATAGCCAATCCTTCAATCGATACAAACAGAAAACCTCATAATCTTCTCTTAAATCAGAACTACTTCGATATACAATCCCATTTAGATCATTTCACCAGACAATCCAAAAAAACCTTCCAAATCAAAACAATTCCACATCCCATTTCCTTTACGACCTTCGTCTAGATAATGTTGGTTTGCTAAGTAGTTTAGAAGTTACCGCTGGCGTTACCTTTTTCCACCAACACTTAAGTAACATTAAGTACTTAGGTAAGTTGCTCGGGCGTCGTGCAAAGGAAATATACCTAAGGGCTAACATATATGAAGTGTTAAAACGCGATAATCGCTTGTAAGTCTTCCAATCTCGTAATGTAATAATGTTGCGTAAAGGATCAACGGATTACGGATAAGAAAATGGTGTAATATGTTTTGTATTGTCTTCAAAGCTAATATTAATTAAGGGTTAGACTTTGCGTCCGCCATGCTGGCCCGATGCGGTTCGACTTCTTATTTCATCATTCTTTTTTATTCTTTTGTTAAGGTGAGCGATAATTTTACACATTTAATTCCATAAACCTGTATAAGTAAATGTGTGTCTAGACTTTTAAGGCTATTAATTCTAACCTGGGACTATCATATCAACCATCAGTACTTATGATACTATAACTGCGCTTAAAATAGATGATAAGAAGACGATTGATATAGTTAATGTATTGCAATCTTATTTAAGTGTATAAAAATATACTTATTCCAACACAGTTTTTTCGATTGAGCGAAGAAAGATGGTCTGGGTCTGCTCAATTGCTAATAATTTAATTAAACGACAAAGTTGTTGTTGGTAGCAGTAAATCAAATCCTTGGTAGATAACAATCCAACTTTAGTAACTAAAAATGGTTTCCAATCCGTTTCGTCATTTCACGAAATATTTTAGGCAATATCACACATTTTAGGCAATATCAGAACTTGTTTCAGACATTCATCTCAATCTATCTTTCACAAAAAAATCTAAAAAACGAAATAAAAGACGCATTATTTACAACGACAAGTGGCCATAAACTAGACTTTTGTGGTTATATTGGATCCAAGTTTGTTCCAAAGTTGGATCCAGCTATTGATCCAACTCGTAACAGGTTTCGGCAGTCTATATCCGATTAATAGGCTAATCAAGTTAAGCCATAATCTATATAAATACAAAGGTCTTTGCCAAAAGGCGTTTAATTGGAAAACTCTTAAGAACTTTATAAATGCGTGGGATTACTGGTTCCATCGGGTTCATTTTGTACGTAAAAGAGTACCTTTTATATTTGTACTATATTGAGAAGTTACTATCGTGTACATAGTGAATACTTCGCTTTTGTTACATGTTCTGACGAGGGGCGTTCATAGTCAGGCAGTTCTAAACCTTCTAGCCTGATTGGGATACTTCTGGAAACCGTCGTCTTACGTTTGTCGACATTATGTTTGGACTACACTGTACCCATCATCAGATGGAGGGTTAGCATGGATCAAACGCGCTGAAAATACAGTGTCATATCTAATGTATAAAAGTCATACATGGACTGCACGAGGAGATTGTTAAAAATAGAAGAAAAAGTTAAGATATGGCGTAATAGCAATCCGTAGTATCTGTCTACCCTATCTATTATGATCACCAATAGATTTAGTCACATTGCCAGAATCAAAACAAATGACTTCTATTTCAATTAATTTGTATTCTGCATGGGATCAAATGTTTGTTACAACGCTAAACCCACACACCAAACTTTTAGGCCAATATAAAGTGAGGGAACCGTAATGAAAGGTACCGTCCAGGGAAATCAGCCGGTTTTCATTAGCTTAGAATATAAATCGCACTCATTGGAGCCAATTAAACGGGAATGCTTTACGAGAGACGTGAAATATTAGCGAATTTATATTTCATGTTAGTTTATTTTATTTGACTGCCTCGGTCGCGTAGTTGTACTGCATGCGCGGTACGGCAGCAATTGAGATCCTGGGTTCGAATTGTCTATTCGTTTACTATTGAACCGAATAACAGATAATTAAATATTTTACCCACTTCCAATCCAAAGTAAAATAAAAATGAATAACTGATGATTGCCAGTCAGATATTCTGTTTAATGCCTTGCCTATTTTGCGGAAAAACAATCGCTTTAAATTCCAAAAACGTAACGTCCCTTCCCAAAGGAGCATAAAGAGAATCATAATGAAGGCGTCTTTGATGTGTGCCGTTGAAATAATTGCTGTCGCGCGTTTAAATGTCAAAATTTCCGGGTTTATGTAGATACGAGGGTTTAGAAAGGAAGATTAGGGAAGGAGTCGTGTGACTTCGATATTTCTAAAAATGGTATACGATTTAATTATAATGCAACTAGCTTTTGGTTGCGGCTTCGCCTGAGTGATGGAGATTTACGGGATAAAAGTCCCGCTATATATTTTCTCGGGATAGAAAATAGCCTATAACCTTTCTAAGGTCTTAAACTATCTCCATACGAAATTTCATAAAAATTCGTAGATTTTGGGAAAGTCGATAACATACAGACAAGGGGACTTTGTTTTATAATATGTATAAGTAGATGTTAGCAAATATAAAACACTGTGCTAAAGATGTCAACTTGGAGAAGACATATAAAATGAAATGCCAACAATCAGATGCCGATTTTTCGTTTCCATACAACTTTTGTTGAACTAAAAATCTAATCAATTTAGATGAATTGTTGACTGTTTCAGCCAATAGCCATTAGTGAATGTCACGAATATATTGCAAACATTTGGCTATAAAATCAATCCACCGCCATCCAAAGTTTCCCAAAAAATAGACATAAAATATACTGTAAATATTCGCTACAAAGTCTATCCCGCGCCATTTAAGGTTGCCTAAAGAAATAGATAATAGAAACACCAGTCTTAGTACAAATTCCTGAGTTGATACGAAAATACGCTACAAAGTGGTCGCTAACTTATCTGGCGAAACTAAAATACTGTCAGAAGATAATTCCGGCCACACGCTCCGAGAAATCGAGTGATTCCAACTAAGAACGACTTGTGAAACTATACAGCGTCACATTCGTAAGCTACTTATAAATAAGGTACTCAACGAAGTACTTAAGTAGTTTTGTATGTACGCGGTTGTCTCAAAAACAAATGAATGAATTTTTTATCGTGGTTTGATATCTTTGACTGTTTCATTGTATTATATAGCGAATACATTTTTATATGGTACTTAAAAATATTTTGGATTTTACGCTCCGTTATTTGGCATTTGTAGATTTTGATGATATTTTTTTTTAATTGATAGGTAAATTAAATTGTAAGGCCTTAGGAAAAATACCACATAATTATTTTTATCACCACGGTTGTTCTTAGTTATTTACATAAAAAAAAATAGCTAAATTATTTTACATTATTTGATCAATAACCATTAATAAAATAACTTTATGACGTCAACATTAAAATCGCAACCAACTGCCATTATTTCATTTATTCAGTACATTTTCGCGTGTTGACTTGTTTTTTAGTTTAGCCGACAGCTTTAAAGTCCAAGCCGAGTTCAAATGAAAACTATTTCAGCCCGTGTTAAATACATTTTGTATAAACATAAATTACTTAAGTTTTGTAGGGTGTGCAAAAACTCATTTGGGACGAGGGTACAGGTCGCCTCTTGTGATTAATTATACGAATGAAATGTAACTACAATCTAGAAAAGTTTATCTGAAGGAAAACCTAAAATATTTTCACCTTAATATTAACCGAAGTAACCAATGATGAATCTAATAATGAACAGTTTGCATTACCCTGTAAACCTACAAAAGATCACTTAAGCATGGAAGCTGAAGTAGACAAACCCACATGGACTCTAATAAAAACTTGAAAAAATCTTCGTTTACTTTATGGAAATCGTACAAGATTAACTATGACTCGAATGCGTTCAATACGAAACCAAACCAAATACAACTCTCCAGCATCTGTTAACTAAAGAAAGCTTCGGACCTGCCAATAACCAATCCAGTGAACATTGGCTAACCACACAATCACGGCAAGGCTTTCACAGCCTTTGCGCCCGGCGAAAATTCCAGTTGAAATGACTTTCGACTTAAAATCCTCGGATTTTCCAGCTGCGGACAGGCCCAAAAAGAAGACTGTTTGCCCAACTTTCGTTCGGCACTAACTAAACTCATAGTGCTGAATCCAATATCGCCAGTACGTTTAGCTGACACGGCAAATTGGATTAATGGATTGGCTCCTTCTTCTGTCTTTGTCTTTGACGATCAGTGAAAAAAGTAGGTTGTATCTGCGTTTATTGAATATTGATTGCAGCTTCGATTGCTGTGAAATGGAATTGCTATACCGCGCTTTGATCGAAAATCTTGCAATTTTTTAACGCATAATTCAAATCTTAGATTTGAGTTCAATATGTTATATTAAATTGAAATATTTTTCTTCTTTTACTGTTACACTGGTTCATTTAATATGAATGCGAAACCGGGTGAAAACTTTAGCAAAATACATATAAAGTAACATTTTTTTTTACCTCCGTTACAGCCTTTGAGTACACTGCAAAGGAGTTAAGGGCATACATGCAACAATCCTTCGATAATGAGGGCTTGATGACTCCATGATGAGTTCTACATAATCCGTTCACTAGATGACGCAATAAAATATTTATAGATATCCGGATTGAACCGGCACAAATCCGCTTTCATCCGGTTTATTTTTAAATTGCATTTGGCCGAGTAGGTTTTTGATAGGATTCTGAACTGGCTTTAACTGACTAATCATAAATATAAGGCGTTCCTTCCTCAGCGTTCCTTGTCCACTGTCAAATGAATATGGGCAGCAAAGTATGAGAAAGACAAAGCAATCGTCCGGCTCAAAAACAACTAAAATGTTTACATTACAGATGTACAGAAAAGAAACAAATATTAATTAACACAGCAATGTAATAAAATTTATTGTTATTGATTTTGAATATTATTTCAATAAAGAAAAAGTCGATAATAGTTTGACAGTAAAAAATTCCTTGCGCTGCGCTCCCGTCATATATCTGCCGGCCCAAATACAAATTGTCATGAATGTAACTAACGTATCAACTTTTCGCCAACACGTTTTCAATCGTGGGCAGAACTACGCCAACCTATCTTATTAGATGTTTACAGGATGTCCCCGAAACGTGACTGGTCGAAACGAACCCTTAAGGCTGTTATTTCACTACCTTCTGGGTCTCATTATTGTGTGGATGGTTGCTACAAATGCCAATACTATTTTAATAATATTATGCATAAACAACGAATGGTGATAGATCTCTCGTATGTGAGAGTACGCCTGGATAGATACTACCGCAATGTCTATATCTGCCGCCTAGCGACGGGGTGTAGTCACTGTTGCATTCCAGTTTGAAAACCATTGTAGCCAGTGTAACTACTGGATATAATAAGACTTAACATCTCATCTGTATGGCGAGCGCAATGGAATACCAAACAATACTTTGTAATTCAAGGTGTTTATGAGCGGTCGTATCGCTTACCACCAGGCGAACGGCAAGCTCGTCTCGTCATTCAAATATTAATAAAGGAGGAACCATGAAAGCATTTTTTCTAATGTTTACTTACATCAATATTTTTAATCATAGATTTGATACATAATTAAAAAAACTAAACCTTGGAATAGTGCGCCAGCGAAATGTTATCAAGTAATCCATGATAAACAAATTTGATACCAAGATTAATTTATTAACAAAAATAAATACTTAAAAAAATATATTTGTGAAATATTACTTTTAAAACATTTTTTTTATCATTTATGTAGTTTCTTGCAACTTTTATTAAACACATAATAGTTAATATTGAGAATTTCAGTAACAGCATTAACACTATTGTATAAAAATTCGAATAAAGAAAACACATTTTCAACAATTTTGTGCAATACGATGACGTATTGAATAACCTTGGAAGTCTTAATTCTAACAAAATTATTATACATCCCTGGTGGGGATCGAACCCACGACCTTTGGATTAGAAGTCCAACGCGCTATCCTCTGCGCCACAGGGACTTGTGACGATTAAGAAAAATTAGCAGCTAATATCAAGTCGTTTCACATATCTTAGCACTTACATTTCTTATACAAATCGGTTACTAGCGTTGGGTTCTTGATAGAAAATTATACGTAAGATTTTTAATTGTACTAATACAAAGACAAAGCGGCGTTAGCCTAGTTGGGTGTGGAACGGACTGCAAAGACGAATGACCGCAGGTTCAAATCCCAAGGACACACACCTCTGACTTTTCTAAAATCATGTGTAAATTCTTTGTGAATTTATCGTGCGCTTTAACGGTGAAGGAAAACATCGTGAGGAAACCTGCACATCTGAGAAGTTCTCTATAGGAATTTCGAAGGTGTGTGAAGTCTACCAATCCGCACTAGGCCAGCGTGGTGGACTAAGGCCTAATCCCCCTCAGTAGTAAAGGAGGCCCGTGCTCAGTAGTGGGCAAGTATATAATACAGGGCTGATATTATTATTATTTATTATTAATACAAAGACATTAAACAATATAGTTAGTTATAGACCGGAAATCAGGACCTTTGTGCTCCAAAAGTTATTACCAATTTGTAATAAGTCATCTTATTTGAAATGTCCGTGTGACAAGATGTCTCAGGGTCCTTAAATATTAATACAAAAATAACATTTTTACAGATAATATACTAACATACGCAATAAAAAGTACAAATCACGATATGGAAAAAAATGTATTTTACATTGGTGTTTTGCTATTAGACGTTAGATTGAGTAACCATCGCTTAAAAGCAAAATTTTTGTATGACAATCTTTCCAATGTCCGCTTTATATAATCTTAGGACGCTTTGTACTAATACCATATTCGGGGAGAGAGTACATTTAATGTAAACAACAAAATTGCGACATAATAACTCCTGTAGGAGTCGGGGAAAAAATCGTCAGTATCTGTGCTATTAATAACACATAATAAAAACTACTGCGGCTTGTAATACTTTACTAATACACATTTACCGATAAATAGTATTTATGGGAACAGTCAAAGCTGACGCTTTTGTTTCACGGTTTAGTTCAACTAGCTCACTCGCATTGACTGCTTTACATACATACATAACATCACGCATTTTATCCCCGAAGGGGGTATGCAGAGAAGCGCAACTAGGGCACCCACTTTTCGCCAAGTATGTTCCGTCCCATGATGTGATAGGGGCGAGCCTATCGCCATATCGGGCACAAATTCCAGACTCCGGGCTGATACTGAGCAGAAAAACCCAAATATCACTTTGCCCGACCCGGGATTCGAACCCAGGACCTCAGAGCGCTATTGTACCGGACGTGCAATACAACTACGCCACCGAGGCAGTCTGACTGCTTTGATATCCAAAATTTTCTTATATTACCATTGCTACTAGATAGCACGTCCAAGGAAGCGATAAAAATTTACTACTTTTTAACTTTTACCGTATTTCCAACGAAAAATGTTCGTTCGTATGCCCTAATTGGCTCGTACATGTTGAAATAACCCACGGTCCGCTGACTTTGCCCTCGGAGGAGCAACTTTGCCTGTTTATCATGCCTTACGATCGTTCCTACAGGAGCGGTTATGTTAGATCTATGGAATGGGTACCTTTGGTAATTTATTTTATTGGAATGGACCTTTTGTTATGACAGATTTAGACCTTATATACTTAGTCTGGCCATAAATACTGTTACACTTAATTATAAAAAAATATTACATTTGAATTTCGAATCTGTCATTTTTATACGATTGTTCATTGTGTTTTCTCATTTTGGCGCCAATACATTGTAAAATATTTTGCGATATTAAAATGGTGTGGGGTGATAAAGAGAACCGAATCGCTGTGATAGCATTACACAAAGTAGGTATGGAGCCAAATGCAATTTTTAAAACTCTCCATACACTTGGTATTAGTAAAATGTTTGTGTACCGGGCTATTAATAGGTACAATGAGACCTCCTCTGTTTGTGACAGAAAAGATCTGGCCGTCCACGTAGTGTTCGTACGAAAAAGGTGGTCAAAGCAGTAAGGGAAAGAATTCGAAGAAATCCTGTCCGAAAGCAAAAGATTTTATCTCGGGAAATGAAGATAGCACCTAGAACCATGTCGCGTATTTTAAAAGATGACTTAGGACTTGCAGCCTATAAGAGACGCACTGGCCATTTCTTAACTGATAATTTAAAGAAGAATAGGGTGGTAAAATCGAAACAACTACTGAAGCGGTACGCAAAGGGAGGTCACAGAAAAATTTTGTTTACGGATGAGAAAATTTTTACAATTGAGCAACATTTTAACAAACAAAATGACCGTATTTATGCTCAAAGCTCTAAGGAAGCTTCCCAATTAGTCGACAGAGTGCAACGTGGACATTATCCGACTTCAGTGATGGTTTGGTGGGGTGTTAGCTATGAAGGAGTGACTGAGCCATATTTTTGTGAAAAGGTATCAAAACATCGGCACAAGTGTATCAAGATACCATTCTTGAGAAGGTAGTTAAGCCCCTTAACATCACCATGTTCAATAACCAAGTATGGTCCTTCCAGCAAGACTCGGCGCCGGGTCATAAAGCTCGGTCCACGCAGTCTTGGTTGGAATCGAACGTTTCGGACTTCATCAGAGCTGAAGACTGGCCGTCGTCTAGTCCCGATCTTAATCCGCTGGATTATGATTTGTGGTCAGTTTTAGAGAGTACAGCTTGCTCTAAACGCCATGATAATTTGGAGTCCCTAAAACAATCTATACGATTGGCAGTGAAGAATTTTCCCATGGAAAGAGTGCGTGCTTCTATTGATAACTGGCCTCATCGTTTAAAGGACTGTATTGCAGCCAATGGAGACCACTTCGAATAAGCTTTTTATATTTTTAATTGTTTTATATTTATGTATTAAACTGACACACTGTAAAAGTAATAAATGTTATTTGCAGTTAACAATTTTCTTTTTTCTTTATTACAATATTTATGGCAAGACTAGGTATATTGAAATATGGATATCAGTAATCCAAACTATGTTTTGAATTTTTGAAATAGTGCTGTTGATAGATCATCCATTTTATTGAAGAATCTGTCTGGGAAGATATATGACTTCTAGACTACTGCTCTAAAGCAGCGCATTGGAAGCGCATTCCCCATAGGCATTGGATGGGCCAGTCTTAAATGTAAACAGAACCTTTTCTGCAACGAATGTATAAAATAGCCAAGTTGCTAGGACTGCAGAGAACATGGGAATTATACTGGGTTTTGGATGGGATCCAGCTGCAGTGGTTGCTGGGCTATTGAGATAATGGGACGCCTACCAAATAAAATGTCTTAATCTTTGTATCTAAGGCAGCATTTTATATTAAAATTGCCCCTCACTGGATGGGCATACCAAAAGTAGCGTTTACCAAAGATGCAATCGGTGTGGGTGCCTAAATAATGTTGAATGGCATGCACCGATTTTATCATTATGGGTGGCTTTCGCGTCCCAGTGCGGGTTTTCGAGCTATTACACGGATTGAACACTTCCACTATGGAGCTTAGGTTCTTAGCCCTTGTGACTTCCACCCCTAGCCAGTCTGTTAAGTCAAGACAACGGTCAGGGGTCCCTAAGCCCACGGAATCAAGGTATGCCAATTCGCCTCTCAGACGCCTCGCTACATACCCTTCCCTGCAGGGTTATTAATATTATTATTAAACAAATACATGATAAGACTAGTAAGCCGCCTGCCCGATGTTAGACTACACCACTGTTTGTAACAATACTACCCGAAAATAGTATTTCAAATCACTGCGTAGCAATAAACAGGACGAGTCAGCCTAAGACAATAAGGGTCATAATGGCTAGTAATTACTACCTAAAATATTCAAACAGAAAAACAAGAGAGACTGTAGATCATTGACATATATTCTATAAACACGAACATCCATATAAACTATTTGTTCAAAATCTGAACTAAAACGGCAAATAAAACGTCACTGTTATAACCTATTTTTTATTTGAAAGTAATTTTACATATTTGACTAATATTTTTTATTCAAATCCAGGGTTACAATTACACTCGCGTTATTATATTATGAGAGCCACTCCGTACACAGTCACACAAACACCATACTAAAATCAGTTTGAATGGAAGACAGTTCAATTCAGTTGAACACAGTGAATGTTCGGAACACCAAATCTAGTACGTAGTACTATACTATACTAGTATATATCGATGCTGTCAATGTTATTTAGTGTATAAATACGGATGTAAAATAAATTGACTATAGAATCAACTGTTGAATGCTAAAGGCATATTTTTGCAATTTTTTAAGTACTTACATGTTGCAGATGCGTCATTATTCAGCGCAAACGATGTGTACATTGCTGCCGTGTTGAATTTTCTAGTTATAGTCGTGTGGCCTTTTGAGTACACTGTTCGGCTTTTGAATTTATGTCGTTTTTTGTGCGATTTATTTCACATGTTAGCTCTTTGTCGATTAGCTTTTATTTGCGGCGATTTTCTTGCTCTAACCGTTGCGCTGACGGTATCTATTTATTGTTGAGGTTTCTAAAGCAACTGTCAGTGATTGGCAGTAGAAATAGGCAAACTATACCTAGACATAATTTCATATATGAGAGCTACTTATTTAAATAACTTTCGTACATTTGTTTTTTATTTTTTTTAATGACGATTCGAGCTTACCGTTCTCCCGATAGTAAGCGACACGACCGCCCGTAAACAATAGAAACACAATCCAACACTTTGAATAACTAATTATTGTTTGGTATTCCACTGCGCTCGCAATCCTGAGACATGAGATGTTAAGTCTCATTATGTCCAGTTGTTACACTGGCTACAATGTCCTTCAAACCGAAACACAACAGTGACCACACACTGCTGCTTGGCGGCAGAAATAGACACTGCGGTGGTACCTACCCAGGCGAACTCTAACACATGAGAAACGTACCGCATTATTTTAAACAAAATCAAAGAGGTATAAACCTTTTATATCGAAACATAACTCTAACGTAAGCCGTCAGAAGTTGAGCAAACTACGGTAAAGCAAGATATTTTACATTTGCGAAACCGATTCCAGGTTCTCCATGCAAAATCGCATGCAGTAGTCACCTAGTGTAGAGTCGGGAGTCTAAGGAAGCAACAAAACTGATTTAAGTTTTGCTTTAATAGTTTCTGCGGCATACCCAGCTCGCCTGGACGGTTATTTTTGTATTCGATATAATAAAATGTTATTTCATATTTGAGATGATATAAAATAGTGGAAGACTTTAATTGTTGGTTGGGATTTTCTTACTATAGTATCGACGGATCTTACTGTTATATCACGATTATTTTAATAGATCATACTTTTATTATGTAATAAATTTATATTTATTAATTTAATCACAATCAGCCATGGACACCAATGGTCTAATTAGAAGGGTCCTCGAGGGGCACAGGGGAGAGGAGAGCTGCCTCTTTTTAAAACGTCAGCCGTCTCACTTGACAGCTGACACTTCTGCCTGACAATTGCAGAAACCGGACTCAACAACACTACACTTACATTAGCACAGAATAGCTGGAATCAACTTAGAATTCACTAAGCTAATGTATTTTCTTACCCTGATCTTGAACACAATGTTATGTTTACTGGTGGTAGGATATATTTTAGATCCGCCTGGATAGCGACCACTGTACCCACAGTGTTAAATCCCAACAGATTGGCACACGCAAGGGTGTCGCGGTCCGTGATCAGCCTGTGTATATCCGGGTCCAACAGGCCGGCATAATAGGGGACCGGCCTATGCTTAATTTTGTACATTATTCTATATCTAATGGTTAATAATACGAAAAAGAAGCACTCCTGCGAAAACTGCATAAAAATTGGTTAAAAAATGAGCGAGTAATTCATATTTAAAATATTGTAATGTGCAGAAGTAGGCGCGATGTGGGGATATCACTTCATCTCTTTCTTTCGCACGCGTCTTAATTGCCGATGACGTCACAAGTGGGTATTTCGTCTCTTTTCTGTTTCTTGTTAATTACCTCTTCCATCGAAATTCAAAGACTTATAACTTGTTGATTTTTTACCGGATTTTAATAATTCTTTCTGTGTTATAATTTATATTATGTAAATATTTGATAATAGTAATGAACAAAAATTAGTCCGGTACCCTATTATGTCGACTGTCGAGGGGTAATTGACAGTCTACGTTCTATTGAACCCCACTCGACTTACCATCAGGTGCAGTGGGTTCACTTTGCCGTGCGCGATTAAATAAAATATCTTCTTTTTATAGTAAAAAAAAAAACCTTTTGATAGTGTTGTAGAATGTAACCTTTATTGTGACCAATATTTTTTTTTAATGTGTTCTATTTTTTGTAAATATTTGAATGTTGTTGTTTGCCTAGTTACACTATTTTACTCTGAAATAAACATTCGTGTCAATAACACATTTTTTTACTTAATTTTATAAATAACTCGGAACACATACACCAATTACTTACAACAGATAGTAAAAGAGAAGAACTGCTTGTTATGTGTAGAAGTCGACTACCATAAACTCTTAATATATTAAATACGTATGCTTTGATCCTTTAGATAAACGACGATGGCCAGTCACGTCATTCAACGAAATAGATTAAAATGATCAAAATGCTGAAGTCGAAAACAAACTTCCAATCCCCCGGGCTCCGCGTCGTAGTTTTATAATTCCAACTCCATTTAAATATAGCTTTAAACGTTCGTTAAATTTAATCCCGTTTCAAATATCCCTCTTGGCTCATCGAAAACTAATTATCAACAAGGTGAAGTGAAATCGTTTTTATTACTTTACAACTGTTCTTCCTAATCCCTTTTAGTGTTGCCCAAATTCAGTCTTGGTCTTGCAGCCTTGGTCTTGTTCTTGCGTTTTTGCAAGACCAAGACCAAGAACAAGACCGCGTATTTTTAGCAAGACCAAGACCAAGACTGACCGTGCAAGACTTGAGCAAGAACAAGACATAGCCTGCAAGACTCTTGCGTCTTGCAACTTAGCGCTATTTCACTGAGTAGTTAGGTGTAACAGTTCGGTGTATAGGTAGGTACGCTTAGGAATTCTATGAGACGCAAAAAACTATATCAAAGAATATGAAAAACTGGACCTATGCGCATTACGACTAATACCATAAACATAGCGATTAAAATATATCTATTAAAATCAAACTGAGTGCATGCATAGCTATGTTTTAACCATCGGCACTTTGATAATGCGGCATCAAAGGTTTTGTACTTACTTCTCAAAGAAATTTGCCGCTTTTCGGAAGTACATGGTTATGATACACGCGCCGGCGGCTTCTTTTGAAATCTAAAACAATCGTTGCCGCCACGCCGAAATCATAACATTTGACACTATTTGATTGCCGCCATAGGGCGTAGGTATACTCATGCAAAATAATTTCGAATTTTAAGAGTACCTACAGGTGTTCCAAAGAATAAATAAGTTTCAGAGTGCTTAGAATGAAAATGAATACATTATACTGATCACGCAAGTAGTATTATGATTGGGATAAAATGGTAAGGATAGCCCGACTAGAAATTTAAAAGTGCGACCAATGGGGCCCCTCTTGGGCTTCCCTCTTGGGGCTCACTTTGGGATGTCACGCAAAACCCTCTTGGGCCCCCATTGGGAAATCCCAAATGGGCCCCCATTGGGAAATACCAAATGGGGCCCAATTGGGAAATCCCCATCAGATCCCAATCTAAATTTATAAAAATCTAAAATTTCAAAAATCAAAAATAATTTTGAATTACGGACTCTGATGGTACTATAACTTTATATTTCGATTAGAAAGTGAACTATTGGTTGAATGCATCCTTGTCGTCAGTTGGGCTCGAACTCGGGTCCTCTTGATCATCAGTCGTTCACGTTACCACTGGTCCAAGCGGGAATATTACATTCGTCGCTTTATTTGATGTACATCGAATCAACTAGATGATATTACTAATATTGCGGTTAAATGTTTAATATTTGTTTCTGTTTTTCGTTTATCTTAGTTAGATTTATTCAAGCGGAACTATTAGCAATAATTTACTATTTCAACGTTGGGATTTCCCACTTAAATCCCACTCAAGCCCCAATTAGGAAATGTTAACAATAATTTTTCATTTTTACTTTGGGATTTCCCACTTTGGCCCCACTCGGGTTCCAATTGGGAAATATTAATAATAATTTTTCATTTTTACTTTGGGATACAATGATAAATCGTAAAACTCTTTTATTAAATTTCTTATAAGTTGAAGGTTCAATCTCTTTCTAGACAGATAAGTATTGTTCTTTAAAATACAGTCAAGTTATTGTAATTAATTTGTTTTTACATGTTTTAGCAAATGTAAGCTTATAAATCATAAATGTTTATTAAGAAACAGTTACTTCCATGGAAAACGACATATAGGTCAGTTGATTTTTCGAATTTCTTATCAAATCTTCAGTTATTTATTAATCTGCTTGATCTTTACTATGGCTATGTTAATTCAAGCTCACAATGTTCCAATTCTAATACGTTTTTCTAAGATTTAAAGTAAACTTTAATAAATAGTAATAGACTAATAGGTAATTGCAAGACTTGCAAGACTCTTGCTGCAAGACCAAGACCAAGACCAAGACTGGGAGCGCAAGACCAAGACCAAGACCAAGATCAGGTGTATTGGCGCAAAACCAAGACCAAGACTGGCTAAGTCTCGTCTTGTTCTTGCATTTGGGCAACACTAATCCCTTTAGGTTATAATTTAGGTTTGTGTTGTCTAGGAAGATGAGTCAATGGAAAATTGTATTGCTTTGTAGGATATTTGTAGTCTCTACTACTGAGAAGGATTAGGCCTGAGGCCACCACGCTGGCCTAGTGCGGATTGGTAGACTTTACACCATCAAAATTCCTATAGAGAATTTTTAAGGTTTGCAGATTTCCTCACGATATTTTCCTTCATCATAAAAGCATGCGACAATTCACAAAGAATACACACATCATTTTTGAAAAGTTAGAGAGGTTTGCCCTTGGGTTTTGAACCTGCGGACATTCGTCTCGGAAGTCCGTTCCACAACCAACTAGCCTCCACCGCTTATCAATTCGATAAGCTTCGATCGAATCGATCGATTAATCTTAAATAATTTAATATTGAGTTTTTCTGCTTGCATCCTTCTATCGTACATATTAGACCAGCAGAAGACCATACAGACGCTTACACATCACGCCTTTATCTACGAAGAGGTAGACAGATGTGCAACCAGGGAACACCCACTTTTCAACATATATATTTTGTTCCATGGCGACAGCAATAACGGAACGGCCCATCTACATCGGGCTCAAATTCCAGACTCAGGGCTAATACTGAGAATACAAACCCAATATACCTTTGCCCTACAAGGAATTGAAACCCGGGAACAGAGTTGCGAGCAAAAAAATAGTTTTTAATAAAGCTTCTAAATTGTCTAAATAACTATCGTGTGCAAAAAAATCGATATTCTCTTTTAACATCGGTATATTATCGTTTTAATCTCGTCAACCAACATGCATATCTGGTGCATTCTCAACGGAATACAAGACCGAGCTACAAAGATTGGTACAAGTTCGTGCGACTTCCACAACTTAATCTGTCTAAGTGACAGTGATAGATTACTTCGTAGGTTTTCTAAAGACGTTATATTAAAGATGGTAACATTCATTAGTTCTGGTTAATTTTATCTCAGATGTAGATTTCTGAGAATGAGGCCAAACTGGTCTTTTGTTGTTAATTGAAGGTAAGTAGGATAAGTATCTTGGGATGAAAAAGGGCCATAAACATTAAAACAGGCTGATGTATATGCTTTATCAGACTGTAAGAGAAGATAAAGGATAGCAACTTTGTTTACCACCAGTATGGAGAGATTTTCCTAGTTTATCCTGTGCGATGAGTAATTAAATACTGTCATTAGGAAACCAGCGGAGATTTATTAGGTCTCCAATAATATCACTGGTATTTAAGACTTTTTCTACCATCTTACTGCAACAGAATATAAAACGATCACACGCAAAGCCATCGAGCTGATGGCTTTCTGCCTACTTCTTTGGGTCTCCTATAATTTCTTCTTCATCATTTGTAAAACCCATACCCATTCACGAAGCGACTCCAAAAAATCTCCATGCTATCCAATCAAGGGGGACAATTCAATATAATTGAGTCAATACAGTCAGGACATTTCCTCTCTAATCTAATTATTTACCCTCAGTTTGGGCCTCCGAATAAGAGGTTCCTTTTTATGTTGACGTTCAATTTTACGACCCGATTTTAATGGAAAATAACTTCATTAGAGGAATCGATTCTTTCGCTCGTTAGTTATACTTATTTTGGAATTGATTTGACTAGCTTAGTGTTTTACATTTTCTTTATTCCAGAACAGAACAGACGGAATTATATTATTTTGGATAAGGGCTACCATCATCGACGTACAAGTAATATTCTAGAAGTCCCTAGACTAAGAAAGGACTTCCGTGTCTTTATAATTGTTGACAGTTTTGGTGGTTTTAAAAATTTTAAGTAGTTGGGGCTAACCATTCTGTGGGTTGGCATTACGCAATTCTAGAGTGGGTACGGACCACCCGATCCCCCTTGAGCTACGCCTACGGCTTTCACGCAAGCAGTGCTGCGAGCTAACGCTAGTTTTAAATCAAGCTAGCAAAATATTATGAATTTCAAATTCAAAGTCTGTCTCCCTCCCAACAAATTACGTATATTGCAAAAGTATTTCGCAGTCATGTTCGTATTGAATACATTTGAGGAACGTTTGGGTAGTCTAGTCTAGACGCCAAACCAGCGGTATTGGAATATCTGCTGCGTCGCGAGGGACTCGTCCAATTTATTGGGTCATAAATGTTTCTATCGTTAGTCCACTATGTCTACATCAAGTGATGTATTTAGAGTTTATTGTTGCATAGTCTAGGACCGGCATCAATCATAATCATCGATAATGCTTAGTAATTAAATTACTCAGTCGCATCTCTTCAGGAAATCGCCGGTGCCTCGAAACAGAAGTAAAGTAGGTCTTACATCAGATCTCTCTAGTCATATATGATTGCCGTTTCACGAGACTACGCGAGTGAAGGAACAAAGAGAGCACATGTATATTGCACACACAATTTGCACTATAATATCTCGGGCTGAAATTCGGCTAGAAGGGATTTCTTCATTAAACAGAGGACAAAATTCCTTAAACCTGCAAGTAATACTTCGGGAAAGAGACAAAAGGTTAATGCGTAGAGTTCACACGTCTCACAACCATACCAGATCGCAGCAACAAAACGTTACCCAGAAGTGGTTACATCGAACAAGACAAGGTTTCCGTTCGCCTGGTAAGCAATACGACTGCCCATAAATTTTAAAATAATTGATATGCATTAATACGGTCTGCAAATCATTCTAATAATAATTAGGTTTAACACGAGTTACGAAAAGAAAGCCGGCAGGAATCGGGCTATATGGACCCTTCACTACTGATTTGTTACAATCATTTTACTTTCAAGTTCATTATTTATTTAGCTAGTACAAAAGAAACAATATAATCCTTGATCTGGAAGCGGAAAGAGTAATGCAAATATCGCTTGTACAATATTTACAATAATATAAGCTTCCTATTGTAGCGAGCTTTGATGTTTGTACTAAGCGTTTGGTAGGGTTGTCACTCTTCTTTCATTTATTTGTTACTAGCTGAGCTAACAGGCGTTGTTCTGTCTTAGCTATGAATATTGCAGTCGAAATTCAGCTTTTCGTTTACTTTTTACTCAAAACCATTTTGGCAATTAAATTAATTTTGAAGATTCACATTTAGCAAATGCGCGAACAAAAAATAATCGTTAAAACTGAAATTTTTAAATTTTCTGAGAAATTAGCCGTAACAACAAAATAAAAAAATAAAAATGATATCGGTTAAGTCTTTCTTAAGTTATAGCGTGGCCAAAAGGGAAATAAGAATTAATTTTTATAGATTAATTAATTTATTTAATATTTCTTTCTTCAATTTTTATATTCAAAACAATATTAATAAAAAAATACTAATAACACGATATTAATAAAAAAATTATTACTATCGTGTTACAAGTATGTATAATTTACAATCCTAATTTGCATGTTGAAATGATATGATTTATTTGAATCTGTAAAATGTTATATACATGTTTAGAGCCACGGGGCGGATTCGACTTGGTCATAAGAAAAGTCGAAGTTATAAATTTACCTGCATTTTACAAATATATATATTCGATTGGAATTGCTTTTTAAAACGGTATGAAGACTCCAAAACAGATTGATGTAGTTAGAATTTTGTAGGTCGGTAGGTATCCCGTGACTAGGCGACGCTGGAAGAGAATGGGGATCAAAGGCGAAGCAAACAATAAAGCAGACGATGATACGGCAGATCTATCTGAGGCTGACCGACATTGATTTGAATAATGTCCTAAGTTTATTATAATATTTTAGGAGAAACAATACCAAAATAATATTTATTCTTTGTAACATTATGAACTGTTAAAGGGCCTATGAATTAAATCCGTACAAATAAATAATTGTTGGGTAGTTATTTGTTTGTGTCACACAATTCTCAATTCAAATATTTTCCAAAATAAAAACTATATAATTATATAATGTTATATTACTAGGTTTGTACTAAACGGTAAACACTTCTTTAGGAATGTTCAATGCTGTGAGGAAGTCATTCATTTTGCAGCAATAAGTGTATTTGTCAGCGTATTCCACCAGTGATTCACCTCCGACAGGGCACACATTCTTGCAAAGGAGTTGACTCTCTTTCGGGCGTTGATCGTTAACGAATACTATCGCGATTGGATCCACGTCCACCAATTTTACGACCTGAGAAAATAATAAATCATGTTACAAGTTATTTTATCTCATAAAAATGGATAAGAATAAATTATTCCATATTTTTATTAACTTAAGAAAAATATTGTGTTTGCCGAGATCTTCAAAATGCGCTGAAAAATAAATGTTATAAGGGACTTAAAATAAATTGGTAAGGTAGCTGTAGAATAGAAAAAAGTACATAATTTAGCATAACGTCACAAGGTCTAGTAACATGAGCGTGTACATTCCTACTCAATGCAATATTTCAGAAGTACATTTCCGGATTTTTCCACAGTTTATTTACGCTGTTTTCATAAAAGTTTCTAACGGGTATATATGATTTATACGTGACTTACCTTCCACAAATACTCAGGCATTATTCGGCCCCAGCATCAACATAGTGACTTGCCCCCGACCACATGCTCTCAATTTCGTCAATATAGAGTTCTAGAGCTGATTCTATGTCACTCCAATCCGCCTAAAAAAATAAAATGAAAACTATATTATAACTAGCATCACTAGTAAGATGAACTGAAAAAAGAAAACCTCAAAAGAACTGACAACCACTACAGCCATTCGTGTAACATTGATTCACTACTGGATTTTCAAAATTAATTCTAACTAGCTGTCATGTATGTAACTGATCATCCTTGATTTTTGTACTTTACATTTCAATTATAGAATTTTTATGCTCTTCAAATTGTCTCAGGATAGGGGAAAGCCTTATTCCTCTCAATAGCAAGACAGGCCCTTGAGTCGTATAACCTATCCAGCAATAGAAAGGTATATAAAAATAACATTATGTTCCGCAAACCGTCAAAAAAGGGTTTCAAAAGAAACTTAAAGAAAAAAGAGGTAATTTTCATTCTTAAGGTTTTTGTGCAGTTCCAACCCCTCAACCAAGGACCATGTTTACTACTTAATACTTATTTATTATGCAACGTAATACAGGTGATCTAATAATTTTATATTTGAAAACATAAGCAATAAATATTACTTACTCTAGAATTATCACAGTTTTGCCAAACGGGTACTGTGTTTAAGTTTTCAATGAAGGTACTACGCTGAGCCGCACCAAAGGGAACGTAATTGCCATTAAGCAACTGTTTCTTAACGACACCGCAATTTTGCGATGACTTATTGTAGGTATACGAGTTTTTCTTTTTGGATTCTAAGCCGGGAGCTACGTGCCAATGAGGCACAGATCCAGTAAATTTGTTATCGTTAAGATTTTTGACTTGTGAGTACAATGGAACATTGTTTACGACGTCGAAACAAACTCTGTATACTTCAACAAATTCTTTAAGCTGGTAACCGATTTGAATCATTTCTGTGTCTTTGTTGAAACACTGCTCTCCTGTTCTTTTCACTTGAGGCTTAATATCTCGATCACATTTTAAATCAGAGTATTTGTAAGATTTTCCGTCGACTAAAAACTTATTTTCACCAACACATGTAGCCTTAACTTCGTCAGTTCCTGGAAGCGTTCTAAACGAGTTCGGCACTGAGTCCTGGCTTCGGCAGGATAAAGTGAGTTTCTCTTCATTAGATATTACGTAAAAGTCGTTTTCTGTTTTACCATGTAACCATTTTCCATCTTCAGCAACGAAAATCGGTGAACGCCAGTCCAAATCCTCTTTGTTGTTTATAAGGCAGGCTGTTTACAAATTTTATTAATTAATATATAAAGTAATAAATACATACGATTCGCCACAAGCAGATTCATTCGTTCAAGACCAAAATTAGGTCAATCTAGTGATATCACGCTTAACCTTTAATCATAAAATACTACATAATGCTACTTACGCATTACGTTGGTAATCTTAAAGGACAGCAGAAGTCATGGTTTCACATGAATTAAATATATTCATTATTAATATTTACCTGAGGTGGTTATATTGAAATTTCTCTTTACGGAGCCATGGGCGTTAGTCGCGATACACATGTACTGTCCCAATCCAGATATCGGCAAAATCAATTGATCATCATCTACGCCTATACGTTTCCCGTTATAAATCCATTGGACCTATAATATCAATAATAGCACTGTTATATATTATGACGTCTGGGAATACGGCTTTTGTACTATTTAAAGAGTCTAAGCATTCAGGGTTGGTTATACAGTTGGTAATAACCGGTACGTAGGTTTTATTTCCCGTTGACAATATTAATGTATTTTTTATTGCTTTGAATGACGAGACGAGCTTGACTTTCGCCTGATGGTAAACGATATGACCGCCCATGACTAATAGAAACACCATCCAACACCTTGAATTAGAAATTATTGTTTGGTTCCACATTCCACAGCGCTCACCATCCTGAGACATAAGATGTTAAGTCTTATCATGTCCAGTAGTTACACTGGCTACAATGTCCTTCAAACCGGAACACAACAGTGACTGCAAACTGCTGCTTGGCGGCAGAAATAGTCATTGCGGTGGTATTAGGACCTACTAACAGTATCTTTAATAATATTATGAAAAAGTAAAATTAAGTAAGGCTGTGTCTCAAAGAAGTTAGTTTAAGAAAGGAACTTACCGTAGCACTAGGTTTAGCAGTTACAGCACAATCCATGTCTCCTTTGCCTCTCCAATCAAATACCTCATCCTGATAGGCCTTGAATGTTGGGGCGAATCCGAAGTCTACTTCGTACGTATCCATCACATAGCCATTTTCGTTGCTGACTCGACATGAGTAGTTACCATCTTTAGATATGTCACCTTCCAAGTGCAGTGTCTTTGTGTGAGGTTTCGTATTGATTAGTTGATCATTCTAAAAGAATATTGAACTTTTGAAGGCTATAGCAAAGTAAAGACCAGGTCCTCGCGTTTTGAAGATTTATTAAATACTCTCCTTACTAATCTTCCATTGACGTAACTTAACTCGCTAGGAATGGTACACGTACAAGATTATATTATGTATGTACGTAAGATCCAAATAATAAGTAACATTTTCTACTTACGTAAAACCACGTAATTACATCAGACTCTGAATATGGCAGCTGACATTTTAGTTCAAACTGTTTTCCTGCTAATACATGAACGTTATGAACCTTGTCATATCTATTTATTCCATCTAAAATATAAAATATTTTACGTTAATTTGACCCTTCTTTAAACCTTGGGAATGTTTGAAATTGTTAGTTAATAGTTGTATTATGATTTCACGAAGACCTAGATTACTTTGAAACTTGGTGAACTATTACCGGCATCATTCAATGCAGCTATATAAAATCTAGCCAAACGATTATAGCACATATCTATTGCCACTAACTGAAAACTAGCTGCTAAACAGTCATGGCCAATCGCTCTAGGCCACTGGTGCTTTAGGACAACGCTAGACCACACACTGCACGACAGACAGCCATTTACTTCTACGGTAATTTGGATAACTTGTTACAAGGATAGAAATTTGACTTCGATATGGGTGTCCAAGCCGCCTTCAGAGAGTTTATTGATTCTCCCTATGATATAGTAAAAGTGCATGGATAACAATGGTGCATACTTTGATTTTAATCAATTTTATTTTACAAAAAAAAATCGAGTTTGTGTTCCTGCCATTTGGTATGGGAGGAACACAAACTCGATTTTTTTTTACGCTAATTTAATATGTAAGGTCCTAATTTATTCGATGATTATTCTTAACTAGACCTTATGAAACAGGTCCTTATTAGAACACAAAAGTAACTGTAGTTCTCACCTTCCACAATTCCTTTGAAGACCTTGCTGTCTGTCCCTAGTTTGTTCGTAGCTGTGCAAGTGTATTCGCCGCTGTCACTTACAAGTGGTGAGCGAACGATCAATGCTCCCTCCTTGACCGAGTATTTCGAACCTATGAAGAAAAGTTTGTAGTTTTAGATTTAATCAGCAGCTCTTAAACCAGGCTCATTAGTCTTGATGCGCAATGTAAGCATTCTCTTATTGATCTTATTTTGAACTTTCACTTTTTTGGTAAGGAAATTAATTTCGTTAAATTTACGGGACACAACTCTAAAACAAAGATAATTTACAAAATAGATATTTTGGGTAGAAAGATTTTCCCATCGAGTGCTGTTTTGTATAAATCACAATGGAAAAAAAACCACTTGGTAATTTTATTAATTAGGGTTTGAATTGAATTGAAATATGTCTATCTCCTTAGGGAGGTAAACGTAAAATTGTTCCAAAGTTAGTTCTAAATGTAATGGTACCTTCCGGAATGGGTTTCCCGTCAACTTTCCACGTCATGGTTGGCTTCGGGTATCCTGTAGCATGGCATGGGATCTTCAGAACTGTGTCATATTCTTTCAGCGCAGTATACGTCGTTTTACCATTATCCTGTATGCGCGGTGCAACTGTAATATACATAGAATGTAATTTCATAAAGATATTGTTGGTGTCAGGTTGATTATATTCAAAGCAAAATTTAGAGTTTCTTGATACAGTCTTGGAATCATCTTCAGCAATACGTAAGGTATTTATGTTATCTGATGTGAATAGCTCGTTTTCGTACTATCATATACTTGCCTGATTCGGGTTCAAGAGGTGTAGGAACCATCCTCTTAACTACCTCATTATTGTCTACGACATAGCCAGTCACCTGGAATTAAAATTATCAAATTTATCCAAAAGCATACGTTTTAACTGAATGGATACTATGAACTCCATTGGTTCTAACGGTCGAGGAACTGTTCCGGCTAGCCATGAACAAGGTAAGGTTCAAGGAACTGACTGCCAACCTGAGGAAGATAAGGTCTAAAATGCAATATTTTAGAACTATATTACTCACAAGAATATTAAACATCTGTTTCGGTGGTTCAAAAGGATCAACAGTAGCATACAAACGCGTCTCCTCATCGACAATTTTCAGTTGTTGTTCCAACAATACATTGTCTTCCAAGTCCAATATTCGAATGCTGGTTAATTTTACTTCGCCACCTTTCAATATATCTAAATCGATCAATAAGTATGACTTGACATCTGCAATAAAAAGTACTATATCACCCACAATGGTCACTCACATTGTACTAAGATAGCCGGTTTGTATCATACCCTAGAAATTACTAGAAACTTATCTTCTCACGCATACACACAAACCAACCACACGGCAAGTCCAATCTTGAGGTATTTTATTAGTACGCAGCAAAATAATTCCACTGCACCTTATAGTAAGTGGAGTGACGTCCAGTTAGATAGCAAGGTCTGGCCTGCATAATTTTGTCGACTGCCTAGGGATTTATCTCTCTTAACTCCACTCCACTTACCATCAGGTGCAGAGGGTCATTTTGCCGAGCACGCATGAAAAAAAATTAAAAGCTTTTTTTTTTATAGATGGAGTACTAAAGTGCTGTTCGCTAATATCGATGTGTCACTAACATATACGTCAGGCTTGTGACGCTTGGAGAAGCAGTGACGTACCTGGTAGCGGTTTGGTAGACGTTCCCTTTATAGATGTGGGTATGGAAGTAGAAAATCCGTGTACGAAATCAATTGTTGTTTTCCCAGTGACAATAACGCTCGTCTTACTTGGACTGCTTATTGATGCTGTGTAAGTGCCAGTTTCTTGACTTTCCACCTTAACAACCTGTAATAAAACATAAGCTTAAACAATACATCGACGCTGGATGTTCACTCTTGTATGTGAGGCTTAGGTGAACTTCACCACGTTTAGTTATGCTTGTCATAGGCCATGAGTTTATTAGTTTCAGAGATATTGCTATGAAAATTTAACGGTATTTCGTTTCTTAATTACCTATTACAATACGATAACAAAACAAACAAGGCGATAGACCAAGGCATACTTTCGTTTAAAAAAAAAACGCGTTTATACAACTTAATGTACTATGCCTGACTGCCTCGGTGGCGTAGTTGTATTGCACGTCCGGTACAATAGCGCTCTGAGGTCCTGGGTTCTAATCCCGGGTCGGGCAAAGTGATATTTGGGTTTTTCTGCTCAGTATCAGCCCGGAGTCTGGAATTTGTGCCCGATATGGTGATAGGCTCGCCCCCTATCACATCATGGGACGGAACATACTTGGCGAAAAGTGGGTGCCCTAGTTGCGCCTCTGCATACCCCTTCGGGGATAAAATGCGTGATGTTATGTATGTTATGTAATGTACTATGATCTTTTGCCGGTATTTCTTTTTTAAACTCTGTCTTACTTACCGCACTTTCAGATCTATCAATAACCTTTCTCGTGGGCGCTACGGAACCTTTAGGGTCAACGACGTGAATTTGTGGTTTTGTCCCTGTGACTGATATAAACACTTGGCTGGTATGATGGTCTTTGGTATACTGTAAAAAAATAAATATAAAGTAATAAATTAAATTCAGGTTGATTCATTCCTAACCGAATTGGCAACGGAGGTCTGCCAAGTACGCAGGAGGTATTATAGTGTACCAGTGTGTGTGCAATACACAGGTGCACTCTGTTCCTTCCCTCACATAGTTCGGTGAGACGGTAATCCGACATGACCGGAGAGAGATCAACGGAGCACCAATGGCTTTACGTGCTTTTAGATAAACGTAATTAATTTTAATGCTTAAATTCAGGTTCAAGGTCCTGGGGGTAGACATGAGTGGAACTACACACAAGTGGTGGTTCTCGACCATGGAGTTTTTGGATTCGAAAAAAGTCTATTATTATTACCGATCTTGGTGCTATAGCATAATTTGACACCGAGTCCAAATTTCATAAACAGTACATTGGTAATGTTAATTTATTTTTCGGGTCATAGTGGTTTTTGAAGGCGTTTTAGTTATAGACTATTGCGATGGCGCTTATGTGCTGCGCACGCGGTACGACTATCGCGCTATTACACCTCTGCCTACCCTTGAGAAGGACACAAAGTATGATGTTTTATAAATGTATCTAATGTAGACTCAACCAAACTTAACGCAATAACACAACTGAGAAAGTCACAGGAAAGCAATATTCACAATTTCGTTTGTTTGGATGACATGCTTATTATAGTTCTTTTAGTTAAAAAATCAAATTACCAAACCGATTTTGAAAAAATCTATCTAATCTGAAACATATTCTTTTAAACAAAAAAATATTTTTCCAAATTGACCATAAATTATTGAGTTCTGAGGTAACAAACATAGAAAAATACAGGTCGAATTAAGAACCTCCTACTTCGCAACGCGTCAATTCACCAACAACTGAATTATCTTCATATTCGTCTCAAAAAAATACTCGTACATACTCCCGCTGTTTTTCCTGTATTTTTTTTGTATCACGTAATATTACTTACAGTTAAATTATGGTATCCTGGTGGAAACTCTTTCTTGGCCACTACAGCCATTCGCCCTTTCACGTTTTCAACCAGCCAGTTCAGTAGCTGCAATCATAAAACATTTTCACGTATATGCACGTTGTGACAGTATTAGTACTCTACGTGAGCAAATGACCTGATCATAGAAAAGAATACATGGCAGGAAAATAATGCTAAACTGAGCTCGTTGGACTGTGACGAAAAAATCTGTGGTTAATATATATAATAATAAGATTATTTCCACAAAAACAAAATACAAGTAATAATGCTCTATAAAGACCAAATTGACATATCTATGTACAGAACAAAGTAATTAGTAACTCCCCGTGCCCCTGCTAAGAATAAACTTGTATTATGGGCATCTAAAAACGTCATCACGATATAAGAATTGTTTATCCTTTTTAACCGACTTCGTTTTAGAAATAAACGTACCTCGTCAATGTTTTGTGTCCATAAATGGAATACACGGCCGGAGGTCGCTGACGCCAATCGATCATATACCAATGAGCGTTCCAGTATTATTTCATTTGCGCATCCAGCAGTCAATGCGAATATAATCTGAAAATATTTATAAAATATCTATTACCTATATTACTATGGATAGATTATAAACTGGCTCGATGGCGTAGTTGTACTGAATGCGCGGTACGGCGGCGCTCTGAGATCCTAGGTTTGAATCCCGTGTCGGGCAAAGTGATATTTGGGTTTTTCTGCTCAGAATCAGCCCAGAGTCTGAAAATTGTGCCTGATATGGAGATTGGCTCACCCCCTATCACATCATGGGACGGAACACACTTGGCGAAAAGTGGATGCCGTGGTTGCGCCTCGGAATACTCCTTCGGGGATAAATGTGTGATGTATGTACATACATACTCACTCCTACCTTGACTATACTCACATGAGTATAGTCAAGTATAATATCAAAAAACAAGCATTACATCGCTCGACGATCTTCTGCCTACCTTCGCACTAGTATAATATCCAATATTCTATATTTTTCTCTCATTATCTATGTATGCTATTACAGTTTATGTATAATCCCTCAATATTTGATATAATTTTGCATTGGAAACATGCAATTGACCTTCTCCAAATATATTCTTAAATATTAAAGTACCAGCTGTAAGTTACCTAATTATAAGCAAAACAGCCTAGTGTGGATCTGTGCCTGTGAGACTGTATTTGTTACAAGTCTGAGAATATATATTTATTTTCTTTGAATGACGAGACGAGCTTGCCATTCGCCTGATAGTAAGCGAAACAACCACCTATAAACAATAGACACCATCCAACACCTTGAATAACAAATTATTGTTTGGTATTCCACTGCGCTTGTATACCTGAGACATGAGATTTTAAGTCTCATTATGTCCAGTAGTTATACCAGCTACAATGTCCTTCAAACCAGAACACAACAGTGACTACACACTGCTGCTTGGAGGCAGAAATTGACATCTTTAACTGGGGTCTATACCTGTGATGATTTCTCCTGAGCGCGGTTCTTGACTTGTTCATAAATAGAGTAGTCTTTTGCTGAAGCGTCAGTGAACACATATACTTGAGACCGCGGGAGACTTAGCTCAAGACCGAGCTCTATGCCTGACAATGAAAACTCTGGACAATCACCACCTCCCCCTACAATTATGCTGTCCAAAGCTTGTTTGAATGCATTACGATCTCTCGTCACGACGCGTTGGCGAACGTCTGTAAAAATATTTATAATATTAATTGCCTTGGTAATTGTATTGTCATCGTTCCAAAGCCTCCGTCTCGAGAATATGAGGTCGTAGGTTCAATCATTGTTCTGGAACAAACGCTTCTGAGTTCCTTGAATGTTTAAAATCTAAGCGTTAGTAGACCAAAATTTATTGTCATAAATTGTCAGTATATGTGCGACATCTGATCGCTTCATCACGTAGGCAAAAATAGTTGCACTTAACAAGGTACATGAGAATATCGAAATACAAGATAAGAAATATAAAATCGAAACGTTACGAATATTATGAGACGAAAATTCTTCCAATGAACTTGACAATATTTGCGGACAGTTTGAAAAAAAGTAATACATTAATATAGTATTATCTATGTAAATGAACATCTAAATAAGAGAGTGAATGATACTGTGTATTAGCATGCAGTACTTCGTGCTACTACTTTTTACAGATAAACCTGGCCTTAACTGAAAAAAACGATGCTCGAGCGTTAGTCTATATACAATATAGCATATATAAATATAGCATACCTACTCTTTAACGTATGTATATAAAACAGTATGAGCAACTTACAAGGATCCTTAAACGTCACTAAAACGAAATTATCGATTTGCGAGTCTTCATTATTCAATACAGCGTCAAATATTCTGTTGGCGTATTGTTTCACGGTATTTATAACATTTGCCATCGAACCCGTATCATCGATGACAAATACTAAACTACTTTTCATAAAATTATCATCACATTTTGCAAAACTTTTTATGAGAAATGACAAAATCAATAACTTCCAAGCGTTGGTAGCCATGATAATATGTCGCTACCTAGCTCACAAATGCAATATTAACAGTGAATACTCCTTTATATATGTATATAATGGCATGATGTATAAAGACGGAAAATTGACGTACACAAACCGCAAATAAATAATAATGATGATTTCATAAATTGTTGATTTTCCTTTAAATATAATTAACTTGGACAGGGTGAGGTGAGCGCTGTTTTTGTTAAATAATTCGATAAACAGACAAAGTGATTCGCAAATATCGACATTTATTAAGTTTCTACTGACGGACGAGCGGCGATAGCCTAGTTGGTTGTGGAACGGACTGCCGAGACGAATGTCCGCAGGTACAAATCCCAAGGGCACACACCTCTGACTTTTCTAAAAATTATGTGTGTATTCTTAGTGAATTATCGCTTGCTTTCACGGTGAAGGAAAATATCGTGAGAAAACCTGCATACCTGAGAAGTTCTATATAGGAATTTTCGAGGGTGTGTGAAGTCTACCAATCTGCCCTAGGCCAGCGTGGTGGACTAAGGCTTAATCCCCCTCAGTAGTAGAGGAGGCCCGTGCCCAACAGTGGGACGGTATATAATACAGGGCTGATATTATTATTTACTGACGGACTGCGTCTGTAGCATGCGTGGTATGACCACCACTGTGAGGTCCCAAGTTCGAATTCCAGGTATGGCAAATTGATAGCGGCAAGGGTCCATATAACCTGATACCTGCTGGTTTCCCTTTATGTACAATTACTATAAAATCTAATTTTCATTAGAACGGTTTGCAGACTGCATTTTGTCATATTAGTACCAATATGTTGTGTTGGGTTCCCTTCGGAAATGTTTAACTTTCGCCACTGTAAACTGATATTAGATTTTTCTGCTCACTATAAGCCCGGAGTCTAGAATTTGTGCACGATATGGCGATAGGCTCCTCCCATCACATCATGGGACGGAACACACATGGTGGAAAGTGGGTGCAGCAATTGCGCCTCTGCTTACCCCTTCGAGGCTAAAAGGCCAAGCTAAAAGGTGTTTGTGTGCGTTATTGCTTTATAACTAAACTAATTAATAACTAGCCACAGCAAAATTATCCTTTTAAATGCACAAACAATAATTCATTCCGATTTACCGTTGAATATATAGTATCTATTTCAGTATACTTATAAGTTTCCTGTTATCTATATAAATTTGTTTTTACCTTATAATAATAATAATAATAGCCTTTATTAACAATCTTATAAGCTACATTTTTTTATTTTTTTTTTTTTTTTTAATTTTAGACACCGGTTTCTTGATTGTCTTGCTTTCCAGCATAGGCCTCCCCAAGTGTTCTCCACAACAGTCTATCTTTTGCTTTTCTCATCCATAATGGACCTGCCACCTTTTTAATATCATCTTCCCATCTACAATATTGTCTACCTTTACTTCTTTTTTTTATATCTAGGACACCATTCCGTCACTTCTTTGGCCCATTTTCCTACCTTGCTTCTTATTAAGTGTCCAGACCATTTCCATTTTAGTTGTTTGATTCGGTATTTTATATCTATAATCTTCGTTTGTTTTCTGATTATTTTTAAACGAACTTTATCTTTTAATTTTATGTTGAGTATGCTCCTTTCCATTCTGTGTTGACAAGCTTCTAGTGCTTTAATATTTTTCTTCGTACAGCTCCATGTCTGACATCCGTAGGTCATTCCTGGTAGAACACATGTATTAAATATTTTCTTTTTCCCTTCAATCGATATAGCCGAGTTTTTCATTACATCTTTTAGTGCCCAGTACCTTTCCATCCTATATTTATTCTATTTTTGGATTTCTTTTATTGTTATGTCTGTAGGTGATATTATTTGGCCAAGATATGTATATTCGTTTACATATTCCAATTCAGTGACGTTGTCAGGTTTGACTGGAATTTTAATGTAGTTTGTCATCAATTTTGTTTTGCTAGTGTTCATCGAGAGTCCTACTTTTTCGCTTTCCTTTACCAGTTTTTCAATCATAACCTGTAAGGTCTTAGGATCTCCGCATATTAGTATAAGGTCATCGGCAAATCTTAGATGGTTTAGTAGTACTCCATTGACATTTATACCATATTCATTCCATTCGAGTTGTCGAAATACGTGTTCTAGAGTTGCCGAAAAAAGTTTGGGTGATAGGGGGTCTCCCTGTCTAACTCCTCGTCTGATTGGGAAATATTCACCTAACTTTTCTGTGCGAATTTTGGCTTGCATATTTTCGTATATGTTCTTAATTAAACGAATGTATTTATTATGGACTCCTTGTTTTTACCTTACTTAAATTTAAATGGTGACGTAATCGGGTTTTTCAACCACGTAAACAATAGAATATCTGTCACTTGTATGAAGAACTCCTGAGGAAGGACTCTGTAATGGTTTGCGTAGCTTCCCATGCTCTCATTAACTCTTCTACGATTTCGCTCACGAACGATACTTTCCATTCCTGCGTTTATGTTCCCTTTTTATACAGTAAAATGATTTCGTCAAATCCTATGGTTACCCATGTTCCCGAGCCACTAACTACGGGTCACGGGTAGGGTAATATATCTCTTGATGTGTCAATGTTGCTCCCAGATAGCGACTAATATGGCCCTTATATTGTACGCGTTAGGGTCCCATGAAACCCTTGTTTTTTTGGAATGTCTATTTGAATTTGTGTTCATAGGCTTAGCACCTGGTTTTGGAAATGTACGCATCAATTAACACCATTTCTGGGATCCCGTAGCAAAACAACCCGGTAGGCAACGGCTTGGTTGTGCATCTGGCATTGCAAAGTTCATAAGCGGCAGACGTCGATTTCCATCAGACGATCCAAATGCAGCCTTTGTCTATCAATAAAAAAATAAAGAGGCCTTGTAAATCGACATCTTTATCTGTATATCAGGCATTTTCAAATGTTAGATTATTATAGACTGCTTTTTATGTAATGATATCATCCCTGTATTATATACTGTCCCACTGTTGGGCACAGGCCACCTGCACTACTGAAAGGGTTTAGGCCAAAGTCCGCCAAGCTGGCATAGTGCGGTAATCCGCACATTATATATATACATACATATTTTTGTGAAGTCTACTAATGTAGACTTCACACACCCGCAATATTGGTTTGAGAACTTTTGAGGTATGCTGGCTTCATAATGTTTTACTTCATTGTTAAAGCAGATGATAATTCACAAAAATACATCATGTTTTGAAAAGTTACAGGTGTGTGCACTTGAGATTTGAACCTGACATTCGTCTCAGCAGTCCGTTCCTCACCCAACTAAGCTATCGGCTTTAATGATAACTCCAAAATAAATGTATGAGACTATCATTGAACAACTTACAATTATTTCGCCTCATCGAAATAAAAATATTTATCGGATTTTATCGCGGTTTTGGATACTTTAATGTTCTCCCGACGTTTCGAAGACTGCACTTTCTGTTCTCTTAGAAGAAGGTCGGTAGTGGAGTTCATGTCGCCAATGATGATGGTGATTATGGCTCAACACCGGCCTGACGTTATCGCTTTCTTGAAGATCTAAGCTGCAGTTTCATGGTCACGGGGTGGACTGAAGTTGCTCTTCGTTCGAAAAGTCAAAACTAAAATATCTACCAAAATTTTACAATTATATAAAATTAAATCCCGAGCCGTCAGAAGAAAAAAAATATGAAAGATCGCAATAAAATCCGAAACCTAGATTTAAATCAATGTCTAACATTCTTAAAACAAAAGAAATAATTATGTCGCCTTACTAAAAAGTGACACAAAAAGTGACCACAAATCAACCTTCAATATACGTAGCACTAAAAACCTAGGTAGACAACAAAGAGCAAACAGCAGGCGAGTTAATCCAGGCTACAATACCAATTTAGTGGCACCGTTTCCAATGCGGACTCGATGAAATGAGGACCTATTGCGAATAACAAACGGAATTGTACGAGTGGGGGAACGAGACGAGCGTACGGAGAAGGTCCTTGAGAAACGTTGAAATTACCTTTTGAAATTTTACAGGTGAAGGAAAACTTTGAAAGAAACTATACTTGATGGTAGTGGTAGCAGGTCTTTCATATGCGAGGATCCACCTGGGTAGGGACCACCGCAATATTTATTTCTGTCGCCAAGAAGCAGTGTGTAGTCATTGTTGTGTTCCGGTTTGAAGAACATTGTAGAAATAAAAAATGTCCTGCCCATTCACAATAAGCCAGGGTGGTGGACTGAGGCCTTTTCAATGGAGGAGACTAGTTGTCAGCAGTGGAATAGAAACCAAGAGGTCTACATAAGAATTTTGATGCGTCGTAGATTAGTCTACGGTCTATTGATACTATTAGTCTACTGCTGAAAGGGTTTAAGACCTAAGACTCATCAGTAGAAGATCCAGCATTGGGAAAGATGAAACAGAACTAATTTTTAATTAGCGTGTGTTAAGATTATCATATTTTTAAGTTGATCGAAATATAAATTAGTCATCTACTTATTATAATGACTAAATATGCTTTCACAATACCGTGAGATTTATTTGTAATTACGATGAGAACAATGCAAATAATAAAGAACAACTTTGAACTCAAATTCTCATACACTAAGGTCGAAAATAAGACAATCCTCTTTGCAACTTACTATTTGGATTCTTGCTTTTCCAAATATCTCACTAAAACTTGAGAAAAGACCTGAATCAAGAGTATAAAAACCCAATCACGCGTGTTTCGTGGCCCGTTCTCAAGAGGTTACCTCCTTGACGATTCAATCCGCTAAAAGCTCTCTTTTTCCGTTGCTTTTTTAAAAAGCCATGTAAAGAATAAAAAGGAAGGAGGCTTGTTTGATCAAGTGCCGAATTTTCAGCTTTTTTCATTTTATTGACCAGAGATGAAGCGAACGAGGCATGTTCTACATCCATAATTATTTTTTGTATTAATAAAGGTAAAATTTATGAAAAAAAAAATACTTTTAAGGATCGTAAAATGATTACAATGGACCGGAATATGGGTAAAACAGCTCTTTATATTAAATGAATGAGACCCATTTCGCTCGTTTGATGATTTAAGAAGGGAAACTAGCCATACGGCAGACATGTTATCGTATCACAGATAGATATAGGCGCGCCTGGGTTAGTAGGGCTATTAAAAACATCAAAGGAGCGTGGTATACTGGATGTAGTATTTCAGAAGACCAAAGAGATTACTAGAAACGTCAACCTCCCTTATCTAATTCCTCTCAAGTTTGATAACGCATTGGTCTTCAGAATCCCCATTGATCCTATCGATGCTTGAAAAGCAATCATATCTAAGCGACAAATATACCGAAAATGAATTATATAATATTTTGAATCGCCATTTTTTTCTGCGTCATTTGATCTAGGTTTTGTGGTTCTAGGACAATTTTAATAACATTAAACTGTATCTTTATGAAATAAAAAGTAGATTTTTTGTAAATTTTCATATAACAATCAAAACTTTAAAGCACTCTACTCAAAAATTTACTGATTGTCGCTTAGACATGTTTGCCTTTCAGCGTCGATATTTATCATTGACCTACATTTATTAAAAAACAATAGCTAGGATATGATGTGTTTATATAAAAACCTAATAAATTACGTCCCAAAAGTATAAAAAACATAGTGCATTAACTCAGCTGAAGAGGGGCGGACGGCACGACTCCGTGAAACTGAGAGTCTTTAGTGGCCCTCGAGGAGCTCGGAAAGCCACTGAAAGATGCATTGTGTGGCAATTTCCACTAGAGGAACAAACTATGTCCTTATATCTGGCAATTTTAGACTAGCAGAATTATAACTGTATGCTGCTTCGTGACTTAAATGAATAAAAAATATTATACTCTCTTTGTGTACAAAATTTTCCATTAAAAGTGTTTAGCAAATTTGAAATGAAATCATAATGTATAATGACTTTACTTTAAAAAATACATTGATCCAAATTTTCTGTGAAGATATAACAAACTTTTTTATATCAGAAGCTCGGTAAGACGCTCCATTTGGATATCAATTACCAGTAGCAAAAGATCCATATTCCAGCTAGCTTCCCTTTGATTTGCAGACCGCATATATGCATATAATAAGTACCTATAATTTGTCAGGTTCTCTTTCGGATAATTCCACGCTTCGCCACTCCCACTTACAAGCGCAATTGAGGCACTTTTCCCATATAAAACAAATCCAAATATTCTTCATCTCGTTAATAAACAAGCAACGTATCTCGCGGCACACTCTGCATTCTTAAACTCTAATGGATTTCCAAAGGAGCGTTGGCTGCCGATTTTCTGATGGCAATTAATCATCAACATGATAGATTATGCCTTCGTACGGTACAGTAAACAGTACATTCTCAATAAATTACCAAAATCAATTAATATTTTCGTGAATCTTATGACGTTGTGAAATTGCCTTGTCGTTTCGTATAAAAAATGATTTTTGTTGAAAAAATGTTTCAAGATTACACTTGAGTTGTTTGGCTTGCAGGATTTTTAATTTGTAAAGTGATTACACTGTACTTTCGAAATTAGTTGTTACTTTAGCTTGCAGGCTTTTTAATGTAGGCACTTCAAAATGAGTACTATCTATTTATTTATTTATTTTGCGAGCAACTCATGACTCAACATTGTTAGTAGGTACACAAGAAAACTTATACTATGTTTGTGATAATCAAAGCTTTAAAAATGAGTAATGACACTCCAATCCTATGATATATATATAATCCAACTGATTTCCAAAGTGTACTATGTATGTACACTTTTGAAATCAGTTGTTACTTTAGCTTGCAGGCTTTTTAATACAGACACTACGAAATGACTACTATGTATGTACTTTCGAAATTAGTCGTTACTTTAGCTTGCAAGATTTTCATTTCTGACACTTTGAAGTGATTACTCTGTACTTTCGAAATTAGTTACATTACTTTAGCTTGCAGGATTTTCAATTCTGATACTCTGTAGTGATTATTGTGTACTTTCGAAATTACTTTTTAATTTAGCTTGCAAGCTCTTCAATTCTGACACTCTCAAGCGCTGTGTACTTTCGAAATTAATGAACAATCCTACAAGCTAACTACAGAAGGCTCTTAAGTTCAACTAGCAATAAACTTAGCCCTCGACGATCGGTCGAATAATGTCTGCTAATCTTACTATGACCTCGGACCTCAAGACCCACTGATGCAGGTCAATCATACAGAATATTCATCACATATTAGATATTTTACAAGATAAAATACTCCATGGAGTGGGGTCCAATAGAATGTCGACTGACGAGAGATGATTACCCCTCGGCAGTCGACACAATTATGTTGTTTTTTTTTTTTTGGTGAACGCCATGGTTATCACCTGGGGTCCTGCTAATGGTGTACAGGCGATTCCCCGGCTTAGCAACCGTGGCGTTCCTTAGGATAGGAGATGGGGATGGAGGGATGTGGGGTGATGGGAAGGGAGGGGGAGGGGATAATTATGTTGGTTGGAACCGGATATATACAGGCTGATACCGGAACGCAACACACTTACGTGGGCCATTCTGGCGAGTTTTAACACCTTGTCTGGGCAGATTTAACCATTAAACATTAACCAAATTAATGTTTTCGAATAAATCCCGCCAATTTAGCAATGAACTTGGTAATTAACAATAGATCTTACAAGGAAATAAAATAAAATGAAAATCACTCCATTAGCATTTTTAATGTTTCAATGTTTTTCAAAATAGTGTTTGTATCATTGTTAAGTTTGATGGGAGAATATTATGTGGTCTCTGTTTTTTTTGCTGTATATATTTTGTTCTAGCTATGCCGACAACGTCTGAGAGAATTAATGATTAAAGTCTATCTACAAATATTATATAATCTCAACATATTATATCACAGCCCAATTTCACGGGTTATTGCGCTCCCAACGCATGCAATCAGCAAAAATATTTTTGAAAGATAAAATATCACTAATAGGGCCTATAAAACTAATGGTGCATGCAATAACTTTAAATTGGGCACGATTTAAATTTAAAATCCTACGAGAGGCATTTTATCATATCGCAATCACTGAATGATGGTAACTCAAATGGTAGGTAAGATATAGACAATAGCAGGCAAGTGCTGACTCAAGTTCAACACTGTCGTTAATAAGCTAATCTTATCTCTGGGGCCTTATTCTCTATCCCGCACGTTATTTTAACAGTACGTAACAAGCGCGTAACACAACGCATCATGTTTAGGACTATAGAAATTTGACTTACAGAATACCATTCCACGCACATTTCTCGAAGATAACATGACACGGCCGCGTTAAGCGTTTACACTATCATACAGAATAAGGGCCCTGAGTGGGATCTTAAGACATGTACCGTAGTTTATTTATTTATTTGTAATAAGGTACACCAACAGCACTACATATAACATCAATTAATATTAAAAAAGCAATAAGGTACAGCATCTGATACGTTAGCTACTAATAGGTGAACACAGCATTTACCACTAACAACATATTGAATTAAAATCTAAAACAATAATAGGAGGTAGAAAAGAAAATTCTAAAGTACTAAAAATATGAAATCAATGAGTAACAGTTTAAATAATTTGTTATTGATTATTAAACCTCATAAACAAAACTTGAGTTTATATATGCTATAATGCAAGCGAGCATACGGTTTATCTGATGGTTAAGATATTTCACTTACCATCAGGTGATTGGCATGATGGTCAATTGCCCGTATAAAAAAAAACTACCAATATTTTTTAAGGAAGAGCTCAATCTGAATGTGTAAATATGTACCTTGCATACTTGTTTTAGGAACCAATATCGTTTTAGCTACTTTCGTCACGTATTAACCAGGGCTAGTTACTGGATAGTAGCTTGATATAGCTAGGTTAGGGATTTTAATGTCCTCAACGGTGAAGATCGCGACGCGTTTCTCCCTTATTGTTTATTTATAATTACATATTATATACATCATTTTATTTCTTATTTCCTGCCAGTCCGAGCTGACTTCTTTTATACCTAAATCCTCCAGTACATGTTGGCTGTACGCCCGAGGCTTAACTTCTATTGTATTATACAATTCTTTGTTTGACTTTTTTAGTTCAGAAACCTTGATCCCTGCCGGTGTCCAATGTAATGAGCGTATAACATATCAGTTTATTTTGCTAAAATACAACAGTGCGTGTTTGATGAACATTATAGTGTAAGCTTATACGTAATAAAGCATTTAATTCATGACTTTTATTCCAGAAAGTTTAAAGATGAGTATCTAGAGCACCCATTTCTTTCTCTTATTCAGTATCTTTTAAAGGGGATAAGTCTATTACTATCTGTTAATTCAAATACTAGTAGTCCACTTATATTAGTCCAGGTATATTTTTTAGAACCTAAAAGCTCATTTTCGGTATCTCTCCCCAGGAATAAAGCAAAACTAGGTTTACTACCCTGTTTCGTTACCATTAAGCCAATATCAATAATAACCATTAGATAGTTAACACCTAATTCGATAAACTATTAAAACAAAATTTCGCAAAATTATAATATAAAAAACAGAGATATAATTCGATTGTTTTTTTATTTCGATATTTTACATTCACGTAATTAGAAAACAGTATTCGATAAATTACTTTAAAATTCAATATAAATGTCGTCAAAAATAGCATTATCCAGCATATTCTAATAATCAAAAATATCTGTATGTTCCACATCCAAAACAACGTAACAATTGTACAACCAGTTCTAAAAAGAAATAAACAATCGTTCCTCTTGTGTAAGCGATTAAAGCGCTTCGGTGAACCAAGACAATCGCTCGAGCGACGCGGGAGCCAGCGCGAATGTAGACAATACAAGGTCCTTATTCTAGTTGGCATAGAGATGTTTTTGATTTGTTTTATTGTAAATTATTTTCATAAAATATTATTAAATCTTACACGAGTTCTAATTGGCATAAAATATTTTTTATTTGTTTTATTGTAAATTATTTTCACTTAATATTAAAACTTACGCGATACATATTAAATTAGTCGCAACACGATTTTACTCACCTACGTAGTCGGAATCATCGACCAGTTTCAACCTATTAAGTACGTCATTCAAGGGCTAGTCTGACGAAGTCTGTTGCTTTCAGCTAATTTATTTTCATTTGTACGTTTATTATAGTGATATAGATAATATAAATTATATCGGCCCTGTATTAAGTATATACTGTTCTACTGCTAGGCACAGGCCTCTACTATTGAAAGGAATTACGCCTTAGTCCACCACGCTGGCCTTATGTGGATTGGGAGACTTCACACACCCTCAAAATTCCTATAGAGAACTTCTCAAGTATGCAGGTTTCCTCACGATATTTTCGATTACCCTTAAATCAAGCGATAATTCACAAAGAATACATACATTTTTTTTTCACAAAAAGAGGTGTTTACCCTTGGGATTTGAACCTGCGAATATTGGTATCGGCAGTCCATTCCACACCCAACTAGGCGTTTTTTTTATTACAATAAGGTAGCTTTTAAAACAAATTTTCGAGTAAAGAGGTATTATGCGTCCAAGGGCTGTTTTAATAGATGCAACTAAGTGTCGCTCTTAAATACTACATTAGCTGATATCCTGGCAAATTAAAGTCAGCAACTTAAGTTCGTCGCGATTTAATAAACAGATATCAACCTCTCAAATGATATCTTAAGTCACAGCATATGACGGATTTTGACAGCTGAGTTTTGTTTATTTTAAATAACGCCTACTCAGCTGAGAATAAGCTCTCAAATTACTACTTAAGCTTTGTTTATTAAATGTTCAATACATTAAATGTCTACTTGAGATCCTAAGTCTTAAGACAAGTGAGAGAGATGCCGTATTCCGTATTGTCCACCAACGAATTAGCTGTTATTCAATTTTACATTCAAACGTGATTAAAATAAGATATAAGAAGCAGCAAGTGAAACATTAAGTAGGCATATAACTTCGGAGTAAATGCTACTTTCAAATACAACACCAAATACAAAAGTCACACACTATCCTATTACTAATCATTTGATCCCAAATAAATGATAATAAAATGAGTACTACCTACATTAGCTGTTTAATACAACTGTTAAATAAAATTTACTTAAAACTCATTCAACAAGCCTTTATTCGGTTTGAAATCGTTTTACTTTAAAGTAAAAAAAGTAATAATAAACTCAAAAGTACGAAAAGCAAGTCTTTTAAAGATAGATACTGCCGTACTTAGTGGTCAAAAAGTAATAGAACTAAGCTAGGCGGGCAAACAGCCAAAAGATTTAAGTCTAGATAATTTAGAATTAAATTGTGACCTAATTTATAAATATGGAGTAATCCATTAATTACAATATTGGAGTTAATTATATTCTCAATTAATCTAATTAGAATAATCAGGGGTTTACTTGAAACTAACTTTACATTGTGGCGATGCTTGTACAGTCAGCTACACAAGTTGCAGACCAATTTAAAAACTTCAAAATACTTCTACATATTATTATCTTTAATCGAAATATAATTTTTTTTCGAATTGTTGATCAGTGCACGGGCGATTAAAGACGATCTGAAATTTTAAATTTGATCACTTTTGTCGCTCAGTGTACAAAAGATTGTTTCGGGATAAAATATTCGGGAATCACGTTTTATAATTACTAGTGGTCCTCTACTGGTAGAAATTTAACTCCAATTTAATATATTGATAACACATGATACAAATTTTATTTATAACACTTACCTATAATATTATGAACTTCAATTATGCAAAGTCTCAAATTCATCCGTGTGCGCTTCATGCTTAAAAATGGGTATAAATTATTTTTTTTAGTTATTAATATATAGATTTAAAAAATGTCTAAATCAGAGTAAGTAGTTTAGATATTAGAGCGTTCAAACAGACTATTATACTGGTGGTAGGATATATTTTATATCCGCCTGTATAGCGACCGCCGTACACAAGGTGTTAAAACCCGCCATAGTGGCCCACGTAAGTGTGTCGCTTTCCGGGATCAGTTTGTGTATATCCGGTTCCAATAGGCCGGCATAATTGTGTCAACTGCCAAGGGGTAATCATCTCTCGTCAGTCGACATTCTATTGGATCTCACTCCACTTACCATCAGGTGTATTGGGGTCACTATGTCGTGCCCGTATGGAAGAAAAAAGTTCATTTTTGTAATATTAGTGAAGAAATATATTTTAGTGTTTTTTTTTAGATTTAAATAAGATTAAGACACAAAGAAATTAATTAACCAGCGAACCTTAACCGGTAGCTAAAGAATAATTTCCTTAGTAAATACAATACTAATTAATTCAATATGAAAGAAAGATTTAAATAAGATTAAGACACAAAGAAATTGATTAACCAGCGAACCTTAACCGGAAGCTAAAGAACGATTTGCTTAGTAAATACAATACTAATTAATTCAATATGAAACAACAAAATAATCCAAATTTCATCAGGAAATATAGTTGAACATTCTAGATGCATCAGGGATTAATTATCTCTTAATTAACATGCCATATATTACATGGACTTAACTAATAATCGCCTGTAACGAAGCACGTTGTTACTGGACCAAATATATAATATTTCGAAATTTAATAAGGGAAACATATATTTAAATTAATTTAGAAATTCAGTGCAACTTTATTAATAGATCCAACTCAATTACGTTCCCAAGTGTGATATCGCTGTCAAATTATAACCAGCGTCTCAAGATCATCACTATTTAATAAATAGATATCAACATCTCAAATGATATCTTAAGTCACAGCATATGACGGATTTTCACAGCTGAATTTTGTTCATTCAAGATCAGCGATATAGCTGAAAACAAGCTCTCAAATAAAACTAAAGCTTGGTTTATTAAATAGTTCCATACTTTAAATGTTTACTTGAGATGCTGTTCAAAGTTGAGTTTCATTTATTAAACAACCCTTAGAAACTTTAATTATTTACTTATTTATTTTATTGGATTGCTAGTAGTTAATACATAAACAAAAAAAAACATACACTCAAATAAATTATGACTTCAGTGTTTGTAACTTGATAATAACCCAGTTACAGGTAACTACAACTAAACTTGACAAGAAAACTTGATGACGTAACGTGTTCTCGAGCCTCGGACGACGCAGAGTTTGATATAAAGGTGCCACTGAGTGCCACAGTCTTACACAAAAAAGTATTTTAGTTTTTTGATCTTTTTTACTCATGAGATAAAAAAGAGATAAATGATTTGAAAATAATTAGTAGGTGAGTATTTCTCGAAATAAATGTGCGTAACGAAATCGTTTTTATGAAATATTATTATGATTTTTTTCTGTCTCACCTGTTTTTTATTTATGTTTTAATACATCTTTTTTTTTAAATACAAAGAATGTATTTAGACTTATGAACTAAAAGACAGATACGACAGAAAGTTTTGTTACGTACATGTATTTTGAGAAATACTCAGATATACAAAGATTTCGATGTAATGTTGCGAATAGCATGATATACGACCCTAAAAATTCAGATCACAAGAATAAAAAACTGTGCTAGCATCTGCACCCAACTTCGGCTGCCTGAATAATACTCCTGGAATAAAATACCCAGACTATTGGTGTCTGTGTGTCAAACATCCAAAATTCAACTCCATCTGTTCATTTCTAACAATGGACTTATGCTGGCTACAGCACCGAAATACACTCCTTAATGCTTTCAGTCTTCGCATTCTTATACCACAGTTGGTCCACATTTGCACATAATAAAAAAACATTGTTGACTCAGCCATGGAAATATGCAGGTGCTTAAGTTCGCGTTCAACGTGTTGACACGTGCAGCGCGACTTCCTCGTTTGCTGTTTGTCTTGCAATCAGTGTTGCCAACGCTTATTTCTTCCAAGAATTACTGTAAAACAGGAGTTAGTGACTGAAACTAGCTACTTGATACTAATATATTTCTTGAGCCATCTGTGACCTTATCTGCTTAGGGTTATTAAAACATCTTGCCTTTAAAAACCTTACTAATATTATAAATACGGATATTTGCTAGAATTAAACGTAAAAACCGCTAAACGGATTTGAATAAAATTTGGCACACGAATATATCATGTCCTAGATTCACATATAGACATAAGATATCGATAATTTGCTGCCATGGCAATTATATGAATTATTTTCTGATTATTAATGTAAGTAGATGGCACTAGTGTTGTATCGATAACGCTGTGGATCGCGAAACGACAATAATATATCTGCAAATCATAAATTATACTGGGATCGAACAAATATTACTGATAAAACAATACACTATAACAGACCGGATATCTTATTCTACGATAAAACTAATAGCACCATATACTTAATTGACATTGCTATACCTAACACCCACAACCTCGCATCTACATTCACAGAAAAAATTGCCAAATATGCCGACTTATCCATATAACTCAAAAACCAGTGGAAAGTACACACAGTTAAAACTGTTCCTGTCATTCTTTATTCTACAGGTGTCATACCTCACTCCCTACACACCAGTCTCCAATCCCTTGGAATGCATAAGCTCTCGTACATACTCCTCCAAAAAGCAACAATGCTTAACACTTGCAGAATAGTTAGAAAATTTTTATCTACATAGATTGTTCACCAGTAATTTTTACAAACAACCATTTTTCGCATGGCTAAAAAGCCCGCATTAAATGGATTTACCCCATTCGCATGGGAGAATAATGTTGTTAAAATATAATAATAATAAGTTTATTGAAAAAGTACATAATGTGTTATACAGTTAAAAACAGTGGTTTAACAAAACAAATTTCTAAAAACAAAAATAAAGTATTTACCAGGGGTACCAAACTAGGCCGTGCCGGTACCTTGGGATGCCATTAAAAATTAAATATCGTATATAATTTGTAATTGCTTGGTGAGCATTAATCAAAATTAAAAAATAAAATTATCGACAAGGTAACTTAGAGAAATAAATTAAATACTTTCTTAACATATGAAATCTAATTTTAGACGTATGCATAGGTCATAAGTCATAACATAGCTATGTTACGTAAATCTAACGCGGCAATGTTTTAGGAATTTTTAGCGCCAGAAAGGCTTTTGACGCGGACGAAGCGCCGAGCAACACCTATTATCAAATAAAGTTAATTTGTAAGTAGATAATTAACTTTTATGCAGTCATTCTTTGTGGTTTAAAACTTCTTTCAATACTTTACGAGTATATACGAAAACATAATAGTTTTATTTCAATATGAGAACATTACTAGGTTTTATTACCATACTCTTTTCCACTTCCCGCTGTTATCGGGTGGTCCAACACGTCAAACATGTTGCACAGGCGATTTCGATTTTTTTACATCAGAGCGATTACCCCACGACTCCCTCGGGAAATTCCATCCGAAACAGATAATAGAAAATCCACATAAAGTTTCCAGCCTGAAAATCGAACCTAATATCCCAATATAAGAGGGGATGCATTACGTATCAAATAGCGGATATCGCATCTGATAACCACAACCCCACGACTTTTAGCCTTGACAAATATATAAAAACTTCTGCGTAATCATTTGGGAAAAAAAACACCCAGTATACAGTCATGGAAACCTGCACATCTGAGAAGTTGTTTATGGGAATTTCGAGGGGGTGTGAAGTCTACCAATCCGCACTAGGCTAGCGTGGTGGACTAAGGCCTAATACTTCTCAGTAGTAGAGGAGGCCCATGTCTAGTAGTGGGACAGTATATAATACAGGGCTGATATTATCATTATTATTAACACTCATGGTAGTCAATGTTGACAACACTAACGTACTGTCGCGTGTAATATTCTCTTAGTCGCAAGCTGATGTCAGCCGAGTCTGTGTTTACATTTGAGAGAAGTTTGAAACACCGGATACTGGGGCATCCTTTTGTTGTTTTCATGATAAATTTCCGACCGTTTAATGCTGCAGGGCATCGTCTTGTACCGTATGGGCTGGTCGTTGTCAGTTCAAGTTCCAGGTGGGGATATTTCTCTGTTGAGTTTAACATCATTTTCTAGTCACGGCCCTAGGGACACAGTTAAGTGTATATACCTCATGGTTACCAATTCACATTTGAGGACTATAAGGGCTCGCGCATATTTTCTTTCCTTCTCCCCTCCGACCATCCTAATATAGTTCCTTCTCCGCCCCCCCCCCCACTTCTTTCCCGTCTATCCTCTTCCTATTTCTCTTGGGACTGCCGTGGTTGCTAATCTGGCCTATATCCCGCAGAGTAACCCGGTCATAACTACGGTGGCTCCTAGAAAAAAAAGAACATAATTTTCTTGGATTTAGAAACTCAGGGTTTCAAACAATTAAATTACATTTCAAATTCATTTTGGGATAATCAAAAGCATCATACACTATGATGTCGCTCCTCACTACATCAGAGTGTGGAGTTAATTTTGATACTCGATCTTCCACGTCTACCTAAACTGAATTTATCATATCTAGCAAAGAAAACCTAGGATTAACAGCTGACAATTTTATTGATCTTGATAAATACAGTAATGTGGTACTCTTGTAATGAATAAGGTGGTACTCTTGTAATGAGTAAGGATGGAATTCTTATTCCATCCTAAATGAATTCCCTTATAATAACCGTCTGAGTTTTTCCATTCCATATATCTCGCGCACCATCTTATAATGTCTATAATATAATAGAGTATCTATAAATTATTGAAGAAAATTCTTTGGACCCATTTTAAGCACATTGCGCGCACGGAGGAGTGTGATATTTGGCATAATTAACTAGTTTGGCCCGTGACCATGATGCAGTCTTCAAAACGTCGGGAGAAAATAATAGTATTAATATCATAAAATCTGAAAATAATTTTATTGGAAATAATCCGAAAATAGTTTTATTGGAAATCTAACATTCGCGTAAACATCCTACTAATATTATAAATGCGAAAGTTTGTGAGGATCGATGTATGGATGTACGTATGTTTGTTCCTCTTTCACGAAAAAACTACTGAACCGATTTGGATGAAACTTTACAGTAATATTTTTCATACACCGGAATAACATATAGGCTACAGTTTAAAATAATTTTGTGTAATTTGGTCATAATATAACGATACATATCAAGTAAGTCGGAAAAAAATGTATCCCGGAAAACTCCTACACGCGGACGAAGCCGCAAACAAAAGCTAGTAAGAAATAATTATGGCATAATTAAAGCATAAAGAGGAGAGCAAAAAAATAAAATGTATGTGGTACAAATATATTAAATAGACGGTTGAATTTCAACCACTGGACGACCGCTAATAGAGCTAATTACTTAAAAATGTGTACGTGATTCGCTCGCTGAATACGATTTTCATTACCAACGCGTGACGTCAATAGTTTGACGCTGTAAAACGCAAACATTCTACAAAATATACGCATTTGTTTTTATCCTGTTATGCAATGAATCATAGATACTATTCTACTTAGTTGAAGTACTAAATGTATCATTAAATTCTAGTACATTTTTCTCAGGGTTTCTCCGCGTCATGGGCATTTCTCAGAATGAATACATTCAATAGTCAATAGTATACTATTGACCTGATTTTGAAAAGAGCATCACTAAAATTTCTTGCCTATTCTTTTTTGGTGGAAACTGCTTTCCAAAGTATTTGTAAAGCTAATAGTAGAGTTATCTCCCCCCGAGGCAATTCTTGTGCGCTTGGTCTCCACACCAAATGCACGTCCATGCACGGGGGCACATTTGCCGCGACACTAGGCACACAGCTCGTGTGTATATCTCATGGTTGCAAAATTCACAGTGAGGTCTATAAGGGTTCGTGAACATTTCCCCTCCCTTCCCTTCCAACCATCCTAGTAACTCCTACGCCTTCCTCTTCTCTTCCTTCCCTCTATCCCCTCCCTTCTTCCTCCCGGGCCCTAAGTCCTTCTAGCCGCAGGCTACCGAGCCTCCAGTGAAAGCGTTGCTAAGCCAGGGGATCGCTTGTATACCGTTAGCAGGGTACCCCCCGTGATAACCAAGGCCGATAACGAAAAAAAAATAAAAAATAATAGTAGAGTTAAGTTCGACGGAATCTAAATAATATTTAACATGTTATGGATTCAAATATATTATTCCATTTAGAACATATAAGCACCAGGTATAATTAAGGACCTAGAGAAACTGTACGACTTGTGTATTTTGTACTTTTGCTCGTGACTTTGTTCACGTGGAATTGGATTTGTGGCAAAATGATCATAACCTTTAAGAGGCGTTACTACCGCTGTATTAGTGACAGGGGAGGCCCCGAATTTTAGCGGCTTCTCTCGGCCCATACATTAAAATAAGCGGGTGTCCAAAATCCGTATAGCCCTGGTTCCCAACAAATTCTGACGTAGGGTCCTTCTATGGCAATATACTGCGCCTAAGGTCCGCACTGCACTAGCTCACATCAAATTCTGACATAAAATCCTTCTATGGTTATGTACGCTACTGAATCTTTTTTAGGTTTATTGATTACTCTATCATCAGAATATAATAGGTTTGCCATTAAACCATAACAAAATTCTCAATATTAGTTTGAATACAGAAACACCACAATTATTCCTTTATAGTCTTAAGAGTGCGGAATTTAATCCACTTCCTCCTATTAATAAAAGTTTAAACGAAAGTTGGGGATAGTATCCACGCTCACAGATCCGAGATTAAGTAAATAAGTAAACAATTGCGAATAAAACTTGAACGAAGTTAACATAGTTCGGATGGCTGAGGCTTTCAGTTTGAATCGTCTTTTGAGGATCGTTTACACTGCTATGATAGTGGATTGTTTAGACTCGGATGGTTTCCTATATTGTTCTTCTTTTTGTTGCTTTGAAGGATGAAACAAGCCCCCCTTCACCTGATGGTAAGCGATACGACTGCCCATAGACAGTAGAAACTCCATCCAACACCATGAATAACAAAGTATTGTTTAGTATTCCACTGCGCTCGCCATCCTGAGACATGAAATTTTAAGTCTTATTATGTCTAATAGTTACACTGGCTACAATGTTCTTCAAACCGGAACGCAACAGCGACAACACACTGCTGCTTGGCGGCAGAAATAGACATTGCGGTAGTACCTACCCAGGCGGCTTCTCAGATATGAGAGCTACTACCAGTATTTCTTTGTTGGCTACTTATATATCTCTTTGCGAATTTACTAAGATTACCCACCGATTTGTCCTTGGACAGGAATTAAATTGACACACACAGCCACCTCATCACCGCTGTGTCATAATTTCCGCGTAATTATGTTAAGAGTAATTTCCACTATACGCCCTTGGGGCCTCTATATAATGTGGTTCGTGATTCGCTTGTAATATATACCGTGTATAGAACGTTAATCAATTTACCTCTAATTGGCTTTTGAATTTACTCTTCCGCAATTTAGTTAGGTCGTATTAGTTACTTGTTTTTGCTCGCGGTTCCGCCTGTGTGCAAAAGTTTTACCGGGACTATAGTCTTACTTTATATTTTGTTTATAGTACTCAGGAGTAACTTCCTGTTAGTAAAAAAAATCAACATCGGTTTAGTAGTTTCTGAGATTAGCGCGTTCAAACAAATAAACTCTTCAGTTTTCTATGTTAGTATAGATTATAATACTTTAATAAGTCCAGTTCTGTGTTATGTGCGGTTCCACTGCTGGGCACCGGCCTCCATACTCCTCAGCTTCCACCCTCTTGTTGAGATCATAGTCTTCCACACTGGTCTAATACAGGTTGCTAAACTTCACTTACCTTCGAAATGCTTTGGAGTATTGGGACAAAGAAAATACGCGTAACTTCGAAAAATCAGATGCGTACGCCTTGGGTTTTGAATTCGCGACATTCGTCTCGGCAATCCGTTCCACTCTCACCTAGATTCTTACAGTCTCCATTAAAAGGACTAAACATTATTCAGAGGTATAGCAGAGGTAAACCTCTGCCTACCCCTACTGAACTAACTATGAATTATGCTAGTCATCCTGAGCCATAGATAGCCTAGGTCTTTTTGTAAGACCTAGAGCTGAAGCTTTTGAAGAAATTGTTATATATCAACATCAAGTAAGACAGAATCAGCTCTGTCTTGATTGAAGTATCGAAACTAAAGCATGAAATGAATGCGAAGAAGCAATTAAACAGGCCGGCATAATTATACTGATCCAAGGGACAAAGCGTTTTTGTAGGTCAACATGTTCCTGGTCCTTCATTTAATATCAGTAAAAATAATTTGGTTGTATTTAATTATGAAAAACTGTATTTTAAATAACAAATATATTTCTCAACAGTCATTTCCACAAACATTACTTTTACCGCTTTAATTGTTCGGTTTGTTTTCCACTAAAGTATTCATGTTTTCCGGCGAGAAAATTACCATTTTTCCAACGATATGTCCGCCTTTGTTATTGTAATTATCTGTATGACCTTTTATGTAGAAAAGCGGACATACGGAGTGGTGAGACGCCTTGTTGTGCTTACTGGCATCTAGAAAAATAATTCACCAGAGGATTATATATTGTTAAAATAAAAATATCTTCTGAGGGTATTAGCGACATCTTTTGCTATAAAACACTGTCCCCCTTATTCATAGACGTTATTTATCTAAGGACGGAGCATTGCTGTGATAACAAGTCTTTCTCTTTGTTTATCTGACAGCCAACTATATTCAAGTTGTGTCTCAATATTAGCCAATCACAACAGCCCTATGTCTACGCACTGCGAAGGCTGCCATGCCGTCACCATCGAAAAACAGACTTGTTATCACAGCAAAGATAGCCCTTAGATAAATAACGTCTATGAATAAGATTGGGGGGTCGTTTGACAGACCGAGGTAGTCGGTCATTGGCAAGCCGTATAAGTCGGTTGGTTGGTAAAATATTAGTGAAAGTATTTCTGTAGTCAGTTATATTTCTCTTTATTTGAATCAAAATCACTTTAGTTCCTAATAATATAAAAAACTATGTTGGTATTCGCGGCTTCGCTCGGAGATAAATATTTAGAACAATATATCTTCGGATTTAAGTTTTATACGTACCAAATTTAATCAAAATAGGCTCAGTATTTATTCGCGAAAGCGCAACATATGCAGTTACTTTTGCACCTTGAAATATATTTATGAACTTTTTTTTAAAACAATTTGGTAAACTTAAGCCTAATTATAAAATAAGTACAGCCAATGACAAGTTCTCAAATAAATAAATGGTTAAATAGTCCCAAGCACAGACAATGTGTTAAACGTGTTAATAATTCTTTAAATGTCCTTAATTAGTAATTGAAAATATTTCAAGCAAAAGCTGGTGTTGCAACTACGTCTCAAAGGGAGAAAATTCTTTGCAAATTTAACGGTCGAACACCATGGACACGTATAAGAAGAAAATTTGTTGCAATTGACAACGTTAAGGAACGATTTCTAGTCGCAAGTAGAGTTTTGTGGCGTAATGCAGCGCTTTTCTACGACAATGCACGCAAACTATGCAGTTTTAAAGAAGCTTCTAAGTCCATTCCATGGAGTCTACCTCGATAACTCTATTAACTAGTTGCAGTAAAATTTAACACGCCCGTATATAAAAGTGATATTAATCGACAAAAATGGGGAAGACTTAGTGGATTCATGATCACTGACTAGCAGTATTGACAACCTTCCGTGTATATCACCATGGAGACAACAAAAGTCCACGGACTTTTAACAGAATGTTAGTGCAGGAGTACTTGGGCCAAGTAATGATATTTTTCTAAAGTTATTAATTACCTTTTGACACAATAGCCTGTATACAACCATGTTCATAATCTTTCGCACACACGTACACCTACTCACGCCTTCTACCCCCGAAGGGGTAGGCAGAGGCGCAAGTAGAACACCCTTTTTCACCGTGTTTATTGCATTCTATGATATCGACTACAATTTCACACATCAGGCTGATAATGAGCTGAAAAAGCTGAAAATCTTTCGGAGTCATAATATTAAGAAGTTAGACTAGATAGGCTATACATTTCATCCAAATAGCAACTTCAAAATGCGCCACGCATTGTGTAATCCATACTAAAATTATCAAAGTACCTAAGCTTGGAAATATTGCCAAATGTTTCCGCTGGCGTGTGAGGCTAATTCATCTTCCTGATGGACCATTTGCGTGCATGTATCAACCAGTCAACGTTAGCAGGTGTTAGCGCTGCCGTCAAATATTTTTCATTATAGTAAAGCGGGGCGAATAGGGATGCCAGGGATGCCCGTGACCCGTTATCGCGATGATGTCAAGGTATTTTTAAAATGGTGTACTCTTATTTGCATTTCGTTTTTTCTTCCATTACAAAATGAATGTCAATAGAACATCTACTCGTAATCTCAAATTGTGCCTGATAATTGCAACAGGCTCATCATGGACGTCACCAGGGGGGTAGGTTTAGGAGCTCAACCCCTCCCTTCTGCGATATTGATTGTTCAACTAACAGACTTACTACTGACAATCTTTTGTGATTTTTTTCACATGAACATGAATGTCATTCAATGCACATTTTTATTAAAATTTTTGTACCTTCGCCCATAACTAAAACTTGGCTACTACCCCATGAGAACTGGCAAAACATCCGTCTAGCCCTAAGAATGTAAAACATCTTCGCATGTTAATTTAAAACAAAACCCGAAACCCAGCAAACTGTTAATATAGCTTCAACTAAGATATTGAAATCTACTTTGAATAGTATGACTTGCATCTTAAGTCAATAAGATATTTCAGAGGAAATATTCTGTTCTAGTATTCAATTTGAGTACTAATCTCCTATTACAGCGCTGTTCAATGGTAACAGTTATTTGCAATCTGGAACTGGTGAGAAATTGTAATACCCCTATTTCAAGCACCAAATCGATATTCAGGTAACTGAATTAGACTTCTTGATAAGACGGTACTATATTTCAAACTATGATATTGAATTGATTCCTGTTATTTTCAAATAAAATTTGGCTGTCTTGGTTAGTTTCCTATGTTAAATTGTCATGATTATCATCATTATCATTAATTACAGGATATCTTAGCCTGTTTGAAACCCCATAACAGATTGTGGAAATAGATCTACTTTCGATCATTATGGGCTATGGCAGGTTTTAGATCTTCTGCAGTGGTCTCTATCCGATCAGGTACTAAACGACCAAACAACAACATAAAATCGACTTAAAAACACTATCGATCGGTTTGTTATTCACAACACTATTGTCGGCTTTGCAACTGACCAAATATAGTATGGTGACGTAGTGTGATGTTGTTGAAATGTGATTAGTTGGTGTCTATCACATAGTGTTGTAATTTGCACATAATAAATTTATTGTTACTAACTTTTTTACAAGTATGTCCGTGTACGTCTACGGAAACCTAAATCCCAAAAGACTGTTTCATCATTTCAGCCGGGAATCGTCCACTGCTGGACATAGGCCTCCCCCATTGCGCGCCACAGGGACCGGTTCTGGGCCGCCCTCATCCATCAGACTCCGGCGACCCTCACCAGATCGTCGGTCCATCTCGTAGGGGGCCTGCCTACGCTGCGTCTCCCGGTTCGTGGTCGCCACTCCAGAACTTTTCCGCCCCAACGCCCATCAGATCTACGAGGTAATCTCTGCTCAGTGCCACTTGAATTGCGCAACTTTAAGGGCTATGTCGGTCACTTTTTACTCTGATAAAAACAGTACCTAAATTATTCGATATTAGGTGACTGGGACAGTGTTACCTAGGTAACTGTTACCTAGTTTTGTAAGAAAAATGACGACGGTGATAAGACCTAGCCAGAGGCGGCATTTGCAGTAGTCGAACCGGGCAATCAGGCAACATTTTCGCTTTGCCCGGGGCCCTGTGTCGTTTTTTTTGACAGACAAGACTAGCCTGGCTTAGAAAATAATCATGTAACGAGTTGACAGATATTTAAAATAAAAGTTTTTTGTCCTAGCCTGCATTTGAACAGTCTTCTACAATCATCTCCTTACCATTGTTCTTAGCAGCATGCGTACGATTATTGTTATCAATAATTTCGAAGGATTATTAATATAAATAATTGATACGTCTAAATGAATCTTTACTTCTTATGTTACTGAAAACTAAAAAAAAGTCGATTTAGATTAGTAATTTTCAATATCAAACCCGTTGCACGATGGTGTAATAGATGTCCTTTTCTATTCATCTGTTATATGGGCGGGGGCGGGAGGGGGTAGGCAGTAATGTTGCATTCGTGATACGTTTAAGCTACCCGATGATTTATGGCGTAACTCCGACTAATATAGGTTTAAATAGTATAATTTTCATCTAGCAATGTGTTTGGGATGGAGAATGGTAGATAAATTGGGAAGGTGGACTCGGAAAAGTAAGGAAATATTACCTAAAGTATGTCACTGTGCAGTTAATATTATAGTAGTTTTTTTTAAAGATGGCTTTATAAGCAGAGGCGGCTTTAGGGGGAGAAAAACTGGACAACCATTCGGGACCACGCGCTTACAGGGGCCTCGCGTGGGCCCTTAGAGGACCTTTTTTATTGTCTTACCGACGAAACTGTTACAGCCAGGGAACTTGTTTTTGCGCCGCTCGGGACCTCACGTTGTTTTTCTGTAGCTTTCGCTCAAGGCCTCACGTCGTTTAAGGCTGCTCTTATAAGAAGAGAGCAGTCGATACTATTGTTACATTCTTCTTCTCCATCTTTGGAAGGCCACTGCCGAACATAGGCCTCACTAGATTTCCAGACCAACCTGTAAAAAGCGTCCTGTAACCAGTGCGTTCCTGCGACTTTTACGAAGTCATATGTCCATCTTATAAGACATTACATTCATAAATATATTATTTGGTTCATGATACAGTAGCCACACTAACCAAAATAAAAATTACAACGCTCTATATTTGATGAATATTGCTTAATTGTTACTCGCGTCTCTGCCCGCGTGAAAAGCCTTTCCCACAAAATTCCCTAAAACACTGTTCCTAGCGTCTGTGTGAGAACAGCGCCATCTATTTTTTCCCTTGGGAAAAATTACCATATATTAAAAGTAGCCTATGTGTTAATCCAGGGCATGTTCTACGCGTATGCTAAGTTTCCCTCAAATCCGTTCAGGTGTTTTTGCATTTACCTCTAACAAACCTCCCGAATATTTTTACAAACTTTCGCAATTTATGATATTTGTCAGATTCATCTTACAGACTAGATAGTATGTTATTAGTTAACAAATGAAAGAACAGACAACACGATGATACAAATTTACGTATAAAAACCTAATATGGGATTAGGCAAACAATATAGTCATGCAATCGATGTTCCATAACTCACTTACGTAACTGTACAAACATCTAAATCCGGGCCCGCCGTAGGCGAGGGCTTACCGCGGTTTTATTGTTATTAAGAACCGGGGTATATCTACGAAAACAATATACGGTTTATGCTCGGCATTAATTAGGTATTCATACAAATATTTGTAAACAGTCTGGGCTGAGATAGTGGTTAATATTAATTTGTGTCCGGAATTATTGACATTCTTTAGTTTGCGTTAAAGATAGATGATTAGATCACATTATAGTTTACATTTTTGACTGCCTTGTGGCGTAGTACTGCATGCGCGATACAGCTGCGCTCTGGGGTCGTGGGTTCAAATCCCGGGTCGGGAAAAAGTGATATTTGGGATTATTTTTACTTAGTATCGCCCTCTATCACATCATGGTACGGAACACACTTGACGGAGAATTGGGTGCCCTGGTAACGCCTCGGCATACCTCTTTGTGTATAAATTGCGTGATACGTGTGTGTGTGTGTATGTGTGTATAAATTACATGGATGTGTTTTTATTGCCATCGTTACATTGCTTTTTTACAACCTAAGTGAACATCTTCATTATCAGTCACAATAAGTCCACAGCTGACCATAGGCCTCGCCTAAAGATTTCCAAACGGACCTCTTAAAAGCGATCTGCACCCAGCGAGTTCTTACAAGCGTTATCAGAAACCTTCCGAACTCAGTTAGGGTGAAAGAACAGGTAAAATTAATTTTACCTTTTCTTTCACTACCTAAATTGCTATAATATCCTTATTTCTTACTAATATTTACGAAAGAGTTTGAATATACTTAGATAAATGACGTTGATTGAAAACAGACGAAGAAACCGATGAATGGTCGAAAGAACTTTTAGCCGATAGATAGAATTTTTATCTTGAATTCATAAATAAATAAAATGCTTTATTCATCACGTAGGTGAACATAGTTGCACTTATGATAAGTCAAGGTACATGAGAATATTTAATTATTACTTAGATAAAGTCTCTTATATAAACTAAAGACAATTTATATTGGATATAAAATTAATTAAAGCCTAGAAATTAAACAAAGAAGCCAACTCAGACTGGCAGAAAAGAAGAAATAATCTTAATAAAAAAAAAAGAGGAACGCGTCGCGATTCTCACTTGAGGATGATAAAACCCTAACCTAGCTAACCACCAGCCTTTCACTAGCAAAACTAACTAAATAGACTTTCTATAACTTGAGGTCTTCAAGCGGAGCATGAAGAAGCAATTATGCAGGCTGGCATGACTGTGCCGACCGTCCAGAGATTCTTGTATCTTTGGCCGATCACTTTCTTCTTAGCTTCACTTCGCTTAACATCAGGTGTAGTGAAGACGCATTGCCGAGCCATCCACTGTAATAAAAATGTTAGAGAAGGATTACACGCAGGGTGGGTCGCGTGCATAATCTACATACATACATAACATCACGCATTTATCCCCGAAGGGATATGCAGATGCGCAACTAGGGCACCCACTTTTCGCCAAATATGTTCCGTCCCATGATGTGATAGGGGGCGAGCCTATCGCCATATCGGGCACAAATTCCAGACTCCGGGCTGATACTGAGCATTAAAACCCAAATATCACTTTGCCCGACCCGGGATTCGAACCCAGGACCTCAGAGCGCTATTGTACCGGTCATGCAATACAACTACGCCGCCGAGGCAGTCAGGTATATATAATCTATATAATAATAAATATAATATCAGCCCTGTATTATATACTGTCCCACTGTTGGGCACGGGCCTCCTCTACGACTGAGAGGGATTAGACCTAAGTCCACTACGCTGGCCCAGTGCGGATTGGTAGACTTCACACACCCTCGAAAATTCCTATAGAGATTTTCTCAGGTATGCAGGTTTCCTCACGATATTTTCCTTCACCGTTAAAGCAAGCAATAATTCATAAAGAATACACACATATTTTTTTTGAAAAGTCAGAGGTGTGTGCCCTTGGGACTTGAACCTGCGGATATTCGTCTCGTCCGTTCCACAACCAACTAGGCTATCGCCGCTATAATCATGCATAATCTAGTGAAATATAATTAAAATCCCAAGTTATTTAAATGCTTTAGGATATAACGTAGACGCTGAGTCATTACATCGAAATATTAATTAGTTTGAGCGACGAATGTGTATCCAAAGTTAATAAAGATAGAAATTAGTTTGTCGTTTGCAAGCCGCCGCATTAATCACTCCTCAGACTATATCTTTAGTAAAGTAACAGGTGACGGTAGAAATAGAAATCTTCCACAAAATTATGTCAGATATTATGCAAATAACATTTGGAGTTGTATACCACATAGACCTTTTTTTATAGAGGAAAGGCTAAGTGGCCACATTGCACCAAATGGTAAGTGAAGTTGACATCCTTCTCATAGATGAGATTGATACTGCTCGTAATATAATGTTTCTCGCAACAAGTTGACAGTATCAGTACAACGCTAAAATGATAGCAGTTATCTTTAAATTAATGAACAAAATATTGTTTTAATGAGTTTTTTCAGTAATGGCGATTCGCCAGTTTGGCAAGATTACAATGCAAGCTGCAAACTTGGCCTGCTTTTAATTTTATCGTCGAAGTTTCATATTTAATTATCCGTTACTGTTGCAGTTATTAATTACTAAAGTTATTTCTCTGTATTAAGACGTGGTCGCATTTCTTCGACCCAAAAGTTTAAATTAGTAAGCATTGTGTGCACTGCGATCAACATCGTGAAATATTAGGGAGTCTTATAATACCCGCTGTACATTATACAACACTTGTAATGTCCTTAAAAATGCGTAATGTGTCACTGATTTCACATTGTGATAAGACAAGACACACACACACGCATGCACGCACACACCTACATTGTGTATCACGCATTATCCCCGAAGGCGAATGCAGAGGCGCAGCTAGGGCACCCTCTTTTCGCCAAGTGTGTTCCATCCCACGATGTGATAGAGGACGATCCGAACGACAAGGCAAAATACTGTTGAATATATTTACGATTTTCAATACTTAAATATATTTTATAAAATTTCATCGTATCACCCGTTCCTGAGCATCAAAAATTCTTTCAAATACCCAACATGACAAGCCACTAGATTTAGTTATAAAAGCGTGTCCCCAAACTAAAATGATACAAAAATTGCTGTATCACGGCGCCCTTTGAATAATATCCTGTACACTGGAGCGTCCAAAGGCCGTAAAAAATAACGACCGGGTATCGACTATGTACATTTATAAAGGCTTACAACGTTACGATAAAGATAGGTGGCATAATGTTGCCAGTGAATGGGCAATGTTAGGTTCTTTTTTCTGGCAACACTGGACTTGAGAGGTGATGGGTAAAAATTTCGGATTATAGAGATAAAGCGTTCTTGGTTGTGAAATCGACGAGTCAGCCGTGTATTTTACATCGTTGGTTATATGGTTATATATGTCAGTCTATGAAATCTGAGTTATTTTTAATAAATCAGTTTAAGTTACTTAGATTGAGTGACCTATAGACTAGTAGGAAGCAGAATGCTGTGATGAAGATCCAGATTCCACACATTAGGTGTGTATTATTTACTAATTATTCTTCGCTTGAATGGTGAACGAAATGTCATGAGGAAACAAACATACTTAAGAATTTTCTATATGGATTTCGAAGGTAAATCTACTAACCCCTAGTAGATTAGCGTGATGGACTATGGCCCAAATCCTCTCAGTAGAGGAAGCCTGTGCTCAGTAGAGGGTAGTATATATTATACTTCCATTGGAATTGGAGCCCTATAGTGTAAAATGCTTGCTCTGTAATAATATCATATGACGGAAGACTTTCGACAATAAATTGACGCACTAGTTACAGTTCTGCTTACCTACTCAATCAGTGATAATATTATTATATTATTAATAATCTATTTCTTTTTATCAAGCCCAAAATAGACATAGACTTTGTCTTCAAAACTTGTCCGCCATTGTACACAAAACTAAACTCCAAACAGAATACGTTATATAAAATGAGGAATTTAATTAACAACAGTAATACGTATTCCTGGGGTAATCCATTCATTGTATATTACGGAATACGCAATTTATTGTGCGTGCGATTTCTGTCTCTTTCGCTCACAGTAATATACAAAAGGAGAGACAGAGATAGAAAATAAATTGTCGCTTCGGAGACGGCTCAATCATTGTTGGTTTTGCAGAGGCGTAATATATCAATTTGTTGAGTTAAACGCTCTGTACTATTTCTTTCATGATAACACGTATCTAATATGTTGCTTTCATTGCTTTTATTTACAACTAAATGATGAGACGACCAGTCACTTACCTAATAGTCCGATGGGCTATAAACATTAGAGCACCAGTAAACCTAGAATTATAGATAACTTCATCCACGAAGACGCGCACCACTACAATCCCTTATCGCTTACAGTGTGCGTGAGCAGCGTGAGTGTACACTACTACGGATAACGTCGAGGCTGAGGCTTGGATCAGTCTCCTTACCGCACCCCATCCTATGGAATAGGGTCGTTTGGAGAATTCCACCACAGTATCCCCTGCCTATCGTAAGAAGCGACTAATAGGCGCCACGATGAGTGTCGTCGGCGGGCAGTAGGGGGCTGTCCGCCCTTGTGCGTTTTTTGCGTCTTTGCACACCTCGGTTGACCTCCGGGATGGACGGCAGTGTGCAGTTGGCCTCATGCTGCAGTTGACGCCGAGAGCATCCTTCGGTGCGCGGGGGCTTTGCGCTTGCTTGCACGGTGAAGGAAAACATCGTGAGGAAACCTGTGCACCTGAGAGTTCTCTATAGGAATTTTGAGATTGTGTGAAGGCTACCAATTCGTAATAAGCCAGCGTGGCCTAAGGTCAAATCCCTCTCGGTAGTAGAGGAGGCCCAGGCTAGCAGTGGGACAGTACATAATACAGGGCCGATATTGTTTTATTGTGTATATTAAGTCTACTTAAACTCTCAAACTAGTACTTACGGCAAATATCAATACGCCAATATCCGCATCTAATGCCTTATTTAGATTATCAGCGAATACATACTCGAATATGACTGTCAATAATGAGTAACGAATACACCCTAATAGCTCTTTATATATACTCCAGATTCGTGACTACTCGTCTGTATCGATAAGTATCTAAATCAAGGATAAAAATCTCAGTACATTAAAAGTATAATGCGTTCTCAATAAATTCCAATAATATTTTAATGATATGTCTTTACGAGGTAATTAAGTATTTGCGAAGGCGGGAGTGCAAACACCATCAAGTGGTGACTGACGACGTCCGCGGCGTTATGGCGAAAGCTATTATCGTAAATCGAAATTACCATTATTAATACGGTCCAAGGGAGGAGCTGATGGTATAACCTTAGTATAGGTAGACGCAATAGCGGCGATAGCCTAGTTGGGTGTGGAACGAACTGCCAAGATGAATGTCCGCAGGTTCAAATCCCAAGGGCGAACTCCTCTGACTTTTCTAAAATCATGTGTGTATTCTTTGTGAATTTATCTTTCGCTTTAACGGTGAAGGAAAACATCGTGAGGAAACCTGCACATCTGAGAAGTTCTCTACAGGAATTTCGAAGATGTGTGAAGTCTACCAATCCGCACTAGGCCAGCGTGGTGGACTAAGGCCTAATCCCTCTCAGTAGTAGAGGAGGCCCGTGCTCAGCAGTGGGCAAGTATATAATACAGGGCTGATATTATTATTATTATAGGTAGACGCTTGAGGCAGAATGGTGTTCCCTTAGACTCGCAAGTCCACGGCTCGGTGTCATAAAATGCCACTGATCCTGGCTTACTGAGATTCAATGTCGAATGTGTGGGTGGCAGTTAAAAGTCCATATAACCCGATTCCTGCCGAATTCCCTTTCGTAATTTATGTGAAATCTAATTATCATTATAACGATTTACAAGCCACATTTTTGCATATTACATTTATTATGTTGTGACGGGTTCCTTTTCGGAAATTTTCACCCATTACTACTGGTGAATGGGTAGTCTCTAGGTGTTAATCTCTATTATCGTAAGTTTACTTTTATCATTTATCTCATTTCTACTGCCTGTTATTTAATTGGGTTAAAATCATGTAAATCCGTTATGGCCCTTGATAATATGTCCATCTGATTGTATTACTCTAGTATTAGAGGATATGGATTTTATCCAATAAATCTTTAACTAGTGGAAGGAATCTTGTGGCAGGGATCTCTAGAAAATTGAGAAAAATTCATATTACTTTACCTAATGGATCTTGGACCTCCGAGTATATAGGGGATATATTTGAAAAGGGGCGGTAAAGGCTACCTCATGTCGTGCTTTTAAAGATCTTAATATCTTCAAAAATAATGTACAGTCTCCTTAGAAAGTTTGTTGTGATTAATAAAACTTCTTCGAAAAAATTGTCTATCCAACACTATTGGCTACCCAAGTTCCAAACTCTGACATTATATTGGATTTTCCTCTTCTGGATCAGCCTGGAATCAGGAATTTGTGTCCACAATGACTATAAGCCCGTATCAGATCATAGGACAGAACATATGGCGAAATATTGGTGCATTGGTTGACCCTCTACCTACCCCGTCGTCAATAAAGATGTATTATATACTGTCCCACTGTTGGGCCTCCTCTACTAGGTACTGAGAGGGGTTAGGCTTTAGTCCACCACGCTAGCCTAGTGCGGATTGATAGACTTCACACACCTTCGAAATCCCTGTAGACAACTTCTCAGGTATGCAGATTTCCTCACGATGTTTTTCTTCACCGTTAAAGCAAGTGATAATTCACAAATAATACACACATAATATTTAGAAAAGTCAAAGGTTCGTGCTCTTTGGTTTCGAACCTGCAGACATTCGTCTCGGCAGTCCGTTCAACAACCAACTAGGCTATTGCCACTTTTTGTATATCTATTTATTCGTATTGAATTATACGCTAACGCCTTTATCTAAAGCCTCGTCAGCGCCACCATAATTGCCATTAGGGAAGGAATTATTGATATTGTGAGATACATACAAGTTATTATTGTCGATACGGCCCGCGTCGCCAGCTAAAAGCTAATTTATATTGTTCTAGTGTTATGCTCGACTGCCTTGGTGGCGTAATGGCAGCGCTCTAAGGCCCTGGGTTCGAATCCCAGGTCTCACAAAGTGATATTTGGGTTAATCTGCTCAGTATCAGCACGGAGACTATAATTTGTACCCGATATGGCGATAGGCTCGCCCTCTATCAGATTCGGATCAAATTCAGTGGAGTCAGTTTTCTGTGCCCATACGAAAAATAGCTTTAAACCGATCAAACGCATCATGGCAAAAAATATTTTCAGCTCAAAATTTTACATATTCATATAAAAATCTCAATTCGAACCAATCGTAAACTCTATTCCCCCTCTAAACATAACTAACCGCTATCGATACTTTAAAATATCCGTAATCCGGTCACAGGGCCGCGTACAACCGGCTCGCTAGCGGTTATCCAGCTTACCTACCGGTTATCCGGCGATCAGACCTAAGCCGGGTATCGCGCACTTTCGATTATATGCATATTCATATGCGACGGTCAAAGCATTTTTTCGCTTTGTCTCGGTTCATACATACTGACATGTGTGTGTGTGTGTGACGAGTGAGGGATTGCGTTTTAATATTGCATAATTTTTTTAAGACCAAAGGAAGAATAATTTGTCTAATGTGAACGTCGAGACATCTACATCTTCAACGGCAATATAATGAGCAAGGTAACGTGGTCGGTCGTGCGAAAAAAAAATAAAGAAAAAGGGCGCGAAACTGAACCAGCTGGCCAGCGGACCACTGCGTCGGCGATACACTTTTGCTTAAATTTGTCTTAGGAGCGGACGGGCGTTCACAATTATTGCATTTCGCTAGCAATATTTTTATTCTTGCTCTTTTGCTTATTTGTTAACTAATTTAATTAAAATTGTTGTCTTTTTAATAAGTTAAGTTTTGTTATAAGTACTAAATATTATTTTAGTTATGAGTTAATTGTTACACAAATAAATGTTAAAAACGCTAAATATAAGATAATTTTTTATTATCTATAGATCATTGGAATTTCGTAAAAAATACAAAGAAATGGAGCACTGATGACTGGTCTATAACTAAATATACTGCTTAATGTATTCTTCTCAAACATCCATATCAGTAGGTCTGAACTTCGATTATCATTGACGCGATCCGCATGGCGTGTGTCCACACAGTAACAAGAAAACAAGACAAATCGGACTATTTGTTCGCGACTGTCTGGCCGATACTTTAGACGAATTATGATGGCTCTAAACAAAACCGTTATAACAAATAATGCTCATGGCACATACCTTCGCACTCCTTCAATACTGTATCATTTTATGGGTTAATTGAAATCTAATCTTATAAAATCGTGTGGTTACCTAAGGTTTTGCAATTGAATAGTCCCATTATGGAAATATCGGGTGCTGGTCTTAGGATATACTTTATATCCGTCCGCATAGCGGCCACCGTACACAAGGTGTTAAAACCCGCCATAGTGGCCCAAGTAACTGTGTCGCGTTACACGATTAACCTGTATATATCCGGTTCCAACAGGCCAGCATAATTATGTCAACCGCCGAGGGGTAATCATCTCTCGTCAGTCGACATTCTATGGACCCCACTCCACTACCATCAAATGCAGTTGGGCTACTTTCACGTGCACGTTTAAAAAAATAAAACAAAAAAATAAAAGGAGATAATAAAATGCATAAAACATGATTGCTGTATAAAATGTTTTATCAAATAAATTCAAATTTAAGATTTTTTGCCTTTACTTCTATCCTATTTATAATGTCTGTAATTAAATATTGACACATAGTTATGATAAGAGACGATATATATGTATATACATTCATTATTAAATATCTAGATTTATCTTTTGACTCTACCACTTACAAAACAATAGAAAAAAAATATATATAACAAAAACGGAAATTTTCTGTTTTCAATTTCCGAAAGTTCCGGAATAATTTGTAAAACCATCGTAATCTCAATAAATCGTGGTGAGGCAATTAAAATGTGAATGCAAAAATTCAATTTATCAGCAGAATAAATGATAATAAATCTTTGTACATTTATCACCTTTTCAGAACATTGGGTGGGGTCGGAATGGGCTTCGTAAAGTGCATTCTTTAGCACAATTCTGTTTCATCTTCCCTACTAATATTATAAATGTATTCGTTAGATTGTTTGTTAAAAATAATCGTATAAAACATTGAATAAATTTGGATAAAAGGGACTAAACTAAAAAACTATTTTCAGTTATGAAGTCAAATTCTACTTTTGGTATGGTTTTGACTGTATATCGCTTTCCTAAAAAAATAATGACCTATTTCATTCTCATCATTCTTAAAACTAATTTCTGTTGGCGACCTTTAGTTTTTTTTTTATTTATGTGGATGACGAGACGAGCTTGCCGTTCGCCTGATGGTAAGCGATACGACCGCCCATAAACAGTAATAACACCATCCAACACCTTGAAATACAAAATATGGTTTGGTATTCTACTGCGCTCGCCATCCTGAGACGTCAGATGCTAAGTTTCATTATGCCCAGTAGTTACACTGGCTACAGTGTCCTTCAAACCGGAACACAACATTGACTACACACTGTTGCTTGGCGGCAGAAATAGATATTGCGGTGGTACCTACCCAGGTGGACTCTCACATATGAAAGGCCTACCACAAGTGGTTATGTGGACTCTTCGCCATGTAACCGCTTACTATCAAGTGCACTACATTTCAGTCTAGAAAGGCAAATAAAAACCACAAGCAAACCCTCAGGCCTCAATAGTTATCCTAAAACTTTTGTTCAACAACTCTTACGGCGAGATCGGCTTCTTAATTGCATGGAATAAAAACCCAATTAGACTGAAGGCATTCAATCTCGGCTTGTTATCGTTGATGTATAGCGGAGGGATGTGTCAACCACGTATGGTGTAGGCAAGAGCCATACAGACAACATTATATCGCTATCACGAGTCTACGTTAATTTTTATCTGTTGGAATAGGGATTTTAAAATTTTCACGTTGCCAAAATTTCAAAGAACAAATATTTTGTTCTCCTTTTTTTGATATTTCGGGATTATTGGAATTTTCTACTGAAAATTCTTAGAATGATGTGTTATAATATATAATTTAATTTGCATATTAAATATTATATAGAACCTTGTAAAAGTGAGCCAGTCGCATCTTCTTAACATGGTAATGTATGTAAGACTAGAGAGAAGCCTGTGACAAAGTGACATCATAACAGAATAGAACGGGCTGTAACAGGATGCCATCTTTTTCTTCCTGATGAAAATGTCATAAGCCAGAATATACAGGAACTTGTGACAGCGTGTAAAGGATATTAGGCCATATGGAACTGGACCTGATTTTCGTAGCAGTTATCGTTGATTATAATAATATCAGCCCTGTATTATATACTGTTCCACTGTTGGGCACGGGACTCCTCTACTACTGAAAGAGATTAGGCCGTAGTCCACCACGCTGGCCTAGTGCGGATTGGTAGACTTTATATACGCTCAAAATTCCTATGGAGTACTTCTCAGGTATGCAGGTTCCCTCACAATGTTTTCCATTACCGTTAAAGCAAGTAATCATTTACAAAGGATACACATATAATAGTTATAAAAAAAGTCAAAGGTGTGTGTCTTTAGGATTTAGACTTGCGGACATTTTTCCTAGCAGCCCGTTTCACACCCAACTAGGCTATCCCAGCTTATTTGATATGTTCCTAATAGTTGTACAAAAAAATTTACTACTGAAATAATTAATTAAAAACTAAAAGATAATATTGAGGAGTACAAGATACTATGAAGTAATATTTTTAACCTATTTTACTTTTCTCCCACAAATTTTCCAGAATCTACTATTTTTGATTTTCGCGTACGCTTACTTTCAGCCACCCTATATCTTCGGCGCGAAGGTTCGCGGTTTCTTTGCTGACTAATTAAAAGGCGTCGGTTAGGCAAATTACCGACGTTATGGTTTCATCAGGCCATTATTACTTCCGCCTTAATAGCCTTCTGTCGAGAATTCCACGAAATTTTAGCCCCATTGTAACCCTTTACGACCTAGGTTATGCTAGATGAATCTAGATGAGGAAAGTTCTGGAATTACAGGGTGTAATACAAATAGGTTTTAACTTTCTATACGGTAAGATTTTTGGTCCTATATAAATTAAAAAATAAACTATTATAATATTTGTAATAACATCAGCCTGTATTATATACAGCCTACTCAGGAAAACAAAAAACAGCTTTGGGAAAGCCGCGCTTGCTTTTTCGTTTCAACATAAACGTTGTTGACTGAAATTAGTTCTATATTTCCCAATTTAATGTGTTTTTTCTGGTCAGACTATACTGTCCCATTGCTGGGCAAGGGCTTTGTTCATTGACAATATATAGGCCATTGTCCACCAAGCTAGCCTAGTGACGACTGGCATTTTCAGGCTGTTTCCTCACGGCGCTTTCCTTCACCATTAAAGTGAACATTAAAATAAATATACGTAAAAATTAATTAACCTACATTCAAAAATAACCTAGCGGGTGATTTATTTGTGATTGACCATCATTCAGACATCTTAATTTTCAGAATAGTAGAAAAAAACTACAAGCAAACGAATATCGAATCTCTGTTTTTAAATCGGTAAATAAAACTAACTTAGTGAATTACAAACGTTTACATTTAAGTCTATTTGAGGCACGAAATTCGCGGTATTTCCTTTAAATTTCAAACCGATTTCGTGCAGCGTTTAAGCCTTAAACAAAATTTACTGTGCTGAATAACAAATAGACAATTTATCTGGCAGATTAGAGTAATGGTGGTCGTACAAATCGCGCAAATAAAATATATATTCTTGTTTTTTCTCTGCGATCTAATAAAGTGTGTCGTTGTTTTCGGAATTTCCTCTTTTGCTGTGTAAACGTTTTGGAAATACGTGTTCTTAGGCGCTATTGAGGTTTGAACACTCCTCGTATAATCTTATATAGGTATAAAGCTAATGTGTTTATTGAAATAGTTTCTCAAACCTTCTACAAACAAAAATGTCGAAAAATACTCATTCAGACGCCTAGTCACGGTAAATTTAGCTATAAAGTTTCATAAACATAATTATTTTAATTCAGTTTAAAACTAACATAAAACTGTTTAATTCTGTAGAGAAACTAGATATTACAACATCCTCAAGAAGCAGCCCGACTTTGCCTTACAAACTCTTAGACAAATCGCAATGTAACATGTTTTTTTCATTACATTTTTTTGATCATCAATCAAACGTCGCATCCAGGTAGAGACCTCCAATTGTGAACTCTTCTGTGGGTGGAAACTCCCAGTCATTTCTCAAAATGACAGACTTTTCACGTATAAATCTGCGTCAGTGGCATATGGTGACACAAGCATGGTGAGTTGAAGAAGGTTCAGTCGACTACGGGCTGCATTAACAGCGGTTACATGTATGTTATAAACAGCCGCGAGTTGCACTGATTTTGTGCGGTTCGCATTTCGGAACAAATTGTGAATTTAGGTTGTGATTTTTGATAGCTTTCATAGACAATAGCGTATCAACCAATTTCTTTTAAAATAGAATTGGTTATTAATACCATACCATCGCCAAAAAATATCCTCATGAAGCGTTAACATTAACTTATAAGTATTGACTTATTTCAGTGGCGATAGCGTTGTTGAGAGTAGATCAAACTGCCAAAACGAATGTCGGGAGGCTTTAAACCGAAGGGCATGCACCTCCGAATTTCTAAGGTAATTTTGTCAATTATCGCTCGCTTAGACGGTGTAGGAAAACATCGTGAGGACACCTGCATACCTGAAAAGTTCTCTATAAGAACATTAAAGAAATGTGAAGTCCGCTATTCTGCACTAGGCCAGCGTGGTGGACTAAGATCTCTCTCAGTATTAGAAGAGGCCCGGGACCAGCATTGGGGCTTTATATAATAAAGAGCAGATATAATAATTACTATTATTATTGGCTTGTTTCAGGTTTTTCAATGGCCATTAAGAGAAGCGATTTGGCATCCAGTGATAAATATTGTTCCTGTTTATAATTAACCCTTCTCTACACCAGGGTTCTTGTGGCCAAATCTGCTTGATTTATATTTGCTTGAGGTTTTTCCTGCACGTGGCAAAGGGAGCCGGTATATGAATACCTGTTATTTATGATTCCAAGTCGCCATGTTTAATGCCTATTCAATAAAAACGCACGCATACTCTATCGGGCGGAACAAATGTGGGGAAATTAAAAAAGATATATTTTACTTTGATGTTTTGGCTCTTGTAATATATTTAATTAGCTTTTGTTCTTTTGCATACACTTATTACTTTTTTTTATTGCTTTGAAAGACGAGACAGGGTTGCCGTTCGCCTGATAGTAAGCGATACGACTGCCCATAAACAGTAGACACCATCCAATACGTTAAATTACAAAATATTGTTCGGGCTCAATCCTGAAACATGAGGTGTTAAATCGTATAATGTCCAGTAATTGGGTACAAAATCCTTCAAACTGGAACACAGCATTGACTAAACACTGCTGCTTGGCGGTAGAAATAGACATTACGGTGGTACCTACCCAGTTATTTATAGGTATATAACGCGGGTAGCGGATGGATGTGGACTGCTCAAGACCGGCATGATTGATACTCAATTAGGAAGGCCTACGTTAGGCAATGGACGGCGAAAGGCTGATTGATTGTATCATACATACGTACATACATATAGTATTAGAAGTGTACCTCACACATTAGATTCAGAAAAATAATGTATTAACTTCTACTTCGTCTCGGTGGCTTAGTTATTATGGCGCGACTGCAGGGTTGAGGTCTCGGGTTCGATTCTCTCGGAATCTAAAATTTGTGCTCGATATAACGATAAGCTCACTCAAAAAGTGGCGGCACCAGTTACGGTACTACCTACCCCTTTAGGGATAGAAAGGAATGATATGTGTTTACTTCTGCTTGGTACAGCATCGACTCTACCATTTTGAATGCGGTGAACTATGTGACATTTTGTACACTAACATACCGATTTTCTTCCTATAGATATGTGTAATATTTGACTCCTTAGTACATACATAAATACACAAAGGGTTCCTATATACATATATGTTATAATTGACTGCTGAGTACATATATAAATACACAAAGGAACACCTGTCTCCAAAAAGGTGTCTCTTAGAGTGAGCAGGAAATTCACTAGTTCGGTCAAAAATTCTTATTTTTCATCTCGGGAAAGGATTTCTACTCATCAAAGCAACGAGCAGATGTTAATAAATATAAATGCAAATAAATTGATATTCCTACATACACAATTAATAAAGGTTTTATGTCGTTGGTATCGAGAATTATAAGGTATTTTTGACCCCACACCGCCAAAGCCCACGCTAAATAGTCTCAAAATGGATATCCACGTCCGTTCATACCACAAAATACAGTACTTACTTCCTCAATCATAGTCTTTAAAAATCATACACCAGAATAAATATTAAAAACTATTTAGAATGATCGTTTTCCCGTTTTGAAACATTGTTTGCATAAATATTGAGCCCTATTCACAGCGTATATTTTGTATACAAATTGTTTGATTCTATTTTTTCAATTCAAAACATAGTTATAGACATAAAAAGCCTAGAACAAAAGTGGTTATTGTCACAAGCTTGCAATAAAGCAAAATAGAAAAACAGGTGTCGTTCCCAGGCCGCTTTTGTGATATAAATACTCCGCCCATTGCATACTTTTCCGGAATGAAATAACCTTTATATTAATCTAGAAAATGATCTAGCTAAGTGCTAAATTTCATCCAAATCTGTTCAGCTATTACGGCGTTAACTTTGTTTGCTAACATTATCATAAATTCAATTGAAATATATCATATAGATTAGTCAAAAGCAACACGATTTTACTGACGTCTACATAGTCGGAATCACCGACCAGTTCTGCGGGTCTTGAACTAAGCCTACCTTGTTTATCAATACGCTTACAATTTTTACAATTTTACCATAAGTACATGTTCTAAGTTGTTGACATGTACCAGTTTATTATATAAAAAGCTTGGGTATGCGCGCGCGCATGTGTTGTGTGTGTGTGTAGATGAGTGTGCGTGTGTGTACATGTGCGTAGTTTTTAATCATATATTATACTATAATGTTTTCAATTTCATAGTAAGACATGTGTAAAAAGTTTTTCTTTAGTATTTGATTATTACTTTAGCTTATGCTCCCGGCTTCGTCTGCATGAGCTTGCTTGAGTGAGTGGTGAACATTATATTAAACATGACTGTGTACAAATATTTTCTGAAAAATAATTCCCAAAAGATATAGTTAATTCAGAGTAAATTAGTTAATTTAGTTAAAGAAACTTATTTCGTATGCCTTAACGTTTTATGCTACAATTCTCATTTTGGCCAAATTAAAGATTCAGAGGCCGAAAAAGCGAATGGAAAGCTAGAACACTTCTGACGCGAAAGAAATTCTGAGATTACTTTGTTCCTTCTATTAAAAATCATCTAATGATTTCTTATGTTTACGCGAATGTTAGACATTTAAATTAAACTATTTTTCGTATTTTATCGCGGTTTTAATATTTTATTTTTCTCCCGACGTTTCGAAGACTTTGCAGCCTTCATGGTCACGGGGGGGACTGAGGTGTTGTTCATCCGCAAAGTCAAAGTTACAATATCTACCTACATTTTACAATTATACAACTTTTTTATAAATAATCTATAGAAGTTTACCGACGATCATATTCTGTGCCAAATTTCAAATCCATTCAGTTGCTTATGCGTGATTGGTTTATTTATTTAAATAGCACTATCACAAATTGGTTTCAAAAATCTAAATAAAATTACCAATATACACACGTACACGCACCCCTTTTATCCCCCGATGTATACTTTTGTTTGCTATTGGAATTACTTATCAATTATGAGCCCCAGATTGGATATTGAAAGCGTACCTTATCTATATCACTTTTGTATACACAAAACCAAAACTAACATATTGCGATTATATCCCCGAAGTGGTAGGCAGAACAGGACCGACTTTCTGCCGTGTATTCCGTCCCACACACATCACGCACTAAACACTGAAGGGGTATGCAGAGGCGCAACCAGTCCCATGATGTGATAGGTGGTGAGCGTTTCGCCATATCAGGCACAAATTCCATACTCTGGACTGATACTGAGTAGAAAAATCAATGTCAACAAACTTATACATTTTTAAGAAACGTCAGAAGGTATTTTAGCATCTTATTTAATAATTGCGCAATAATTATTTTATATAGTAATTATGAATATAAAGTTGAATACTTATAGAAGTATACACGTTTACAAATTAAGCTATCAAACTACCTCCTTTTACACTCTGGAAAACATTTAATTATTTAAATTCAGAATTAAATAAAATACACAAATAGGGACGGGGTAGTTAGCTTCTTTACCGTAGTTTACAGTATCATATATTAAAACCGTATCAAACCGCAAATCGTGGAAAGACCGCAATCGAACTCAACGCGTCTGATACCGATTTGAGGTCAGCGCTAGTAAATGCAATCTCTAGCCAAATGTACTGGCTGGACGAATAGTTCGTCACCGAAGCGCGGTTAGGTACTCCGACATTTGTAATTTAAAAATGGAACTAAAAAATGTGCCGTTGCAAAGGATTTTTTGGTTTAAGAAACTGTTGTATAAATAGTGAATTTAATTTAAAAACCGAACTGGCCGTAAGGGTTTTATTTTTATTAATATACGTTTGAATAATTTATGAAAGTATGTAGATTCAGGATTACATTGTTTATATTTTTAAATTTAGAACTTTTTATAAACCTTTTTATTCAAGATTACTTTTCATAGAATTTATTACATTGGTTAAAACTGAAGAGTTTTTTTGTTCATTTGAACGAGTGAAATGCAGGAACTACTGTTTCGAATTAAAAATTATTTTATTGTTGGATAGCCCATTCATCGAGGAAGGCTATAAGGTATATAACATCACGCTATAACAAATAGAATCGAAGCATCAATGAAAAATGTTGCAAAAACGAGAGAAAAAATATACCTTTTACCTAAGAGTTTCCGTTGCGTGCGCTGAGTAAACGGTTAAAGTTCGCAACAAATATATATGACGGAATTGTTCCCTTTAAAACCTCTAAACAATATATTATAAAACATAGTCCCCCGCCGCATCTGTCTGGTTGTCTGAACGTGATAAAGTCAAAAACTACCCAACGGACTTCGACAAAAGTTATTATGGAGACCCTGGAAAGAACATAGGTTACTTTCTATCCCGGGAAAATGATAGCGGGACTTTTATCCCAGATAACTTTATCCCGGAAAAACTATTTAACGCGAGCAGAGGTGTGAACAAAAACTAGTTTAATAATCAAATCGTCCTTCATTTACTATCATAAATACGTTATTATTTCAAACTAGCTTCCGCTCGCAGCTTCGCCCGCGTGGATTTCGGACTTCAAAAATGGAGCCGGTCGCGAACGTTCGAGAATGTTCGTTTTACGAAGCTACTCGCTAGGTGATTCGCTATCCTCTAGGTGCCAAGCAAGCCGCCTGCCTGTGCGTTCGCGACCTTATATATATACAAAAATAATCCTTATAGCATGATTCAGTATTCACGCATGATGGCTTATTATTAGCGTATTTCATGTATAACTTTGGTGTTTCTATACCGATTTCTATGATTCTTTCTTATGGAATATTTAATAATGTTAACTTTTTAATTAGGGATGACTGAGAGTGTTATAAACGTAAGAGTAGACAAATATAATGAGAAAGCTTCGAACTGCTAAGCTATCGGGAGTTACACGTGTTATTGTGAGTCAACCATAAAAGATAGACATATGCTGTCGTGGGATATTTTTTACATAATTTTAAGGAGAACATTTCCGTCATACATGATTTCTGTGTAGCTGTAACCATTAAGGTTGCACACGCGACGGAAGCTTAAAAAAATCGAGTAACTTCTCCCGTTTTCCCAACATTTCCTTTCACTGCTCTGCTCCTATTCATTGTAGCGTGATGAAAAGTACACTATAACCAGCACAGGAGTATGACAAATAATTGTACCAAGTTTCGTTAAAATCCGTCGAGTAGTTTTTGTTTCTATAACGGTTATACAGACAGACAGACAGACAGACAGACAGACAGACAGACAGACAAAAATTTTACTAATTGCATTTTTGGCATCAGTATCGATCCCTAATCACCCCCTGATAGTTATTTTGGAAATATATTTCATGTACAGAATTGACCTCTCTACAGATTTATTATAAGTATAGATTAAGAACACCCTTGTTAGATTTTTAAGTAGAGACATTTTAAAATAATTGTGTATTTTTATATACAGATCACTTATATAAGCAAACGAACATATGTATCAATCATTTTATACCATCAGGACATCAGTGATAAATACGTTACGTCAGTAATCAAGTAGAGAAGGGCGGATGCGTTTTCAAGGAAACAAGGCCCACTATATTTGTTATACAATATATTTATGTAGGATGAACGGAACGTAATATGTGCGTGAAACGGAATGTGTAATGTGTGAGCGAGAAGGAGGATGTTTTTGAAAATGTCGGTAGTTACAAGTATGGAGAATTAAGACGCAAGGAAGACGTGTAATGTAAAATAATATAAAACGAGTACAAAGTGAAGAAAAATCTTTTATTTACAATATCCCAAATATTTTGGGGGCTCGTCCGGGATATTGTTTAGCAAGATTAAGGCGTAAAACTGCGAAAAACGAAGAGCAGAAAAATGGCGGAACAAGACGTGCAAACCCAATTATTCGTGCCGGATATGATAAGATTCAGCGGCGAAGATCCCGCGTATACATCGTCTAAGTGGGCGCAAGATCTAGACGATAATGCCGAAATCTTCGGGTGGACGCCGCAACAGCGTCTTGTAATTGCCCGGAGATCATTAACGGGAACTGCTGAGCTATGGCTGAAAACTGAAAGAGTGCACAAGACCTATGATGAGTTGAAGACGGCCATACTAAAGGAATTTCCAGACGCAACCAATATAAAGGAGATGCACGAGCTTATGGCAGCTCGGAAAAAGCGAAAAGAAGAGTCCTTTTATCAATACATGTTAATTATGAAGGAGATGGGTAAGAGGGCGAAATTCCCAGACTATATCGCCATTCAGTACATCATCGATGGAATCGTGGACTTGGAAGTTAATAAGAGCATATTATATGGTGCGGCAACGTACCCGGCGTTTAAAGAGAAATTGGCGATATATGAAATGATTAAGAAGAAATCAGCCAAGCATGTAGAACGACCTGCAGTGAAGCAAGCCGAGATTACTTCGCGTTACCACTGCTATAATTGTGGCGGGAAAAATCATGTAGCAAGCGCGTGCCGAAATGGTCTAAAATGTTTTAAATGCAACCAATTCGGCCATATTTCAACCAAATGCACGGCGACAGAGGCAAACATTGGCGCTAGTGGCAACGTCACGTCGGCAAAACAGCAGCATGTGGCAAGTGGATCGACGTATCAACAACGACCGTCGCTAAAGCAGCGCTGTGACGTTAGCCAATCAAAACCCAGCAAACATGTTGGTATGGTCGAAGCGTTGACCAATCAAAACGACGAAGTGATCGGCCATGATTTATATGAAGAAAACGTCAGCGGAGCTGTCATGCAAGTTGTAAACAATAAACAAAGTCGGCAAATACTAAGTAACAGCGCGTTAAAGGCAGTCAAACTAGGAGATTTCATTGTGGATGCGTTGGTGGATACCGGCAGCGACGTAAATCTGATGTCTGAAGACTTATGTGAAGAGTTAAAAGTGCAGTGCGTAGATGATGAGACTTTATTGTCTGGACTCGGTCTCGCGAAAGTGAAATCGTGCGGAAAAGTTTTCGTCAATATAAGTGTAGATGGACATTGTTATTCTAATATTATATTTCATGTAATATCTAAAGAATCAATGCCGTATAGGTTAATAATTGGCCAAGAGTTTCTTAAAAACGTTGTTATGGTAGTACGTGAAGGTGCTGTGCTATTATTGACACAAGATGATGAATGGTTGGCGAGGGTGAATTGTTGTATGAGTGTTTGTGAAGTTACAGGTCACATTTCCAACGTCAATATAAAGACGGAGGTCACGCGTTTAATAGAAGAATACAGGCCCAACCAAATCAAGGAAGCCCCTATCCAGATGAAAATAATATTGAAGGATGATATTCCTGTGGCTCAGCGACCCCGAAGGTTATCAATAGGGGGAGCAAAAAAATAGTAGAGGAATTGGTAGAAGAGTGGCTTCATAAAGGAATAATTCGGGTAAAGTTTTTCAGAGTATGCTAGTCCAATAGTTTTGGTAAAAAGAAAGATGGTTCGTCGAGGCTTTGTATTGATTATCGTCAACTAAATAAGAAAATAATTAAAGATGAATTTCCATTACCAATTATTGATAACTTGATTGATAAGCTCGGAGATGCTAAAATATTTAGTGTGTTAGATTTTAAAGAATGGATTTTACCATCTCAAAATAAGTGAGGAATCTGTACCTTATACATCTTTCATAACTCACCATGGACAGTTTGAGTTTTTGCGTGCACCATTTGGTCTGTCCATATCACCTAAATATTTTTCGAGGTTTGTTTCAATAATTTTTGTAGAGAGTTGATTGCGAAGGTCGTTATGGCAATATTTATTGATGATATAGTTATACCAGCGGTATCCGAGGCCCAAGCTGTTGAGAGGCTCAGACAGGTTCTAGATGTAGCGTCACAGAATGGATTGGAGATCAACTGGAAGAAAGCAAAGCTGGTATGTCACGAGATTGAGTATCTTGGACATTTAATTAAAGATGGTGAAATAAGACCAAGCCCTGACAAGATACAGGCAGTTGCTAAGTATCCAGAACCTAAAAATATTAAGCAAATCATGGGTTTCATTGGTTTAACCTCTTATTTCAGGAAATATATAAAAGATTATGCAAAAATAGCCAGACCTTTGACGAATTTAATGAAAAAGGAGTTCCCTTTATATTTGAGGATGAGCAAAGGTATGCTTTCAATATATTAAAACAAATGCTCACCAGTGAACCAGTGTTAAAGATTTATAACCCTAACCTACCAACCGAGTTGCACACTGATGCCTCAAGTTGTGCGTTGGCAGCTATATTGTTGCAATTGCATCCAGAAGGTGAACTTCATCCGGTTCATTACATGAGCCGCAAGACCACTGAAGCTGAAAGCAGATACTCTAGTTATGAGTTAGAAGCACTTGCCATTGTTGAAGCAGTAAGAAAGTTTAGACATTATTTATATGGTATACATTTCAAAATTGTAACTGACTGTAAAGCTTTTGAACAAACATTAAAGAAAAAGGACTTGACTCCAAAGGTGGCCAGGTGGGTCTTTCTATTGGACGAATATGATTATGTGATAGAGCATAGAGCCGGGCACAAAATGCAGCATGCTGATGCCCTGAGCAGAAACCCATTTGTGGCTACAATTGTAAGTTTGCAAGAAGAGATAAGGAAAGGCCAGGAGGCTGATGACGAACTTAAGGCTATCAGAGAGATAATACTGAAAAGCGGACAGTATTGCGATTTTTGGTTAGATAATGGAATTTTGTACAAGGGTGAAGAGAAGCGATTGGTGGTACCTAGGAGTCTAGAGAAAGAAATAATACGGAAAATTCACCAAAAAGGGCATTTTTCAGTCAGAAAAATGAAAGAAGCAGTAGGAAAGGATTATTATTTAAAGAATATGAATAAAATGATTGAAGAAGTGGTCGTAAGCTGTATTCCCTGTTTACTCGCAACAAGAAAGGAGGGAAGCAAGAAGGTTATCTTAACCCGATTAACAAAGAAGATATTCCTTTCCATACCCTTCATTTGGATCATATTGGACCCTTTACTGAAACAAGGAAGCAATATAACTATATTCTTACAATGATAGATGCCTTTACGAAGTTTATATGGCTTTTCCCAACTAAGTCAACATCAAGTGCAGAGGTACTCATGAAACTACAGATTCACCAGCAAACTTTTGGTAATCCATCCAGAATCATAACTGATAGAGGCACAGCATTCACCAGTAAAGATTTTGAAGCGTATTGTAAGGATGAAAATATACAACATATAAAGATAACGACTGGAGTGCCACGAGGAAATGGTCAGGTAGAGCGGGTTCATCGGATCCTGATTCCCATGTTAACAAAGCTGTGTTTAGAGGACAAGTCATTATGGTATAGGCATGTAAGTCGAGTACAGAGAGCTATAAATAGCTCTTATCAAAGAGCAATAAATACTTCACCTTTTCAGTTGCTAACTGGAACGAAGATGAGATGTAAAGAAGACATTCAAGTGATGGAACTATTACAACAAGAAATTATTGAGAGTTATGATGAAAGTAGAGAAAGCTTAAGGCAAGAAGCCAAGCAGCAGATCCAAAAAATGCAGGATGAGAATAAAAAGCATATGATAAGAAGAGAAAACCCAGTTCATCTTATGAGCTAGATGACTTAGTGGCTATTAAGAGAACGCAATTCGGACCAGGGCAGAAAGTTAAGCCTAAGTTTTGGGGCCATACAGGGTTGTCAAAGTAAAAGAAACGACAGGTATGATGTTGAAAAGCTGTATGACACAACAGAAGGACCAAACAAGACTTCTAGTTCTGCTGACCTGATGAAAAAATGGCCAGGTATTGTATGACTTTGAGTTGTGTCACAGAAGCATAGCACCTACTTCACGATTTAACAGAGTAGAGTATCAATATTAAATGCGGCATTGTTCCTTCTATCATTTGTGTGTTTTGTTTTTTTTTGTATAAAATAGAGTTGTTACTTTATACTTAATGTAACTGTAATTAATAGAAGTTAATATTTGTAATTTGCTTAAGTTGTAAGAATTGAGATATGATGAATGATAGGAAAGTAAGGGGATGACTGCATATCTGAGGGCAGATATGAAGGCAGAATGGCCGAATGTAGGATGAACGGAACGTAATATGTGCGTGAAACGGAATGTGTAATGTGTGAGCGAGAAGGAGGATGTTTTTGAAAATGTCGGTAGTTACAAGTATGGAGAATTAAGACGCAAGGAAGACGTGTAATGTAAAATAATATAAAACGAGTACAAAGTGAAGAAAAATCTTTTATTTACAATATCCCAAATTTATTACATATATTATATTGATATACATCAATAAACATAGCCACTGATATAATGTTTCATTAACATTAGGCATTAGACATTACTATAGCACCAGTTATACATTTATTATATCTTTTATATATTATACAATATGTACCTGTGTTAGGGTATATACCCTAACATAGGTACGACTCCAAAATTATTAAATGTTTAATCATATCATATCATATCATATCATATTCATATATTTAATAAATAATGTTTAATTGTGAAAGAAACTAAAAGAAAATGAAGTGTATTTACTTAACTTGTCAGTCTCTTAGTATTGCTCTGCTCGACGGCTCACGATGAAATGCCCCGTATCAACCAAGTGGCCGGTATTTATATCACTTCGAACGTCAAAACATTTAAGCACTACCGCCATTTCAGACTAATGTTTGCAATTTCTATTTTAGTTACCTTAATGCATTTGTTTACAATAACTTACACAAATAATCACATTATAAACAGTAATATAGCTTTTTTATAAATAATCTATGCTAATACGCTCATATTTAGAAATTGTTCCCATTTAAAATTTCAGTCCCTGTATCCACATAGTTGACGTCATAAACAAAATGTGGAACATGAGCGAAGTAACATATTACTCCGTATAGTTTACACGCTTTAATATTAATCACGGTGACAACCAGCGTACAGCGCTGGGAGCGCTTGAATAATTTAAACACACTGATGGCCGTTAGTTCCACCCGATTCTTTATATGAAAAATAGTTTTTGAATCTATATATATAAAAATGAATCCCTATTTCCCTTGGTCACGCCATCACGCGTGAACGGCTGGACCGATTTCACTATATTTTTTGTTGTGCTTGTTTTTGTTTCGAGAAGGTTCTTATAAAAGAAAAAATTCAAAAAATTGCCTATAAATTAGAAAATTTAAGAAAACTTAACGAAAATATTAATTTTATATAACTGTCAATTGTTTGAAATAACTGTCAGCGATTGACAGAATACGCGCTGCAAATTCATAATTAAGGTGGTAGCTCAAGGTCCATTTTCATACATTTTGTTTCGGCTTTAATCTGGGTAACTAAACAAGTATTGGCAAGTAAAGAATTTAAATTCACGTCTAGTTAGTGATTAGTTCTCGCAGTTGAAAGAAAAACGTAAAAATAATTAATAATCATGGATATTTCTGCCTTTAAAATTTCGTCATATTAAATTTTAAAGGCCGAAATATCCATGATTATTAATTATTTTACGTTTTTCTTTCAACTGCGAGAACTAATCACTAACTAGACGTGAATTTAAATTCTTTACTCTGCCAATACTTGTTTAGTTACCCAGATTAAAGCCGAAACAAAATGTATGAAAATGGACCTTGAGCTACCACCTTAAGACGGGACAACGTCTGTCGGGTCAACTAGTGTTTAATAAAGTATAAAAAAATAAAATAATAAGCTTCATTCATCACATAGGCGTAGTTGAACTTATAATAAGTCAAGGTACATAAGGTTTTTTTTCATATTCATAAAGGCGGGCTGTGTCTTAATTTAAGATGGATAAGGTTCAATTTATACATCAATATATTTTTTTATATTGCCACCGTAAGTAACCGCACTGTACCTGATGGTAAGTGGAGTTAGGTCCAATGGAATGACTGACGAGAGATGATTACCCCTCGACAGTCGACACAATTATGCCGGCTTGTAAAACCGGACATACCGAAGCTGATTCTGGAACGTAACACACTTACGTGCGCCTCTATGGCGGGTTTTAACATCTTGTGTACGGTGGTCGCTATCCGGGCGAATATAAATTATATCCTACCACCAGCAAATATCTATTATAATTAGTAATTAATTCGATGTGTTTTATAAGGGTTTGGTATGTTTTGTTTCGAGACGGTTTTTCTTCTTACTTTTCGAATTCCTCATTCATTGGTGAAAAACATTACAGCTAAATCATTTATTGGCATACTTTTTATACAAGCTCGGTGTACTCTTTTATACTCTAAATTGAGTAAAATACGCCATCCCGACTCAGTACAATGTGCCTCAAATGCCGCATCAGTGACCAAACGTAGCCAACCTTTCACAAACGAGGCCTCCACACGCAGTTGGACATCAATAGAACCGGTTAGGTATACTGGAACACCATGAAATTAAATAAAAATATTTTTTTTTACAGAATGGTTTCCTTTTTTTTATTGCTTTGATTGACGAGACGAGCTTGCCGTTCGCCTGATAATAAGCGATACTACCATATACAGTAGAAACATCATCCAACACCTTCAATTACAAAGTATTGTTTGGTATTCCACTGCGTTCGCCATCTTGAGACATGAGATGTTGTCTTATGTCCAGTACACTGGACACAATGTCCTTCAACCCGGAACACAACAATGAACACACACTGGTTGGCGGCAGAAATAGACATTGCGCTGCTACCTACCCAGGCGGACTCTCACATATGAGAGACCCACCACCAGTAAAGCTTCGATTATTTGCGGTATTTTCACGTATGTTTATTGCCTATTTTAAGGTCATCTGCTGCAATAACGGGAGGTGCAGCGCGGCGGAGAATTGCAGAAATAGAATTACCTCAGTATATCTGTTTCGCTTTTAAAATTTTATAATCAAGTGAAACTTTTGCAGAGGGCGGAATCGACTATATTGAATAGTACAATGTTGAAATAAAACTATTTTTCCGGATTTTATTGTGGTTTTTATATGATATTTTTTCGACGTTTCGAAGATTACAGCCTTCATGCTCGCGAGGAGATTGAGGTGTTGATCGTCCGAAAAGTCAAAGCCTCAATAATTTATAACAAGATAACATTTTGATACTAAATATTATTTGTATTAGCGTATTGTATATATTTGTGTAGTATGTTCTATATCTTATCGTATCTAATTTTTAATTCTATTATTATTATTATCTTACGTACGCCTTAAACTGCCCATTCAACTATTTTTATCATCTGCATCTAATGGTTGTCTGGTAGAGATCGCCTCGAGCGATAAGACCGCCATTTGTACCACCGGGGTTTAAACTATTTCCATCATATGTATATATATTTGTTTCTTTTTTAACAAAAAGATATAAATAAATAAATAATACATAAATATAATTAAATGTAATTTTGTAAGTGTTATAATTTTCCTGGAAACTTACCTACCTATTGTAAATGAGAATAAAAGAAAGAGTGATGTTTAGAGCGCCAGAAACCTCACTTTGTGCAGGGTCAATAAGCTGTCATTTTAAGTTTGTTAATATTGTAATGCTACGAGATAATTGTTATAACATATTTATATGTATTATAACTACCTAATAAGCGATGAATCAAATTCAAAAGTTACTTGTCAGTCATTTCTTGTAAATTATTCACTCCATAGAACAGCTCTTCAACAAATTGATCCATCACGAAGCCAATTATCTGAAGTGCTCATTTCCTTGAACATTTCAATCCTCCAATGATCAAGTTTCAACTTTTCAATAGGTTATTTGGAAGTTAATAATAATTTAATATATTGTCGACTGTTAACGCGGAATCTTCATTAAAGAATCAACGGGCTCAAAAGTCAGAGATTCAGCGAGTATCTAAACTTGAACTCAAGTTAAAATAAGTGAGTTTCCAGTTGGTGAGAGGTCGGAGGCTGTAATGTGGTGTGTGTGGGAAGATGTAGCGGTTGCGAGAAGCTCTCCCGGTTTATCAAAATAATAGCCCAGGGTATACCACTCCTTGCATTTATGCTGAAGCTTTTAGGCCAATATAGACACATGGTGGCCGCTTCCTGTGGCTTATGTTTTATATTTTTATCTTTATTCATTTTTTTCGTTGAATGAATAAACAAAATGAGTGAACGAATGAATGGAATAAATGTATGAATGGTATGAATGAATTATATGAATGAATAAATGAATGGTGTGAATGAATGGTATGAATGAAGGATATGAATGAATGAAATGAATAGTATGAATGAATGATATGAATGAATGAAAATACTTTATTGTACTCGTTGGTCCTACACCTGTTCTTCCTCCGGTCATGTCGAATAACTATCTTACCGGACTATGAGATTGTAGGCTCCTGTGTATTTCATACACACTTGAATCTCCTACGTATCTGGCTCTTGTTCATTGGGATTGGCTGCCGTGGTCGTCATTTGGCTAGGAGGGATTCAGTCATTCAAGTTTATTCTGACATGCCTCTAATCTTCCTACAACTGTAAGTAATTGCACTCAAACGAACAGTATAACAGCACATACAATACAAACAAACATTGATTTTCATATATTAGATTTGTCTGTTTCATTAAATGCCCGGGGAATCTAGCTAGGTTCGTGTCCAAGTTATTTTGGATTTTGATTCTGAAGATATGTATATCGAAGTACCTCTACGACAATATTTTATGTAATAAATCGCTCCCGCTTCCGCCTATCACACCCGCAGATGTGTTCGTCAATTCGAATTCTACCAGCAGTGAAATCTGTTTTCGTAACGAACTCAAACTTAAATTAGAAAGCTTAACCCGCCTGGGCGTTTTACACTCTACTGAAACCACCTTTAATATGTTATAACGTGTTGTGATCAAGAAGTACATTGCATTAATTGGCCTACCGGTAAATGAATAGGACTTTGGCTGTAAACAGTAACGACTTTTTTTATTGATTTGAATGATGAGAAGAGCATGCTGATCACCTGATGGTTTGCGGTACGAACACCCATTAATAGTAGAAACACCATCCAACAACTTGTATATCAAAGTATTGTTTGGTATTCCACTGCGCATGCCATCCTGAGACATGAGATGTTAAGTCTTTTATGTCCAGTAGTTACACTGGCGACAATGTCCTGCAAACCGGAACACAACAGTGAACAACGCACTGCTGCTTGATGGCACAAATAGTAATTGCGGTTGTTCCTACCCAGGTGGACTCTCACCTATGAGAGACCTACCACCAATAAAATTATTCGGGTTAGATTGCCAATTCAGAAAGTATTTGTGCGGAACGTGAAAAAAAATACATATAGCCCGACCAAAAAACTCCGCCATAATGTGATAAAATGTGTGAAAATGTTCGACAGTAAATTTAAAATACAAATGGCATCCTCAAAAAAGGTTTTTTCTGTTCAGGCTACACATTAGCCGAGCATTAGTACTCTAGCAATAGGTTCGCCCTCTATCATAGACGTAAGCTTTGCAAAATTTAAGTACAGTATAGCGTCTGCTTATCTCCTTGTTGATAAATGCGTAAGCTTATGTATGTGTGATTAATGAAAATCCATTATTACAATCCAATATAATTTATCTGTAGAATCAAATTTATTAAAGGTAAACGTTTTAACCAATACTGAATGTAATTTCGCCATTTCTAAACACGAACTTTGCATAAAATTACATCTAAAAAATATTTTTTGTTTATGTTAAACGAAGACACATTTTTCTTTTCAACTTTTTTACCTAAATCATTCAGATAACGCGAGAAAGTTAGTTACAATATAAGCAAACCCCACCTAAAAGATCTACTGTAATCGAATTCATTGTGGTTATTCTGCGGCAAAATTGATTCCCCGAGTTTATAACAAGGAATTATGTCAATGGGTTATAGATAGCAGCATAGATAGCATTTCCGTTATAAAAGTCATGCTATATATTTGCCCGGGATAGCAACTTTTACCGTTTACGCAGCGCACGCAACGGAAGCTTTCAAAAGTAATGAATTTCCCCGTTTTGCAATATATTTCAGTACTACTCCGCTCCTATTGAGCATAGCGTGATGATATATAGCCTATAACAATCCACGATAAATGGGCTATCCAACACTAAAAGAATTTTTTGATCGAACCGGTAGTTCCTGAGATTAGCGCGTTTAAACAAACAAACTCTTCAGCTTTATATAATAGTATAGATAGATAGGTATAGATACGAAAGTTTGTGAAAATGTTTGTTTGTTAGAAGTAATGGCAGAAATAAACGAACGTATTTGAACGAAATTTGCAACTCAGGTAAACCACGTTCTGGATTAACTTATAGGCTATTTTTTATCCCAGTAATTTACTAATTAGAAAAAAATATCTTATTTGGTAATAAATAAATGGCGCGTTCGTACAAAGTTTTTTTAAGTAAATGGCGCTGGTGGCGTACAATATTTTACGAACTTTTGTAACGAGAAAGATTTTTTACACGAAATAAGCCGCGAGCAAGACCTAATATAACATATTTGGCATATTAGGCACATAATATTATTGATATTGTTGTATGACAAATTCCGCGCGGAATCTTAAATATTATAATAATACAGACCGAGATGGGATTATGATATAAGCGTCTTGAATAAAACTTTATTTCACGAGCTCTATTTTCGAATGTTAAGATCTTTTTAACCGATATTGCTTGTACATTAGATTTGTAAAGTTAGTGAGCGGATTACTAACTGAAAATTCTTTACTAATAATAATTGCTAATGTTTACGCGAATGTTAGACATTGAAATCAAACTATTTTACGGATTCATTGATGTTTTTTCTTACATTATAATTTTCTCCCGACTTTTCGAAGACCTAATATAAAAACCGCGATTAAATCCGAACTATTGTTTTACTTCAATTCTTTACTGTTTAGTTTTATGGCGGTTGGATATTTATGTTGGCCCGGATAGCGACCACGATACACAAGGTGTATAACCTGCCATAGTAGCCTACGTATGTGTCGCGTTATCGTTTTGATTTAAAAAATGCGGCATAATTGTTTCTACTGGAGATGGATAACCTGTCAATCGATAATCACTCGGTCTCCACAACGAATGCACACCCTTGCACTAGTAGACATTTGTCAGCCCTACGCATAGAGTTCAGTGTGTAAACCTCTTGGTTGTTAATACACATTGAGGGCTCGCGTATATTTCCTGGCCTCCCATCCACTCGTATTAAGAGGGTTCCGTTGCTTTGCCTCAAGCTTCCCTTCCCCAGATATCCCCTGCCAACTTGCGTCCAGGCCGCGGTCTGGCCTCTCATCCACCCACCATAAGAGGGTTCCTTTTCCTTGTCTCAAGCTTTCCTTCCCCAGATATCCCCTGCCAACTTGCGTCCAGGCCGCGGTCTGGCCTCTCATCCACCCATCCTAAGAGGGTTCCTTTTCCTTGTCTCAAGCTTCCCTTCCCCAGATATCCCCTGCCAACTTGCGTCCAGGCCGCGGTCTGGCCTCTCATCCACCCACCCTAAGAGGGTTCCTTTTCCTTGTCTCAAGCTTCCCTTCCCCAGATATCCCCTGCCTACTTGCGTCCAGGCCGCGGTCTGGCCTCTCATCCACCCACCCTAAGAGGGTTCCTTTTCCTTGTCTCAAGCTTCCCTTCCCCAGATATCCCCTGCCAACTTGCGTCCAGGCCGCGGTCTGGCCTCTCATCCACCCACCCTAAGAGGGTTCCTTTTCCTTGTCTCAAGCTTCCCTTCCCCAGATATCCCCTGCCAACTTGCGTCCAGGCCGCGGTCTGGCGTCTCATCCACCCATCTTAAGAGGGTTCCTTTTCCTTGCCTTCCTTCTTCTTCCTCTTTTCCTGCCATCTTTCGTCCAGGCCACTGCAGTCGCTAAACAGGGGAGTCCAGTATCCCATTCTGAGGTTTCCTCCTGTGTTGACAGCGAGGTCCGATACACAAAAAAAACTGTCAAAATTAAGTTAGAATCGTTCAATCTACGACTTTACGATTGTTAACTTAGCGAGTTAAATCGCTACTACGACTTTACTTAGCAACTACCGCCTCAATGATCAACTAAGATGCGTTGCCAAAGCATATCTAATATTTAACGTACGCTCATTAAAACTTCGCGTGTTTATTTGTTTGTAGTTATGTTTACGTGTTTCTGGAAACATCGTTAGTGATATGTTTACTGAATTTGTGATTTATGTAAAATCGCTGCACTACTCTAATGTTTCCTGGGGCTGGATATATATAATCAGTCCTACTTTTAAAAATATCGCAAAGCTATACTTAGTTAAAACACAAATTTACTCGATCAACTGTAAGTCAAAACCCGCCATCTTGCCTCTTAATCAGGGTTAAATTAAGAACTGGTGATATTTTTGACAGCTATTTAATCAATTCTTAACTACCTCTTAACACTAAAACAAGTTTATAAATAAAACTGATTATGTATATGAAGTGCTAACTAAATAAAATTCCTTTTCTGTTGTGTCGGGATGGAAATATTCTTGTGAGGGTATTTGAACACCTTTTGCTATGAAAAACACTGAGCGTTTGACTTAAGGGTTGTAATAATAATAATATCAGCCCTGTATTATATACTGTCCCACTGCTGGGCACGAGCCTCCTCTACTACTAAGAGGGATTAGGCCTTAGTCCACCACGCTGGCCTAGTGCGGATTGGTAGACTTCACACACCTTCAAAATTCCTATAGAGAATTTCTCAGGTATGCAGGTTTCCTCACGATGTTTTCCTTCACCGTTAAAGCACGCGACAATTCACAAAGAATACACACATAATCTAAGAAAAGTCAGAGATGTGTGCCCTTGGGATATGAACTTGCGGACATTCGTCTCGGCAGTCCGTTCCACACCCAACTAGGCTATCACCGCTATACTTAAAGGTTGCGAGCGCATAAAGCGTTCACGCAAAAGTCCAGTATGTTTGTATAAGCAGGCCCTTGCCAGCCTAACAAACGTATTGAGAAATAAAAAGAAAAAACAGCACGAGGCACTTGGTCGTTGACAGTCGTACCAATTGGTTGGTTGGTGAAATATATGTGAAAATATTTCTGAAACCAATGATAGTACTTTTTATTTTAATTAAAATTGCTTCAGTTTCTAACTGTAGAATACTTAATCGAATAAATAGTTTAGATTTCATTAAGGATATTTATATATGGCTGATGATTTCTATTAGTTAGTCTTGCGTAGTTCATTATTAAAAAAAATATTTTTTCAATTTTTAATCATATTCGCCATTGTGATCTACGTAAATACTTAACACTTTTTTTTATATTGTATAAATCGTTATATTTTTGACATTTTATTTGACATAATTAGAACTGCCAAAAATTTCTATCAAAACTGATTAAATTGAATTCGGAAATACTATAGCAATAAAACGAACGTAACATTTGCCGAATTAATAACTCGACTATATTAATTCGAGATTAATTTCAACTTAAGTTCAAAGAGTGTTGCGAATTCTTAGAAGTTGGTACGCCTGGTTTTGCTTGGAAGTTAGTTAAAGATTGTTAAAATAAGGATTTGTAACAAGCGACTAGCGGCAAAGGAAAGTTATCAAACAGGCCGGCATAATTGTGTCGACTAGGATTTTCTACTCTGTATAAGCCAGAAGTCTGAAATTTGTGTCCGATATGGCGAAAAGCTCGCACCCTATTATATCATGGGACGGAATATACATGGCGAAAAATGCACCAGTTTTGCCACTACCTACTCCCTCAGGAATAAAAGGTTTGAGTGTGTGTGTGTATGTGTGTTTATTTCCGATCTCACCAACGTTATCTAACTTTGGGTTTATTTCTCTGTAACAGTCAAAAAAAAATCAATTTAAAAATTCAAAATGTTATAAATTCTATATTTTTATTGTGCTTTTTAACATGCTGTGAACAAAGAAAGAAAAATGACAAAATTCTAATAAAGGAATTATTTATATACAGCCCCACTGGTGTTTTTCCACAATTTATGCCGCCAAATAACTTTATTAGATAGCACTGTTGTGTATTATTTAGAAAGGTATTATTGGTTAACATTTAACATCTCCTATGACCGCCTCGGACGCGTCGTATTGCGTTCACAGAACGCCACCGCGCTGAGTTCCCGGATTCAAATCCCGTCTCGGGCAAAGTGACATTACTTTTCTTGCTCAGTTGCAGCCCGAAGGTTAAGAATTAGTACTAGTAATATGATGATTGGCTCGCCACCACATCATGTGGCGAAACACACGTGGCGATAAATGGATGCTCGGATTGAACCTCTGCTTCCCCCTTTGGTGTTAAAGGCGTGACATAATTTTTGTCTCCAGGTGGCAAACGCAGTTCAAAGACATTCAGTGCTTATCAAAGTACGGATAGAGTTGTTAACAGTGGCGATAGGTAAAAATTTCCGAAAGGAAACTCAACACAGCATATAGATACTAATAGGCATGAATGCGGTCTAATGATAATTAAATTCTATAGAAATTCTACATAAGGGGAAGCCGGCAGGAATGAGATTATATGAACTCTTCGAGACTGGTTGTTAAGCAATAATGGCCCTTGCCGGCAAGCAATCTCTTTTTATTCAATTACATAATTGCTTACCGCGAAACTCTCTTCACTTGCGACAGTTAACGCTTCGCCGAAGTTTAGAAGTTTAACGCGTCATTAGCTCCTGATATGATAGGAAAGAATTAATGGTTTCGGATAGAGCTAATTTCATAATGAACATAGTAGCTATGAAAAGCTGCGATAGTCCAGTTGATTGTGGAAAGGACTGCCGAGACGAATGTCCGCAGATTCAAAACCCAAGGGGACACACCTCTGACTTTTCTAAAATTATGTGTGTATTATTTGTGAATTATCGCTTACTTTAATAGTGAAAGAAATCGTGAGGAAACTTGTACACCTGAGAAGTTTTCTATAGGAATTTCGAAGGTGCGTGAAGTCTACCAATCCGCACTAGGCCAGTGTAGTGGACTAAGGCCAAATCCCTCTAAGTAGTAGAGGAAGCCCGTGCCCAACAATACGACAATATATAATACAGGGCTGATATTATTATTATAGTAGCTATTGGCACAGGAATCTAAGTATATGTTTGAATTTACGATCTTTATTTTTATCTTGATATTGCAGATCCGTCTGAATGATGACGATGATGTAAGACCTTTGGTTTAAAAGACCTAATGTGTACTATGTGTTGAAAGGATACTTCGTGTTGATCCAAGCCTTTCCTAACTATCACGCATATACGGATCATTTTGACATTGCGTTATTAAATGAACCCACATACTCGTCTTCACCTTTGCTGACATTGTGCCAAAAATCATCCATTAATAACGAATATTTTCACTAAAAATCCTGTTTTTAAATTTCCGATTTATTGATCATTTTGTAGTTTAATGCGAATATTAATGAAAATTAATTTAATGAAAATTACTTTTTATTCATATTTATTTTGTTGGAAACTTACACTTTTTTATTTTACACCTACAGCTCAAGTAACTTATTGTAAAGTGTTATTTCCAACTAGATAAGTATGTGGTTTCATTTAGTAACGCAATGTCAAAATTACTCTGTATAAACTTTGTAATGAACTCCCTGCACCGGCGTTCCCCGAATGCTATGACTTGTCCTTCAAACAAAGCTGAAAAAGAATGCCCACCTCCCGGTAGGCAACGGCTTGGCTGTGTCTCTAGTATTGCAAAGGCCATGGTCGTCGAATGCTGCTTACCATCAGGCGGACCGCTTGCTCGTTTGCCTACTAAGGCAATAAAAAATTCCGAAGTTTAATAGGTGCAGGACGGTTTACTCATCTGCATTTATTGCTAAAGTTGTTCATTCGGCTCTCTCATCATGAAAGAAGCTTCCTAGATTAAGTGTCGCTTTTACTTTTGCGGGATCAAAAGTATCTATTAATTATTCAGGTTATGGTCTATGTCCATTCCAAATTTTATCCAAATCTGTCTAGCAGTTTTTGCGTTCACAACAAACTTCAGGGTTTTAATAAGCTGATGAAATAAGCAAGGTGCTCGCGTGGTTTAACTCAAGGCTTCTCATAAACATTAGCAGTCCCTACTTTGCATATCTTGTAAATTGGAGTAATACGATTGACCGAAGCCTTCAGTCCCTTATAACCCTCGGGATAAGTAAATGTACATTTATAATATCAGCGAGAATAAACCGTTAAAGAATTCGGCTTAAAATTCCATCTTTAGGCATGAAAGATATTTATTATGGTTATATTTATTTATTTGAGTGTGGAACGGATTGCCGAGGCGAATTCCGCAGGTTCAAAACTCATGGGCTCACATCTTTGACTTTTTTATAATAATGCGTGTACTCTTTGTAAATTTTCGCTTGCTTTAACGGTGAAGGAAAACATCGTCAGCAAATCTGTATACCTGAGAAATTCTCTATAGTAATTTTGAGGGTGTGTGAAGTCTACCAATCCACATTAAACCAGCACAGTGGAACAAGGCGTAATCCTTCTAGTTAGTAGAAAGAGGCCCATGCCCAGCAGAGGTACAGTATACAATATAGGACTCATAATTTTATATACAATTACGTATTGTTAATAGATGGATGTAATTCCGTAGGCATTCTATCCCAGTCAACCTTAGGGTGGCGCAGGAATAAACAAGGTAGGCGCTTCAAAATAATAAACTAATAAAAATTAAACAACATATGTAAATATTAATGAATTATAAATATATTAAATGTCAAAAAAAAAATACATAATTAAGAAAACTTCTTATCCATTCAACAATAGTTGTCGTGCGATGATTTAGAAGGCTAACCGAGGCGAGACGTTCTGTGGCTTAAAAATTATAAGTATGTACCTTAAGAACAATACTCTTTAGCGAGACGACGTTCCTTAAAGGTACATAATCCCGGCCTGAGAATGGAACCCAGGTCATTTAAGTTAACAGTATTATCTAATTGTCACTAAGCCAACACAGGAAATAATCATCAAAATTTTAACTACTCAGTATGTGTCATTTCTACGTGTTCCTTAATTTAATCACGGATTTCTTCTTTAATTTTATTTAAACATAATATTAATGCCTCTATATAAATGCACTATTTAATTTACATTCATCATCATCATCATCAGCCGCAGTCTCCACCAAAGATTTTATTATTTTTGATTATTATTTCAAGCTATTGGAAGCGGCCCGCAATACATAAAACATAAATCGAAGTAAAACAAACACTAAGCCTTCAATGCGCGAACTTTTCACACCTTATCTGTATTTTTTCGCAAAACCCTTGATCCAATATGCGAAATCCTGTCACAGATTATGTCAATCCAGCATTATTCAGGACTACTGGAATCTCCCCAAATGTATTATTTACAAAGAAAATACCAGTTGATCGAATAAAAACGTCCGCTGGGCTAATCTTCACGCTTTCACGGCAGCGAACTCGACGGTTGGAATGGATTCGAGTTTTTAATAAATGTTTATACTGGGTATTATTATAGATTAATAAATAACACAATTTCGCTCTCAAGTGCGCGTTCAACTGACACGCTGTCCCGTTAAGATAGTCGCCATTTAATAAACCCATATTAACATCACTGATGGTAGGTCTCTCATATGTGAGATCCGCCTGGCTAGATACCACCGCAATGGTTATTTCTGCATAGGCAAAGGATGGGAACACCGTAGGTTTTTAGTCAGTAGAAGTCTGACACGTCCTCCCGCCCATCCCAAGGCGGGAGATAGTCATCTGACGATTTACCTACGTTAAAAAAAAAAATGGTTATTTCTGCCGCCTAGCAGCAGTGTGTAGTCACTGTTCTGTTCCGGTTTGAAGAATATTGCAGCCAGTGTAACCACTGGACATAATAAGACAAAACTTAACATCTCATGTCTCAGAATGTCAAGCGCAGTAGAATACCAAACAATAGTTTGTAATGCAAGGTGTTTATGAGCAGTCGTATTGCTTATCATCAGGCGAACGGCAAGCTCGTCTCGTCATTCAAAGCAATAAAAAAGATCACCCCATATGATATCTCAAGTCACTACTATGTATATGTCGGATATTATATAATAAGTTATTATTATATACTTGACTCGTTTATGTAGGAACGTCGACTCAGCTGAGAACAAGATCTTGACAATGCAATAAGCGTAGTGTACCAACCCTTCACTTTAATAGGGATGGCGCAACGAAGTTTTTCTTACATATTGTAACGATTTTGAGAGGATTGCTTGCGGTTGGGAGTTCACATAACCACATAAAGCCATTATGCAACGTGGTTTATGACTTGTGTTGCAAAGTCCCGCATCGCGTTCCTATGTACATCTGGTTTCCGACATGCCGGCATAATTTTATTGACTGATGGGGCGTGAGACATCATTGGATATTCTGTCTAGAAATCCCTTCACTTACCATCCGACAGTGGACTTATTTTATCATGTTAATATAAAATAGACCCAATTACGAGGATATAAGGACAGAAATATCCCTGTCATTAGTAGAGGAGGCCCGTGCCCAAAAGTGGAACAGTATATACAGGCCTGATATTATTGAGGACATAAAAAGTTACAGAAACAATTTAGTTTAGTTTTCTCAACCTTCCAAGAGAGTTCCCAAAAATACAGTTTTCATTTCTTTTCTATAAACGGATATTCTTATATGAACCTTATTCCGTCCAAGAGGCCACATTTACATGTCGTGGATCCCCAAACACTGTTTAGCCATTACAAGCAGACCCCAAGGGATGGACTTAAGGTGTTTTACTAAAACGATTTATGTGGTTTTCTTCGGATAATGTAGGCTTGTTTTTGGTGTATGGGATTTTTCGGATTAGCTAGTATTTTTCTTGCTAAAATATCTTGCTTCAAGATTCAAGTGTGTTGAAGGTTGGAAATTATTGTAATTTTTAAAAAGCAAGGTATTATAATGAATTACAGCTTTGAAACCGATGGCCCTAGGCCTTATATTAACAAATAAAACATTAATAATCACACGATATACAAAAATAAATTCCGAGTTCCCAGTGAACTCCGAAATAGTTGGAGCGATTTTAATGACATTTTTGGTTAATATTTAGATTAGCCTGGCGGGTAATCCTGTGAATTTTGGTATCTGACCATCAAACTATTATTATATATTAAAAAGCTGGGCGCTAATAATTTATAAGAGAACATTTAACAAATATTCTCAAAAGCAACTAACTAAAAATTTGCTAACAAAATATGCACCTTAAATACCAACAAAACAACATTAACGATTTATACCTTGTCTACGTAAAAACATACCTCCGTTAAAAGCAAATAAAAATAGCAAACCTCTCATTCGAGTCGATCGCTGTCCGACCTCGAACCCTGGACCAATTGATTACATTCACACGTCATTAAACACTGAAGCATGGCGGACCCATCTGAGTCCGGAACGAGACATCTAAAAGGTTTTTCAATTACTTCAAACGACCTTCTTCCGAGAACCCATTGGAGCTTTTACTTTGACGTATTAAGACTAGTATTATCACGTGGCTTCACCTGCGTATGCTATCAACATTACACACACGAGCCTTTCAACTCCTAAGGGGTAGACAGAGGCGCAACGAGTGCTCATGATATGATTGGAGACGAGTCTATCGCCATATTCGTAATATAAGTAGTAGGATTTTACATATTGTAATAAATGGAGCAAAACTACAAACAAAACAAATACCCATCAAACATTTAAAAAGCGGCGATAGCCTAGTTGGGTGTGGAACGGACTGCCAAGACCAATGTCCGCAGGTTCAAATCCAAAGTGCACACACCTCTGACTTTTCTATAAAAAAAAAATCATGTGTGTATTCTTTGTGAATTTATCGTTCGCTTTAACGGTGAAGGAAAACATCGTGAGGGAACCTGCACATCTGAGTAGTTCTCTATAGGAATTTCAAAGGTGAGTGAAGTCTACCAATCCGCACTAGGCCAGCGTGGTGGACTAAGGCCTAATCCCTCTCAGTAGTAGAGGAGGCCCGTGCTCAGCAGTGGGCAAGTATATAATACAGGGCTGATATTATTATATTATTATTATTTATCCGCGAAAAGGTAGGCAGAGGCGCAACCAGGGCACTAACTTTCTGTGAAGTAAGTTCCGTCCCATGATGTGATTGGCGGCAAGCCTATCGCCATATTCGGAAATTTCAGACTGCGGACTGATACTGAGTAGAAAATCCCAATATCACTTTGCCCAACCCGGTCGAACCCAAGACCACAGCACTGCAGTAATACCATAACGCAAATACGCCACCAAGTCTGTCTAAATGCAATATTCTTTTACCAGCCCTTATGGTACTCCACTGTCACTCAATGGGACACTTTATCCTAATAAGGCCCACTGTACATGAGGTGTAGAACTCGCCATAGTGGCCCACTGTGTCGCGTTCCGAGATCAGCCTGTGTATATCCGATTTCGAATAGACCAGTATAATTATTTCTACAAACGAGAGGTAATCATCACTAGTCAGTCGACATTAGACTTACGATCGAGTACAGAGCGGTCACTTTGCCCTGGCCGTAAAAAAAATGGTGAAGAAAAATATCCTGAGGAAACCTGCATACCTAAGAAAGTTCGAGAAATTTCGAGAGTGTGTGAAGGCTACCAATCCGCACTAGGCCAGCGTGGTGGACGAAGGCCTAATCTCTCTTAGTAGTAGAGAAGGCCCGTTTCCAACAGTGCGATAGAATGTAATACAGGGCTGATATTATTATTTTATAAAAAAAATATATATATTTCACTAATTCACATCTACATAAAGAGGTTTATTTAGTTGCTTGCTTTTGCCTGCGGGGTCGCCCGCGTATAAAAGCTTTTCCACAGCACTCAAGAGTAATGTTCCCTATTAGTGATTTTTTTAAAATGGTTTAAGTTATTCCTAAGATTAGCGCGTTCATAACAACAAACTCTTTAGCTTTATAATAAGTATAGATTTTTATACAGAAACGTCTGAGTTGTAACTGATAAGAGATTTATCATAATTTAAAACAAAACGCGTGCCTTCAAATACTGATTTCGCATAATCAGCTTTAAAATATATTTATATCACAAATCGTCGAAATGGGATTTTCAACCCTAATCGTTTGGCTTTGAATTGTAATTTCAGATAAGATGCATCCATATTAAATTTGCATTCTGTTTATTGTTGCTGCTCTAAAGTTTTAGAACTTAATGAGCGTTTTAAGATAATGAACACAACTTATTTAATTGAGCTGTGGACAAAAAAAACCATAATAATAAAACGATGCACTCGACTTTTCAATAATAAAGACATATATACCGTTTTATCTCCAAAAGGATAGGCAGAAGTGCAACATGGGCACCCACTTTTCGCCATATGTGTTCTCTCCAATATTCCAGCTGCTGAATATGCAACTTGAACTGCAAGCTAATAATGAGAAGATAAACACAATATCGGCCGACCCTATGTTCGAATCTAGGAACTTAGAGCGGTGTCCTATCGCGCACGCAAAATACGCCACTGAGGCAGTCAAAAACGCAATATACAAATAGTCAAATAAATTGTTTGCTGCAAGACATACAATGTAAAGTGAACCTTATGAGTAGGAGTTATAAAACTCCTGGATTATGATTATTTAAGGTTATAGCTTAAGGTCCATTTTTCATACATTTTGTTTCACCTTTAATCTGGGTAACTAAACAAGTATTGACAAGTAAAGAATTTAAATTCACGTCTAGTTAGTGATTAGTTCTCGCAGTTGAAAGAAAAACGTAAAAATAATTAATATGCATGGATATTTCGGCCTTTAAAATTTCGTCATATTAAATTTAAGGAATGCGATAATTTGAAACTTTACGTTCGCTGTTAGCGCTGTCGCAGACGAATAGGGATGTTCAACTTAAACATGTTACGCGACATTGAATGTGAAGGTTTTTGAAGAATTGTTGGGCCTCCTCTACTACTGAGAGAGATTAGGCCTTAGTCCACCACGCCGGCCTAGTGCGGATTGATAGACTTCAAACAAACTTGAAAATTCCTACAGAGAATTTCTCAGGTATGCAGGTTTCCTCACGATGTTTCCTTCACCGTTATAGCAAGCGATAATTCACAAAGAATACACACATATTTTTTTTTAGATAAGTCAGTGGTGTATGCCCTTGGGATTTTAACCTGCGGACATTCGTCTCAGCAGTCCGTTCCACAGCCAGCTAGGCTATCGCCGCTTTTTTTTTCACTTCCAATTTTAATCTAAAAATATTCCACCAGGTATCTCCCACTCTGTACTAATAACTCGTTGATCCAACAATCCCTCTTTGATTAGACAAAATCCGATAACGTACCAACTCTTCTATTTTACTTGATTTTTCTTTTACCACTTACCTGGTCATAAATCAATGTTATTATTATGATTATAAAAAATTATCCAATCTATTCTTGATTGCTGATTCGATAATAAAGCCACCGCTGTCTATCATCTTTTTCGTTCATGGGCACCGGGAAGTTGGTGTAAGTAGGTATACGTACACTCCCCTGCCAAAAAAAACATAAGTTACTGGATATTCTGCAATAATGAAAACTGTCGACAGATGTATTTTTGTAATAAAACATGTTCAAAAACCCACGTGATTTGAATATGTAAAAACTTAGTGATAATATTATGTAGTATAATGCAAATGCACTTCCTTAAAACTAATCTTGGCGGCGCCCATGTTTTCATTAATGTTTATTTCAATAGAAAAAAGCCAGACATTCCATAATACCATAATAATAATTCCTAACCTTAGAATTAGAAGTTCACCTAACTACAAAAGACGATTTGTGGGAAACAAATAAAAAAGATTTGAAAACAATAAAAGGCAATGAATTGGGCGGTCATCGAAAGTGAGAATCTGTTTTTATTTTATAATTTTGTCTTTTTCTCGTCATAGGTTTTAGAACATGCTTTGGACGGTCGTTTTTAACAAAATGAGAAAATATATAAATATTGAGTAAGGGCACTTTATTCTAAGGGTACGAATCCAAAACATATTATTTTATAAAATTAATGATCCTGCGCCGGAGCCAAGACGCTTTCCTACAAATGTTAAAGCCAATATATATAAATGTATGAGAATGATATCCAAACGACAGACTTATCAGTAGGATAACTCGATAGATAATTTTTATTTATTATTAGCGTGAGCGATTATAGATACCTATCTCTCTACCTATCTCAGTGCAACAAGTTAAGTACCCCGGAGCCGTCTCGTGGGGTATACAGGGGTTAGGCACTCGTCAATGCTCGCTCGGATGATGCTATACTCCCGCTTCAGTCAGAATACCGATGAATTTATTATCCCAGTAATTTTCTCCATTTCGAAATAATAGACATTTAATTATTTTTTTAATAATAATAAGGTTGTTTTCACAAAAATAAAATACATGTAAAGTTATGCACTATAAAGAGCATGTTGACATAACTGTGTACAGGACAAAGCAATAAGTAACCCGCCGTGCCCGTGGTAAGAATTAACTTGTGTTATGGCACCGGAGGCACTACAAATAATACTATAGGACAAATATACAGTTCACTTAATATAGAAAAGGATGAAACAAAAAAGTGCTCAAACAATATTATTATCGAATATGTGTTTTTAAATTGATGGCATTAATGTGGTATAGCTTGCGCCATGAATTGCTTTATTGTTTTAAGTATATTTGTGAGGGGAAAGGTTTGTTACGTGAGCGAAGCCGCGAGCAACACCTAGTTCATAATATAATTACAATCGTCTCGTTGCCCAGTAATTTCACTTACTTCTTTGTAAGTTGTCTTTCAAACCTTTCAAGCACTTTCTGCTTCACTGTGTAATAGACAAACCGATAATTAGGTAGCCTTAGATATCTTCACGTACGAAAATACTGTCAAACATTGTGAGATATTTAAGGCTAGAGTATTATAAAAAATTATCGCTAACATTAGACATAGCGAAGGTAAAGTTAGTGCGTCGCGTCGTGTGCACACATTAAAGCCTTTGGGAGTAAAGTTTCCAAAACGCTTAAGCAAGCCTCTAGCTCAGTAAACAGCTCTTAATACACCACGATCAGACTTAGAACAACTTTATTGCTAAAATAGAATTTACAGCACAAATGCGTCCCTTTGAGACTTATAATGGCTGGTATAAGCTAGAAATTTGGTTACAGTGGTTTTTCTGAAGTCGGCCCCAAATTTAATGCTCGCTGTTCGTCATCCAGTAACCATCAAACCAATATGGCTCCAAAATCCTAACAATGGAAACTATGAGTACCACATGAAGCGACGCGTGGTGTATGACTAAAAACGAGCACCACTTTGTCCAACTGCGCTTATTTCTTTTCTGTGCGCGCCTCCTTCATTTCAACGCCGGCGCTGCGTGCCAATATATCGGATCAAAACGATTCCGACCAGCGCGCGAACAGCACGAGAGATACAGGCCCGCGAAATCTTGTCCACCCTGGGTTAAAACCTCTGGTATACATCAAGCGAGCCACCGCGAACGTATGTGTGGATTCACTAAAAGTAAGGGAAATTGAGCTGACAGCAAACACCTTTTGCTCACATTTGCTTGCGCTCGTTCGCTTGGGCTAATATCACCTATGATAGTCTCTGGTTTAGACTTTATCAATTTAGAATTTTGTATATTCTGTACTATGTTGTGAATGGTTTTGAGGATATCAAACTATTTCTACTGGGTCTATAATCTATATACATAGATATTATCATGCTTTCTTCACTTTTTAAGCGTAGTTAGAGCTGTTATCAATACTCACATCACCAGCTAGGTTAGGCGGTAGAAACTGTCTAAAAAAAGATGATGTAGATTAGTCACAGTTTTTATGAACTTCTGCTAGCCTGATGTTATTTTTTTATATATTTACGGCAGACACAATTGCACCTGATGGTAAATGGAGTGGGGTCCAATAGAATGTCGACTGTTGAGATGATTACCCCTCGGCAGTTGAGACAATTATGCCGGCCTGTTGGAACCGGATATACACAGGCTGTTCGCGGAACGTGACACATTTACGTATGCCAGTCTGGCGGGTTTTAATACTCTGTGCACGATGGTTGCTATGCGAGCGCATATAATCCTCCAGCAAATGTTAAAATTGTTTGAAATTGGTAAAAATAATATTTGTCATTAAAAGAAATTTTAGCTATCGAAAACCACACAAATACCGAGTAACAAAAACCACAAACGATATAACAAAAGCAAAAACATACCCAGGAGAAATAAACAGTCCTAACTATTGCCATAATCGTTCCACCAAAATAAACAGGAGGTTATTCTTAAGAATTAAAGAAAAATAATTTATTATATTTAAGCGAATAATAATTTATGTTTACAGGAATGTTAGACATTAAAATTAAACTATTTTTCGGATTTATCGCAGTTTTCATATTTTAATTTTCTCTACATTTTACAATTGTACGACTTTTTAATCTTTTTAACTGTTGGTGGTCCGATATTGCAGAATGAGTTACCTGTGTCTTAAGCCACTGTTCCCCACCACACCCCAGCTGCAACATCTTCGAAAGTCGGGGGAAAATTTAAATATAAAAACCGCAATAAAATCAGAAAAATAGTTTAATTTTAATTTACGCGAATGTTCGACATTGAAATGTTCAAAAAATAATTATCGTGACAAACATATCGAGTAGTTTTGCTCAAAGAAATATATCGTGTGTCTTGAAAATTTGAGTGTTCGACTCATGAATAAAATAACGCCTTAACTAATAATGGCTGCCTCAGTAGCTTAGTTGGAGTCAGGAAACAAGTCGCATACGACATGCTAAGCACAAAGAGATACAGATTTTATACAACGCACACCATTGATAATGAAACGTAAGCGACAACGATGGTCGGTAGCGAATTACATTTCATTTAAAAATGTCTAACCGATATTTTGTCTACTGCGCGAAAATAAGACCCTTTGACAAAAACAAAATGATAAAGTTATTCAAATTTACATTTTATCTTTATACGTAGGTAAAAATGTTAAAATACTCTTATCCGTGGACCCATTTAATTTTACTCCGACTTTGAATAACGCGGTTGTCTGGGGTTCACTAAAAACTGTATTTTCTAAACATTTGGCTGGCTACCTGCGCTTGCATATTCTGCAAGTTTGGCGGGCATATAGAGGTTATTTTCCTTTAAACGGCAGATTATTTCGTGAGGCAATGTTAACCATTGTTAAGACTTTTTAGGTATATCTTTTAGGCAAACCTGAGAGGATTCATGTCTTAAGCGATAATTAAACAAAAAATAAATTACCGTTGCTAGATGTATGCTCAAATATATTTTTAAATAACAAATGTTCTAACATTAGCCCTTTCCTTAAATTTGCCGTCAATTAGCCTATCACCCGTCGATATAAAAAAATATATTGCATTTCATATACTAAGATTTTCGAAATCCAAACAACCCTTCCTTAAAGAGCTATTCGTTCCCTAATACCTATACCTAATTGATAGTATTCAACAAAACAAAATTCACTCAGGAGTGGACCACAAACAAACATGTATTAATTTAATTAATATCAATAATTGAAACAGAATTCTTTGATTATATAGTAATCAATTGTAATCAAAATTTATCAAACGATTAAATATAAGACGTTCATTATCTATACGGATCATGATGTTACATAATGTGATAACACTGTTCTGTCTAAGCTGTACAATAAATTACTGATAATTTCACGAATACCGTATTCATTCCCCAGTACAGACTATGTAGACAGCTAGTTATACCTAATAAAATGTTTAACTACATCTCCGGCATAGTATAAAAAATATATGCTATCCTCCTGCGATCCTCCACATTGGGTGGATGCGGCTTTAGGTTCAAGATTTCTTGCGTTGTATCGTTTTCAATAAGCCCGATAGAGTGTGGATGCACTTGTCAAGACCTCTGTCTTTACCCGTCTATTACGTATGTATAAACGAACTATTGTTAACACGGTATCATAATTGGGAATGGATAGGACTGCAGACACAAAATGCACAGATTCAAAATTGTAGGCACACATCTCAGACTTTTCTGAATAACCTGCTTTTTATCAATTATTGTTCGCTTTAGCGTTGAAGGGAAAAATTTTGAGCACGCTGTCAATGTTAAAATCATACTAAAGTCAGGTGTACGGATTGAAGTACAGTTTTTTCGAACACAATAAGTGTTCGGAACGCCAAATCTAATACGTAGTACGTATACATCGATGATGTATGCCTGATAATTCTCTATAAAATCTTCGAAGGTATGTGAAGTCGACCAACTCACATTAGACCAGCGTGGCTAAGCCCTTAAACCCCCTCAGTAGTAGAGAAGGTCGTAGTCAACCGCCGTGAACAAAATACCAAAACTGTTCTAGTATTATTAAATAAAATATCTATATAAAGTGTCACAGAGAAAGAGTATCTATCAGTAGTCTTACTTCTTATCTTTTATTAGTAAAGATTAACGCCATAAAGTGTAACTTCTTACTAATCATATTTATGGTGTAAACAACTTAGTTCAGCTGTACTAATTTTGTTTATTTTTAATACCTCCATTCTGCACCTGTATACATTGTACCACTTCCAGTTGTATTAATGTCTCATATCTTATAATATAATGAACGGAGCAGGATGACCAAAACAGGATGTTGCCAAACGAGGTAAGTTTGAAACGAGCTAAGTTACCGCCACCTGGCCCGCCCGCATATGAGTGTTCGCAGTTTTGATGGAACCCCTTCATATCTTCAGATTTAAACTTTGACACTTGGTACGCGCTTAACTTTCGACTCGATGTGCGTGCATTAAGTTATGGGATTATGTCCTTTAAGTGTATATATAATATATCGATGATAGAAAGGCTTATTGACTTATCGACATTTTTGCGATCCATATCTATATATATACTAAGTTTCATACATATTTAAAATCAGCACATTTTTTTATGTTTTTTTTAACGTAGTTCAAATTTTTCGAAAGAGATGTCGCTTAAGTAAATTAGACTTTCAACCTTTGATATAATTCTTGTACTTAACGAATGCGGTTACTGAGAAGTGCCAAGGGGTAATAATCTCTCGTCAATCGACATTCTATTGGAACCCATTTGTCTTACCATCAGGTGTAGTTGGATCATTTTACTATGCCCGTTATAAAAAAATGTACATGACAGACTGTACTTACGACATAATTTAAAGATATGGAAACGCTTTAAATTTATAAAACCTGGCTTAAAACACTTTAATTCTATTACAGGGTATTTTATTATCACGAATTAATTGTTTGATGATAAAAACTATTTATTATTTTATTGTGCGTATGTAATGATCTCATACATTATATCAAATTTTGATTTAATCGGATCAATATTTTATAGCATTTGTTTTATGCGGCTTACCTTATCATAGCGTAGGATTTGGTGGCGCTGCCTTCAATGTCCAGGAAGACTTATATTTCGTAGATATTTCTAACACGATTTTATTTCTTGACTGATATACTTAACCGCCAAAGTCTACTGTCGGTTAGCTGATTTAGTGATTTCATATCGAAACTGGTAATTGTATTTTTACGCACTCAGCTACGACCTAAACATTGTATATTTACCGAATAAAATTACTTTTTTTATATGTATACCTAAACTGATATATGTATACCTAAATGACTAAGGAAATGGAATAAAAGTTCCACTATATGCTTTTCTGGAATTAAAAAACTACATCGCCGGGTGAAAACCTAATTGATTTAAACCTTTTTTTTGCGACAAACAGATCATAAATATTTAGAAACAATATTATTTTCTATGTTTTTTCAATCAACAAATTTTTTGTTTAATAAAAAGTCGGTTATGTCAATTAGTTTTTCATTCAGGACATGTTCTGTTAAAAAAAAATGCCATTGCGTTTAGCGGTTTCGGCGTTTAGGTCTAACAATTATTCAAAGGCTTTTTTATACGCGCTCAATAATGAACTGATGGTGAATGAAATAGGGTCCAGATAAAGTATAGACAAACGAGTGATCAGTACCCCTCGCCAGTTGACACAATTATGCCGGCTTGTTTGAAGTCGGATATAATCATATTTACACAAGCTGATCCCAGAACGCAACACACCTAAATTACACTATGGCGTGTATTACACTAGCTGTACCGTGAATATCTATCTTATTACCAGCAAAAATGTATTATTTAGAAATATTAGTACGTTTTAAGTTTAATGTATACATATAATCAAAATAGTTAACAGCATGTATATTACCAACATGTATTTTATTTATTACCTTTGATATTTAAGGACTTATCATAATTCATCAATGTCAATTAATCATAATATAAATGTCTAATAAATAATTTTATTTGACTCATATTTGAAATTTCAAATATGAGTGTAAAATCACGTTTACACAGCATTATTGCATGCAGACGATGCGTGGTCGAGCAATATTTATTAAGCGGGAGTAAGGCCTTCAAAATATATTAAAACATACGATTCGCTTCTGTGGGAATCCCTACAAACTCGTGGTCGTCCAGTGGTCTAAATTCGAACGTCGAATTAAAAATATTTCTAACATATATGCCACACAATGATTTCTTATGTTTACGCGAATGTTAGACATTGAAATTAAACTAATTTTCGGATTCTATCGCGGTATTGGTGTTTTATTTTCTCCCGACGTTTCGAAGACTTTGCAGCCTTCATGGTTCCTTCATTTAATTTTTCTAGAATCCTCCATATGAACTTTAATCATGCTATATCTCACACTACACAAAATACAACATTTTTCTTCAAGTATTAATATCGACCAATTAGGAGAATAACAATACATTTGCAAAATATTATCTTTTCAGTACAACGTCGATAGATATTTGCTTATAGTCTTTAGCGGGAGTCACGTAGCTTGCTATTAATAAAAAAAAATCAATCAAACAAACTCTTCAGCTTTATATATTAAATACCTGTGCCGGCTTCCCACGCTTGTAAATCAGTGTGTCCCAAAGTTTTTCCCGTGAAAATCCCGACCCACGTGATTTTTTACAACCACGCTACCTTTTCGATAGTAATTTTTATATTTCAGTCAATTTACTTAAAACCGTAATCCTTCCTCAAGAATTGCACTATGTATTAGAAAAAACCGTAGAAAAATCCGTTCAGTAGATTTTGAGAAAGTCGATCACTAAAGACAGACAGCTTTTCGGGACTTTGTTCTATAATGTATAGATATGAATTAAATAATTTAAAAAATGAAGTAACAGGAAAATACTGTAGGGTTGATAGATTGATGCCTATTCTTTATCTTCTTGAAGATGTAATTAATATATTATCTCCTATCATGTTATTCTATCACCTAATTCCCAAAATCTGTTAAATGTAATCACTATAATGATTATCTTTGTACAAGCATTTAAATTTGTAAGATCATGCATGAACTATGATATTTTGTTTTGCACGAAATATGTTTATCCATTATCTACATATCTTTGATTGTCGAATTTAGAAACAGAAATATTACTACCACTAAAACTGTTACGTCGCTTAGATATAATTAGCGAATCTTGAATTAGATAATGTTAGGTATAACTATTTTTATTTTTAAATGAATTATAAATTAAAATTATTAGTTTAAAATGACTTGGACGAAGGCCGTGGTTGGTTATCCTTTTGAAGATAAACATACGAGTCTTTATAATAATTATGAAGTACCTATGTTGTTTAGAAAGAACCAAGGCGATTATGCTCTAAAATACATGTCAATATCATAACTTTAGTAACTAAAAATTAACAAAAATACCCAATATTTACCCAATTTTAAGACAGCTTTAACTTTGGGATGAACTTGCATCGGTGTTTCCTGAGCGCTATGATTTAGCCTTGTTTAAAAGAAGTTTAAAAGGAGTGCTCACCTCCCGGTAGGCAACGGCTTGGCTGTGCTTCTGGCATTGTTTTAGTCCATGGAATTGGCGAATTGATGATGGCGGATGCTTTTTACCATTAGACGGACCGCTTGCTCGTTTGCCTACTAAGACAATGAATAACATAGTATAAGAAGAATACCTTGTGAAAAAAGAAACGGAATAACATGTCTTTTACTCATGCTTCAGGTCCCTTAGAAATGTTTTTGGGTGAATAATGTGTCATATGAATGTGTTGTTAAAGGTTTTATATGTATTACATCAATTTAGCTGGCTGATATAGAAAATGTCATTGTAGTTTCCATAGCGATCGAAAATAACGAGAACAAAAATGGTGTTAATGTGATACATACGATGTAGCGTTAAAACTCAGCTAATAGTAAATAAAGTCTGCTCTGTTTATAAATTCTAAGGGCGTTATTACTCTGCAGTATATCCCATTTCTAACATGTGTTACATTATCTGAAATGAAAAAATTATAAGCATATAAAACCATACAAATTTGAAGACAAATGTAACAACGTGTATTTTATGCTATTACCATATATATGTGATTTTATTAATTTAAATTATTATTTTTGTTTAAATTATATACTTTTGCTTGCAGCCTCGCCTAGGTGAAAGGATTATTTCGGGAGTAAAGTCCTTGCCCTTAGCTGATGTTGAGGAGACACCAAGCGGCTCAACCAGTCCTGCTATATATTTTCACGGAATGAAAAATAATGTTTTTTTCTCTCTTTTTATTGCTTTGAATGATGAGACAAACTTGCCGTTCGCCTGATGGTAAGCGTTACGATCGCCCATAAACGCAAAAAATACCATCCAACACCTTGAATTACTAAGTATTGGTATTCCACTGAGGTCGCCATCCTAAGATGTGATACGTTAAGTCTCATTATGTCCAGTAGCTACACTACACGTCCTTTAAACCGGAACACTACAGTGAATACACACTGCTGCTTAGCGGCAAAAGTAGACATTGCGGTGGTATCTACCACGAAATTGAAGATTGGAGCTACTATTATGAAGACGTTCGCTTAAATAGGATTTTGATAAATTCAACCCCCAGGGGATAAAATTAGTTTGAACCTATCAGTACCGGGAAAATATGTAGCATGACTTTTATCATACAGTGGACTTTTATCCCGGAAAACTCCTTCACGCGGGCGAAGCCGCGAGCAAAAGCTAATACCTAATCTATATATATAAAAATGAATTGCTGTTCGTTAGTCTCGCTAAAACTCGAGAACGGCTGAACGGATTTATCTTATCTTGGTCTTGAATTATTCGTGGAGGTCTAGGGAAGATTTAAAAGGTGAGAAAAATTCGAATAATTGCCGGGAAAATCCTCAAAACAGCATTTTTCTATTTCCCATACAAACGTTTTCTAACTAATACGTAGAGTCAATTTGAGCTTTATTGCTATTGTATAAAGTTCACTGTTGTCTAAGCAATGTAGGTGTGTTCCTAACATCAAAGCAGTGTGCGTTGGAGCACAGAATATAATAATGTAATGTCGCGTTCTGAAACTCAACAAAAGTGATATCGCGGACCCGACTAAATTGAACAGTCACAAAATTTAATATATCATTAGTTATTTGGTTGGCTTCACGATATTATTTCTTTTGTTTTACTTTAAAATGCATGTTTTCGTTATGGACAATTTTTGAGCTACTTTTGCATATCTATACTTATAATAAATCTGTAGAGAGGTCAATTCTGTACATGAAATATATTTCCAAAATAACTGGGGGTGATTAGGGATCAATACTGATGCTAAAAATGCAATTAGTAAAATTTTTGTCTGTCTGTCTGTATAACCATTATAGAAACAAAAACTACTCGACGGATTTTAACTTAACTTGGTACAATTATTTTTCATACTCCTGAGCTGGTTATAGTATACTTTTCATCACGCTACAATTAATAGGAGCATAGCAGTGATGGAAAATGTTGGGAAAACGGGAGAAGTTACTCCATTTTTAAGCTTCCGTCATTTCGTGTGCAACCTTAATGGTTAAAAGTTCCTTCGATTTCACCAGGATCCCATCATCAGACCCTGACCGGACAATCGGACCACCTGTATACCACCATAAATTAAAAAAACATCCCGACAAATTGAGCACCTTCTCCATTTTTGAAACCCGAAATCCACGCGGGCGAAGCTGCGGGCGGAAGCTAGTATATAGATAAAATTCGCGCCTTTGCATTTCTGCACTTGCGCTGCGACCGCGCGTTGCTAAATACTAAATTTAATACACCCTAACACCAAACAAGTATTTTATCAATAAGAAGGTAAACAAAGGCTTACTAGTGGACATATAATTCGTCAAGCTATTCCATGTTATGATGTGACAGGGGAGCGTATCACAAAGTCTTTACAAATCATAATAACAGGAACCCGGCAGTATTTTTTCGAATCAGATAACTAATGATTTTTTATAATCAACTTACGGACTGCATTAAACGATAAATAATCTAATAGATAATTTTCAAACTGATTGACCTAATTACTTCTCGCTAACATTATAAATACGAATTTTTGGGAATATGTTTGGATGTTTGTTTGAATTAAACACAGACACTGCTCAAAGAATTCAGATGATATTCAGCGTATGGATAGACTATGTCCTAGATTAAAATATACGTGTTTATTCCCAGTAATTGGTTGCAATGTAATTTTTTAATTTTTTTAATTATAATTTTGAAGTTGATGGCGAAAGCGTCGTAGGTGCTGCGGATTTCTATTCGTTTTAGGGATTCTTATAGTAAGAAAGGCTTACCAGACGGGCAAAGCCGCACTCACCTAGTTTAATTATAATAGTACAGGGTTCTACACTCCATTCGAGCGCGCTAACTGGAGACGGCCACGTTAAATTATTACAGACTCAGCGGATGATATCGCTCTGGTTATTCGTGGTAAAAACGAGTTCCTGAAACTCTCAGACTCTACAAGACCGCAGTTCCGTCCTCGCCGCCGGGACCTCACCTCGTTCCCCGTTCCCCCGACTCTTCATATTGTTCCGGTCAGCGTACCTACGAATACGTTAATGGATAGTACGCTCATCCCTAATTGTTGATGATTCATCCTCTCGCAGCGGCCAGCCTGAGCCGAGTAATCCGTTAGTGGTTTGCCTTAGCATTGTCACTTATTTCCAAAGGATGCGAGAGCCTAAGCATCATCATCAGCCGCAGGATGTCGACTGCTGAACATGAGTCTCCCCCAAAGATTTCCAGATCGCCCTGTTGGAAGCGGCCTGAATCCAGCGACCTCCTGCGACTAATATGAGGTCATCTCGTAAAACATACATAAAACTCGACGTAGCCCATCGGATTAGCAACCTAAAGTAGCAGTGGGTAGGATAAATAGCTCGCAGAACTAATGGCCGATGGGGCAAGCTTCTGGAGTCGAGGCCACGAACTGGCAAGCGTCTAATGCACTCACCCAAAAGTCCGGTGTGTTTCTATAAGCCGAATCTTTTCAGGCTAACGAACGTAATGTCATGATAAAAAAGGCCAGAGTAGCTCTATCAACAGAAACACAACGTGGGGTAGTGATTCAAAGGCTTCCAAAAGCTAAATTGAAAACAAAACGCCCATAGCACCCCTAAATTTCGTACATTATTTTCCTCATTCACATCTCCCTTAATAGATTAAAATCTTAGGGTGCAACGGGGGGTGCAAATGAAATGACATTAAACTGAACGATATAATGGAACTATAGGGTGTACGTTACCGAACTGCAAGGGATGTTTTTTTATGGTGCTCTTAAATTGTATAGCTTTTGTGTATTTCGTTCGTTTTAATAGAGTTTGTCGCTTGATCGCTGTGGGTTCATTTTTGTCGTTTAATTACTTTTTTAAACTGTCGCTTTTTTATAAATAAATCTTTGTTTTATTTTTCATCCTGTGTTGATGGTGTCAGAGTATCTTCTAAGTGGAAGGCGAATCGACTAAAATGGTTCTATATTATGTACTGTCCTATTGCTAGTTACGGGCTTCCTTTACTACTAAGAGGATTTAGGTCATGTCCACCACGCAAAACTTCACAGGTGTGGATGTTTTCACAAATCGTAATCAATATTTAAACATAAATAAAGCGATAATTCAAAATGAATACTCACATAACATTAGAAACGTTAGAGGTGAACATGCCCTTAGCTGCTGAACATGCAGACATTCATCTCGGTAGTCCATTCCATTCCCAACTAGGCTATCGCCGTGACCCATGACACATTTTTTTATGTTTAATTGTAAAATCCAGGTAGGTATTGTAACTGACTTTTCGGGCGACCATCACCTTAGTCCACTTCGTGACCTTATGTCAAAGTCTTCGAAACGTCGCGTCGGGAAAAAAATTAAATCCAAAAACTAGTATTATTTCGATGTTCTCAAGAATTTCTTACATAGAGCTTATTTTTTAATAACACAGCTGCTTAAAGTATAATAATTTTAAAAACATTTTTCTCTTAAAAGCTGAGGAGCGATGCAAAGGAGTACTAATTTCAAGTCACCCCTCGGCGTAACAAAGAGAACTCAAAAGCGTTCCCCTTGAACTCTGACTACCCACTCTGACATAACTAGAAGACTTCACAATGTAGTTCCTTGAAAAAAAATACGATTGCAACCACGTCTTCTCTCAAAATACTTTCATTAGACAAACACAAAAGAGTGCGCGAAATAAGGAGGCTGTATTTTTTCCCGCAAATTGCCTATAAATTTTTATTATAGCCACTCTTATTCGAGGTACAGAGGTTTTCCAGATAAATAGGCTTGTTTTATTATGAGACTGACCATGATTTATTGAACAAGTTTTTTAAGTATTTCGGACAACCAGCGTTGTCTTAGAAAAAACATTGTAAGAAAACCTAAATCCTCAAAAGACTCAGCCTTAGGCATACACATTTTTTATTTGTTTAAATGACGGAACGAGCTTACCGTTCGTCTGATGATAAGCGATACGACTGCCCATAATCAGTACAAATACCAACTAACACCTAGAATTAAAAAGTATTATTTGGTATTCCACTGCGCTTGCCATCCTGAGACATGAGAAGTTAAGTCTTATTATATCCAGCAGTAACACTGGCTACATTGTTGTTGAAACCGGACCACAATAGTAACTACACGCTGCTGCTTGGCGGCCGAAATAGACAAGCAGTAGTACTTACCCAGGCGGACTCTTACATATGAGAGACCTACCACCAGTACCAAGCATTAGAAACCGTTAGTGAATAACCTCAGGAATCTTTAATAAGCCATGACTGCTTTCTACAATCGTTAACGCTAATAAAAAGCAAAGGCATTTATGCGAATAACATATCTAAGCGATAGACTTATCGATCGTTTAAGTCATTCCCATATATTTTTTTCTTATCTCACTCGCATAAACAATTGTAAAAAGGCGTCTTGCCTAAGGTTGCAGGTCATTTGAACTAAAACCAACGATAAATACAAACCTTAATTGATTATTTGTAATATAAATAACTCGAAGATTACATCATTTTTAATAAAAATAAATACTTATCTAAATACGACAGTCATAAATTGTACACTATCTGATTACAATTATAAATCTACAAAAGAGTATAAATAGTTAAAAGAATTGCTATAATTGCAACATTTCTTGGTGCTAGTGAACTGGCGGAATCTCTGGTAGGTGGTACTGGCACTCTGTAGTGTCGCTCATATATCGCATCCCAAAATTCAGCTCGTTCCTGCATTAGTGGACCACGAAGCTCTATGCTTCGACCCACGGACAGATGAGGAGATCGGTTTTGACCCACTGTAGGCCATGAGGCGACTGGTGTCGCGTTGATTACTGGATTTCTGCGAATAATAAATAACAATGCAGATAATCATATGTCTCGCATGCTATGGAGATTTATGGCTTCTCGCAATCTACATGCTGATATAAATTACAATAATTATGGTTAAATTTTAAGGGCTTTTAACATTGTTAAGTAGTTCGATTTTTTGTTGTTGTATAGGACGCGAATGGGTCCCAGACTTGTCAAAACTAAAAGTTCTACAATGAACAATGTTGAGAGATATCACTTGTTTGTAATCGTACAAACAGATCAAGGCTTACATTTCTAGTAAAAAATCGAACAAAATAATCCTTGATAAAATTATAGATATAAAAAGCTGATAAATTTAATCATATAATCTTATATCATATTCTTTAGATCTTTAAATATTATTAACCCCCTCAGCAAGACGAAGTCTCTGTTCCCTATTATTAATTGGTTCGATCTAATAACCCAACTCAAGATTGCCAGCAACAAATTAAAGCACGTGAGAAAGACTCAGATTTCGAAATTCCATGACCACTGTTATTTCATTGAAATAAGAAATGATTATTGAAATACGATTTAAAAAAATAATAATGTCTTAAAAGAATGTACACTTAAATATTACATTTATTATGTAATACAAATTTTACTTTAACTCACCCAGCAGTCATGAAGTTAAACCAAAATTCTCTTATGAAAGTCTTAACCCTCCTGTAGTCCTCTGTAAGGTTGGTTTCGTCTTCATCTCTCGCAGCCCGTGCTTGGGCACAATGGGGTGCCCCTTTAATCACAGCATCTTCTTCATAAAAAGAATACTCATACAAATAGAACTCCCTATGACCAGCGTTTACATTCAGTTTCACAGTTCTCAATATGGAAGTTACAAAAGTTATATCAGACTGAAAGTCGACGAGTTTCAAAAAATTTGATGCAATACTTTCATTCCCGAAATAAAAATACTTCACTGATTCAGCTACGCGTTGTCTTTCTTCTTCGCTGCTAAATTGCAAATCGCTTGGCAGAAAGTTTGCGAAGTTACTTTCCAAAATCTGACTTATTACTTCTATTGCTTCATGAGGGAATAATCCTTCCATGTCACTCAGCCCGTACAACGTCGGATATTTTATATAATCTCCTCTGTTCAAAATTGTGTACGGAGCTTCAGTCAAAAACATCTCTTCACCTACATCGCGTTCTACGCATGGTCCGCAGTTAGAATTTATTTTTATAAATGTATCAAATGGTTCAGTCAAGAAGAATCGCTCCACAGCATCGAAATTATGGAAGTCTGTGAAATTGTATAACTCAGCATGTTGTTTCGCCACTTCAATGGGATTCGATTGTACCCCATAAGTAGCAAGATTTGATCCACTGTCTATTATAACTTGATTGAATAGTCCTCTCGTTATATTTGACAGAGGCAGGAGATCAATTGCCGAACCACCAGCGCTACAGCCAGTTAGAGTTACATCGTTAGGGTTTCCTCCAAAGCTTGCAATGTTTCGTTGCACCCACCGAAGGCCTGCAACTACATCTTTCATGCCAGCATTACCCGGAATATTCTCTGTGCCCATACATATGAACCCTAGTATGCCGATCCGGTAGTTGTAGGTAACTATGATAACATTATTTGACGTAGCAAATGAATTATAAGAGTATGTTGCTCCGAATCCAGCATGAAAGGCTCCGCCGTGAACGTCTACAAGGACAGGGAGATTGGTCTTATTTGTCTCAGGAACGTATACGTTTATAACAAGGCAATCTTCTTGCATGGTCTTGTTGGTTAAGTCGACATATGACACAGGACCCTGAGGGCAAATGATGCCCCGATCTACGGCATCGAAAGGTGTTGTCCATGTGGGTGGTGGAGATGGCGCCTGGTCAAAGAAAAACAAAAATTGAGTGTTAGTAAAACAAAACATTAAATGATAATAAAATAATTTGATAAACTGTAAGTTTCTAGAACCAGATGACGCTGTGCATTGTCAGTGAGTAAATTAAAAAATAGTTCTGATCCATCAATTATGAGATAGAAGGCAACCGTCAAATAAAGAATATCAGCTGGAATATAAACTTGAAATATTATGGTTATTTTATTCATACAAAAGACATTTTAGATTTTTTTTATAGCCACGGAAAAGTAACGTCACTGTACCTAATGGTAAGTGGAGAAACGTCCAGACAGAGTGTTATTTACGAGGGATGCTATGTTATATTTTATCTCTAAAATGTATGTCATTGAAAAATAAACCTTAGTAAAATGGTATAGTAATTGAAATCAAACGTTTATTAACGTTTTTAACGTTATTATTTTCTCCCAACGCTTCGAAGACTTTGCAGCCTTCATAGTCACGGGGCGGACTGTTTACTGCTTGATTAGAAACGTACGGTATACGTAAACATAAGAAATCATTATGTAAAGTAACAATGTCATCAGTCTTGTATTATACACTGTTCCACTGCTAGACACGGACCTTCTACTAAAAAGCTTTTAAGCATTACTCCACCACGCTGGCCAAGTGCAGGTTGATAGACTTCACAGGCCTTCGAAATTCTCATAGAAAACCTCTGGTATGCAAGTTTTTGCTATGTTTTATTCACCGTTAAAGCAAGCTGTAGTTCACAAAGAAAACACACATAACATTAGAAAAAAAAGTGCGCGGCCTTAGGTTTTGATTCCGTGAACATTCGTCTCGGTCATACGTTCCACTCTCAACTAGGCTATCCCTCAACAAATATAAATTACCTTAAATCTTTCCCTAACAGTTGCAAAGGGTATGTTGTAGAACGAATAGAATCCCTCCCCTGGATTCTTATATCCTCGCACCGGTCCTTGGTCTATGTTTACTATTCTCGTCTCTTGAATTCCTTGACTCTGCACATTTACTAGTACAACACATATGATTAGCGTCCCAAAATACATCTTGATGGTTTGAAACTGTTTCCAATACTAAAATTCGTTCCATTACACTTATTATTTATTATAAGACACATATCGGATTGTAAATATAAGCCAAAGCTTACAATATAGTATTTTTGTAGACGTTTATGGATTTAAAGTTCCATCTGCGTATGCGCGATAAAAAGTGCGTAAAAATGCTCATGGTCCATAATAACAAAAAAAATATTTATATTTTATTGTCATAACTATTCATCTTCAATAAATTTGCAGGTTTGCATAACGCGAGTGCTGTACAATTTCGCAATTAGTTGCTAAAATAATTACAAAATAAATAGAAAGTAGAGTTTAAATTTCTGATCTCTTAAATTTCTTCCTTGGAACCCCTTCACTATCACTAACTGTTTTCCAGATATTTGACATATTTCTAATCGATCCACGGTTCATTTGACTAGCTTCCCCTATTTTTCGCTGCGACGGAAGCACGGACTGCGCGTTGAAAAACAAAATTGATGGTATATCGTCTATTGACTGTGTAGTTGAATCGCAAAACCAATATCCAAACAAACTACATACACGATCGATACCGGCATACCTAAGTCCGTGCGACAGTAAATTCGAAGGGTCAACAAACGATCGTGACGCGTAAATTGTCTTATTAAATTTATTGTGTACTGTGTACACGTCCTTATAGAAATTGTTTACGGATATAGATAAAATTAGTAGCTGGGATACGTATAAATCAGTTTTTATATCATAATATACCATGAGTTGCAAAATAGACGTCATTTTACGTATATTTGATTCTGACTCTACATCGCGAGAAGCCGGCGGGGTAGATACCAATGCATTGCTTATTTCTTCCACCAAGCAGCATTGTTTGTTCCAGTTTCAATTAACTGTAACCAGCATAATTACTTGTTATTGGTAGAATATATTTTATATCCCGGATAGCGAGCACCGTAAACAAAGTGTTAAAACCCACCATAGTGGCCCACGTAAGTGTGTCGCGTTCCGAGATCAGCCTGTGTATATCCGGTTCCAATATGCCGGCATAATTTTGTCGGCTGTCAAGGGGTAATTATCTCTTGTCAGTCGACATTCTATTGGACCCCGCTCCACTTACCATCAGGTAGTGAGGTCACTTAGCCATGCACGTATAAAAAAACAACACCAATAATGGAAAAATCGTACTTTAATAATTATCATTTGTATCTATTTCTAGCTGACCCGACAGACGTTGTCCCGTCTTAAATATGAATTTGCGGCGCGCATTCTGTCAACTAGTCCATTGAAATGTTACATTTTTTAGGCCTTACCTTGCGTTTTTTAAAGGACGCAATTTTATTTTTTTGAAGTGTAGGGGGGGTCAGTCTAAAGCTAAAACCAAGTTTGTGGGGTCGCCACCCTTGTCCCACGGCCGCCATCTTGAAAATAGGGGTTGAAATGGTTTTACGATGTATCTCTTAAACTATTTATCTGACAAAAAAAATGTATGAACACTTTTTGTTGCAAATTAAATTTTCTACAACTTTGGTTTAGTAACTTTTGTCGTAGAACTATAAATAAAAAAGTTATAAGCGAAAATGTTAAGAAATTCAATGTTAAGCAATGTCCATTGCAACGTCATCAGAACGTGTGTTTATAAGGTTCATAATACTCTTTTTGTACTCATTAATACCCAAATACCCAAGAGACAATTAGGGAACAAAAGAACATCTGCCTGCTATTATTATTATTATTTCTAACCTCTCTTATTGTAAGAATAGCTGATAATATTGTGTTGAAGTTGTCGTTCAACTTATATCTTTTAGTTGTGCTACATATTTCTGTACGTGCGAATGTATTTTATTCTGTTTTTAATTCTGCAGACGATTTCGAATGATTTTAGACACGATTTTAACTTTAGTGAAAACTACTTTTTTTTTAGCATTTTGACTTTTAAAAAGACTTTTTTAAAAGTCAAAATGCTAATAAACTTTCTACTTAGGACAACTTCAACACAATATTATCAGCTATTCTTACAATAAGAGGGTTAGAAATAATAATAATAGCAGGCAGATGTTCTTTTGTTCCCTAATGGTCCCTTGGGTATTTGGGTATTAATGATAGTACAAAAAAAGTATTATGAACCTTATAAACACACGTTCTGATGACGTTGCAATGGACATTGCTTAACATTGAATTTCTTAACATTTTCGCTTATAACTTTTTTATTTATAGTTTTACGACAAAGTTACTAGACCAAAGTGGTAGAGAATTTAATTTCCAACACACAATGTTTATACATTTTTATTGTCAGATAAATAGTTTAAGAGATAAGTACATCGTAAAAACAATTTCAACACCTACTTTCAAGATGGCGGCCGTGGGACAACACAAACTTGGTTTTAGCTTTAGACTGACCCCCTACACTTCAAAAAAATAAAATTGCGTCCTCTAAAAAACGCAACCCCAAATGTAACTTTTCAATGGACTACGCTGACAGTTATTTCAAACAATTGACAGTTATATAAAATGAATATTTTCGTTAAGTTTTTTTTTTAAAAATTCTAATTTTTCACGCAATATTTGAAATTTTTTCTTTCATAAGAACCTTCTCCTGACAGTAACAAACACAACAAAAAAAAAAAAGAAATCGATCCAGCCGTTCACGCGTGATGGCGTCACCAAAGGAAATAGGGATTCATTTTTATATATATATGGATTAATTTATTTGTACAGTTACTACCTATGATATAATAATGTTATAATTTAACTAATGACTAACTGTTCGTTTCGGCTCCTGTTCTGTTTCGTGACAGTGTGCGCGCGCATCGTAAAATTTACTCTCATTATTTATCCCTAACGTACCAAAAGAAGTATAACTTCAAAAATACCGATCTACAACTCCATAGAGATACTCCACCTACCAGAATTCATACTAATCACCTTTGAAAAAGCAGTCATCCTCCATTCTTGTTGCATCGTAAGAAAAAATCTTCAGAGAGACCACAAATGAGTTTTCTTTCCTTTCCCGTTACAAATAATATTACATCTTATTTCATCTTAGGTCTCTCATATGTGAAGTCCGCCTGGGTAGGTACTACCGCAATGTCGATTTCTACCGCCAAGAAGCAGTATAGTCACTGTTGTGTTTCAGTTTCCAGAGTAATTACTGGATATAATAAGACTTAACATCTCATGTCTCAGGATGGCGGGCGAGCTGAATAACAAACAATACTTTGTAATTCAAGGTGTTGAATGGTGTTTCTACTATTAATGGGCGGTCGTATCGCTTACCATGAGCCGAACGGCAAGCTCGTCTGGTTATTCAAAGCAATTAAAAAAAAATCTTAAGTCCGCACGTTGAGCGTATGCATTTTTAGTACAACAAATGTTCTGTTTGTGTCAGTGCTGTGGCCCCACATTATAGAACCCTACTCTACATAATATATGTGTTGTTACCTTTTTGACTGGTTTCATTGCATATACAAAATTATTAATTCTACTACTAACAATACCTATGTGTAATTTCCGATTAATATCTTTATTAAGTATTCCCAAAAGATTTGTAAGTGATAATTTTTTGATTTATTTATATTCAGTTTAATGATACCTTTACTATTAAATGTTGGTGGGTTTGTCTAAATTAACAATATATATTATAATATTTTGATTAATTTATTTTGGCAAACAAACAGTAATTTTTTAACAAATTATGTTTTAAAAATAACGTGTTTACAACTGAACTATAGTGCTGAAGACATAATTGTATCCAAAGAACAAAATATAAACTGCTAAACACAAAATTTACATTATTAGATATCATTCTACATATCTAACCGGTTAATATCAAACCAATGGAATAATTTATCTATTGTGTCATTAATGGTAAACGAGTTTCTATTGTATTGTTTTTATTAGATGTGACTATAAAGGAAATATCGTCAACGAATAGTATATATTTCAGGTAAATTATTTTTATGACGTCATTTAAACATATGCTGGTGATAGGACCGTAACCGCCCGGAATGGTGACCAGGTATTAGAAGCCATAGTAGCCCATGTAAAGGAGTCGCGTTTCGAGATCAGCCTGTATAAGTGGATCTGGTTCGAATAGGGCGGCATAATTATGTCAACTGTCGAGAGCTGACTATCTCTAGGCAGTCGACATTCTATTGGACCCCACTCCACTTACCATCAGGTGCAGTTACACTTTACCGTGCTCGAACATACAACAAAATGTAATACTGTTAACATAATGATCGATTATTTTTGCAACTTAGTTTTAAATCCTTAGTCATCCATTTTTGGTCTTATATTGTATATTAATTTTAACTCAAACTTTTGGAAAGAGATTATAGAATAATGGAATTCATTAAATGCGGAATTAGTCTCAGTTTTTAGGTAGATATCAGACCAGGAAAGGCATACAGGACTTATTAATACACAATGTACTACAAACTATTTAACAAATTTTATCAATTTCATTATCTAATATAATTTACTCTATAATTCAACAAATAAGCCGCGTTTAGACGCGGCTTATTTGTTAAATTGTAGGTAAAGTCAAGAGCACATGTTCTTCCCCCTCTTCCGCTTTAACAATAACATAGCGCAGAGCGTAATTGAGCATACAGAATATTAGGAATAGAATTGGTGAATTCATTCGAGGTTTATAACCTCTAGGGGGCAGCTGCCCCTCCATCCCCCATATTGGCGACACCCTTGCCAACCCACATAAACGCATGTGCGTTTGACTGTGGAGTGGGTACTTTGTGTGTTTATGTTATACATATGCACACAAAGTACCAACAAAATCATGAACCATCAACCAGCGATATAACAATGGACTATAAATGAATGGCAGTGGGCAGGGCACATAGCTCGCGGAACTGATGGCTGATGGGGCCATAAGGATCTGGAGTGGAAGCCACGAACTGGCAAGCGCAAAGTCAGTCGTCCACGCATGTGGATAGATGACCTTATAAAAGTCGCAGAAGGTCACTGGAGGCGGGCGGCTTACAAAAGGTCGATCTGGAAATCTTAGAAGGAGGCCCATGTTCAGCAGTGGACCTCCTGCGGCTGATGACAATGATAAATGAATGTTCGCGTAATAAAAACTCAACGTACGATTTCATAATTTTAATGAAAAGCCCTTAATTAAAATCCAATAGGATACTAGATAAATAAAAAGTTATTTTGGATACAATTTACACACATTATAAGTGTATACTCATAAACTAGATATAATATATACATGTATATTAAATTACTCAATAAGCAATAATTCACGTTAATAAATCTACAAGAGATTAAAAATAATTAACAGAATCGTTACTGATACTGAATTTCTTGGTGCCAGTAAGGATGCGGAGTCTCGGCTAGGTGGTACTGGCAATCTGTAGTGTCGCTCATATATCGCATCCCAAAATTGTGCTCGTTCCTGCATTAGTGTACCACGAAGCTCTATGCTTCGACCCACGGACAGATGTGGAGATCGGTTTTGACCTACTATAGGCCATGAGGGGACAGGACTCGCGTTGATTACTGGATTTCTGCAAATAATAAATAACCATATAATTAATCATAAATCTCGCATGGTATGGAGGTGTATCTCTTAGCGTCTCGTAATCTGCATGCTGATATAAATTTTATAAAATAGCAATTATATTATAATTATTTTTTTCTTTTATTCTATATTTATTTTCGAGTTTTATCCATAAGGACATGCCTACCCCATCGGAACTTATATTAATACAAGCCCAATAAATTAAAATATATTAACTACATATGTATATTATGCGACAGTTACATAGGTAAATTCTAAAAGCTAATCATGAGTTGCTAAGAGACAGATTTTTTTTGCTAGTACTGTATGAGACTTTTACTAAATAGTCTGTACTATTCCAACATCTAATTTATTTGTCTTAAATTCTCTAATCAATATATCTCTCTCGTTTTTTTTTTTTTCATACAATCCATCAAGCAAATAAATGATATATATGTTCGGATGGTAAGTGCTTTAACATTGTCAAGTACGTCGAAGACTTTTTGTGTGAAGTCTCGAACTGCTCCCAAAGACTTAGGAATACCAATGTATAAATAATATAATTTGTTCGTCATCGTACAAATAGATTAAGATTTATGTTTTACTGTTAAATTGAACATTGAAGTAATTCTTAAAGATAACAATAACTCAAGCTGATAAATATCATAAATTTTAGATATTAAGATATTATAATGCCTCTCAGCATGACAAGGACTCGTTTTCCTATTATTAAATCGATTAAATATTATAATCCATCATGCAGGTGCTTTGCTTTGGGATTATTAGCAGTGACTAGCCAGCCAAGTGAAAAAGACTCGGATTTCAAAATTCCATGCTCACTTTTACTTAATTTAAATAAAAAACGATTATTGTAATATAATTAAAATAATATTCTTATGTTTGGAAAGAATGTACACTTATATGTTATATTTATTATGAATCCAATAATGAATATGTAAAGGCATTAGCTATAACTCACCCAGCTATCATGAAGTTATACCAAAATTCTCTCATTAAAGTCTTAATTCTCATGTAATTCTCTGTAAGGTTGGTTTCGTCTTCATCCCTCACAGCTCTCGCTTGGGCACAATGAGGGGCTCCCCAAAGATCCATCGTCATAATAAGAGTACTCATACAGATACAACTCTCTGTGTCCAACATGTACATTTAATTGAACGGTTCGCAAAATAGAGTATACAAAAACAACATCAGACTGATAGTCCACAAAGGCTTTTAAATTACCCGAAACAGATCCATTCCCAAAGTAAAAATACTTCACAGATTCAGCTACGCGTTGTCTCTCCCCCTCGCTGCTAAACTGCAAATCGTTTGGCAGAAAATTTGAAAAGTTGCTATCCATCTGCTGACTTAATTCCTCAAATCTGTTAAAATAGAATAGTCCTTCCATATCAGTTAACCCGTACATAGTGGGGTATTTAATGAAATCTCCTCTGTTCAAAATTGTGTATGGAGCTTCATGTAAAAACATTTCTTGTCCTAAATCTTTTTCTACACATGGTCCACAGTTAGAACTTGTCCTTGTAAATGTTTCATATGGTTCAGTCAAGAAAAACTGCTCCAGAGCATCTAAATTATCGACATCTGTGAAATTATATAGCATAGCGTCTTGTTTCGCCATTTCGATTGGATCTGGTTGTATTGCATACGCAGCGAGATTTGATCCACTGTCGGTTATAACTCTTTTGAATAGTCCTTTCGTTGAATTCGACAAGATTAGTAGATCAATTGCCGTACCACCAGCGCTACATCCAGTTAGAGTTACATCATTAGGGTTTCCTCCGAAGCTTGCAATGTTTCGCTGCACCCACCGAAGCCCCGTAACTACATCTTTCATGCCAGCATTACCCGGAATATTCTCCGTGCCCATGCATATGAAGCCTAGTATGCCAACGCGGTAGTTGTAGGTGACTACAATTACATTTTTTAATGTAGCAAATTTATTGTAAGTAAATGCGTCTCCTAATCCAGCATGGAAGGCTCCACCATGTACGTCAACAAGGACAGGGAGATTTGTCTCATTTGTTTCAGGAACGAACACATTTATGACAAGGCAATCTTCTTGCATGGTCCTGTTGGCTGAGTTGACGTATGGCACAAAGGCCTGAGGGCAAATGATGCCCCGATCTACGGCATCGAAAGGTGTTGTCCATGTGGGTGGCGGAGAGGCGGCCTGGTAAAAACAAAAAAACGTGTAGTATCTCATAAAATGAAGCATTGAAGATCTAACTAATGACACTGTTTTAAGTAGTAATGGAGACCTTTTGTGTTTTCTCAATTGCTCCTTTACCGGATAACCTAGAACATTTATAATTTCTTGTAGATTATGTGAATAATTCCATAATCCATAAGCCAGATAGTATATATAAATAAATAAAATAAAAAGCCTTTTATTTCTAGAAATGGTTAGTACAGTTAATTAGTTTTTTTTTTTTTTTTTTATATTATGGGTTTTCCAGAACCCCTTCACGGGTAAAGGCCTCCTCCAAAGATTTTCAGCGTTCTCTGCTCTGAGCTTTCTGTATCCAATCATGACCTGCTATCCTGATAATCTCATCTTGCCACCTCGTAAGCGGTCTTCCTCTGTAGCGTTTGCCTTGAGGCCCGGTCCATGTCGTTACCCTTTTTGTCCAGCGGCCGTCTTGCAGACGCGCTACATGACCTGCCCATTTCCACTTAAGCTTTAAGGAGTGGCTTAAAACATCGGTTGCTTTTGTTAAGCGTCTTATTTATATATAGTATATATAAATCCTCAGTTAATTATTAAACTAAATTTGGATACTCGGCAAAATTATATGCTTCCAGAACCATTGGTTTACGTTGTTCATTGTCGATCACTAATATTTAGGACGACATGTATGAATTCTCTGATAAAAGTCATCCGTTAAATAAATTATAACCAGATGGATTATAAACACAAAATACTTGCGTTATTTTTCTATATAACTTACATTTTTAAAACCCGACGTAAAAAGTTATATGTTTAAGATCCGTGTCAGTGAGTCTATCAGTAGCATCATAGCTGCCAAATAAATGGACAGATTTTGATGGCTTTTTTGTTTGTAACCTTAATGAATGAATAATTAATGAACAATTTATTTGCTTGAATTTGAAATATTTATTATTATTATTTATGTGTAAATTTACGATATATTGAATCTCCCTATTATGGTCATTAGAAAGGTCAGCTATTACTCTTATTTGAGCAAAAAATCACAGCTGCAGACCGAATAGGATTTTAATTCCGAAGTTTAGTGGTAAGGTCGAACTTCATAGCTGTTTCTGCAAATCTAATTAATAATATAATTAATAATGTTATCATTTAAAAAAGCTATTAATATTGTAATTTATTGTATGGAAAAGAGATTAAAACATTCACGTCTAAATATTATCAGCATATTTTCTACTTTCACAAGACCGATTGACTTAAAATTTGGTATACATTGACTTGTAAAGGATTATTATTATTTGTTGTTTAATTTAAGTAATATATTTCGTTTAAGAGTATTTTAATTAAAAAAATCATTATGCATATTTCGTTTAAGAAAATTCTAATTTAAAAATTAACCCTTACAGAATATGGATTACCTTAAATCTTTCCCTGATAGTTGCGTAGGGCATGTTGTAAAACGAATAGTATCCAGCCCCTGGTTTCTTGAATCCTCGCACCGGTCCTTGGTCTATGTTTACTATTCTCGTCTCTTGAATTCCTTGACTCTGCACATTTACTAGTACAACACATATGATTAGCGGCCTAACATACATCTTGTTCGTTTGAAACTATATTCGATACTACTATAATATAGCAACTATCAAGCACATCAAAAATTGAACATAAGGCGGAGCTTACATTAGAGCATTTTTGTAAAAAGTAGTTCAATAACCAATAAAAACCAAAAATAATTTGACATACCGGTTACCAATTTTGAAGTCGGTGACTGAGAAAATCGAAACAATAGATTTAAGGTCAATTAATAATCAAAGATCCATGAACAAAAAAAATTATAATGCAGCTGTGGCGAAAGGTGAAATTTTCCGAAAGAGAACCCGACACAACATATAGGTACTAATATAGAAAGAAAGAAAGATTTATTATTGGGACAATAGCAGTATAACATGTACAATACAAGCAGAGACAAATAAAACATATACTTAAAGAAAAAATACACAATTATACTCATTGTGCCAACAATGGGAACCCTCATTCAGCTTCAGCAGTACCAGCATGACTGATACTGTAGCGCTGATTTTCAATGAGGGGAATATGAATTAATGTGGTCTGCAAATCATTCTAATTATAGTTATAATATATAATAATAATAATAATATCAGCCCTGTATTATACACTGTCCCACTGTTGGGCATGGGCCTCCTGTACCACTGAAAGGGATTAGGCCTTAGTCCACCACGCTGGCCCAGTGCGGATTGGTAGACTTCACACACCCTTAAAAATTCCTATAGAGAATTTCTCAGGTATGCAGGTTTCCTCACGATGTTTTCTTTCAACGCTAAAGCAAGCGATAATTCACAAAGAATACACACACATTTTTTTAGAAAAGTCAGAGGTGTGGGCCCTGTGCTTTGAACCTGCGGACATTCGTCTCGGCAGTCCGTTCCACGACCAACTAGGCTATGGCCACTTTATGATGACGATAGTTAGATTCTACATAAAGAGAAGTCGGCAGGAATCAGGGTATGTGAACCCTTAGACACTGATGTGCAGCTTCAAAGACCCAATCCCAGAATATATTTCTATCTGAAATTGTAGCTTAATTATTAATTGACTGATGTCATGGGTATTACCAATTTTTTCTAATCGATAAAAATGCGTTTGTCTCACCGGATGTTTGATAAAATACCTACAATATATAATTAAAAATATTATTTGTTTTAATGTTATTACTATGCATTTTTCGATAAATTTGTAGATTCGGTGATCGCGTGGGTTCGTATTGATACTAATTATCATACGATTTTGCAACTAATTGCTAACACAATAACAACTAAATATAAATTTGAGATTAAACTTCTGATCATCTTGTTCCTTCACGTCGTATTGGAGGCACGGATTGTACTGCCTTTACAAACAACTTCGACTGCTGAGGGGTAATCATCTCTCAGTCCACATTCCATTGGACCCCACTCCACTCACCAGTGCAGTGTAGTGATTGCAGTGCACGTATAAAAAATACGAATATACGCGACCTATCCCAACATACATCCGATATATAATTTACTCAATGACGTCATTTTATAGCACTGTTTTTCTTTTTGTCTAGTCTTTCTTTTTCAGTATTATTTCACACTTGTTACTTACTTTGCTACCCCTATTGTTTATATTATATTCTTGATGTTGAATATAGTTAAGCCGAAATTTAGATTTAATGGATGTTTTTTCACTTCAAGAATGTTGTTCACTTTTGTCAATGAACATAATGTAATAATTTTTGTCTTGAAAACTCTGTATACCTTGTACAACAAGTTTTGTGAAACTTATAAAAAAATCAGTAGCAACTATATTTCCACCGACCGTTATCACACTCCAACATGGCGTCGGCGCAATATATATTAAAGTTTTTTTTTTTTTATAGAACCTCGGCAAAGTGGCTTAACTGCACCTGATGTTAAGAATAAATTCAGCTCAGTTTTTATGACGGGCCGCCTGCCTGACGCCGGCTCTCTTTGGAGAATTCCGATACCAGGCAACGTACGTTAGAAATACTGAGATAAAATGTTGCCTGAGGATCTCTCACTTCAGCCTGATTGGGCTAATATTTAATTATCATAGGAAAAAGAATAATACGAAATCAGATGTATATTTTAAAATATTCTTGGCATCCCAAAAACAACAGAATTTAAAATTCAGCAGGGGACTAAGATCACGGCTTGAGCTCTGTCCATAATATATCTGTGAGACAGAAAATTCAGTCAACAAACGAACAGAGCAACCCGAAACGTTTATCAAGTTTAATTCGTATTGTATACGCGGCCTTATAAAAATTATTTAAGTATTTTGATTGATAAAACTGATTGTGTAATGTATTTTATTTAATTCGTTTTTATATCAAAACCATCGTTATATATGTATATGCACTATGTACTATATCTGGCGCTCCGAAAACTCGCTGTGTTCAATTGAAGTGTACTGCAATCCGGTATTGGTTGCCATTTTACTTATACTATATTAAAGCGCTTTAGCATTGCATGTTTTAAAAGTTTGATTAAACGACGATTGATGTTTTAGCGCTGCAGCGAACTTTAGTTCTAACTACAAATTTTGGACAAAAAGTTTAAATGGACGTACGTGTCTATAGAACATACGTGATTGAGCATAACATTGTAGCCAGTGTAACTACTGGACATAATAAGACTTATATCATTTCTCATGATGGCGAGCGCAGTGGAATACCAAACAATACTTCATAATTCCAAGTGTTGGATGGTGTTTCTACTGTTTATGGGCGGTCGTATTGCTTACCATCAGGTGAACATAGACATATACTCCTGACTCCTGTATTGCAATATTAGTAGGAAATAGCTTTAATTTAACTAAAAATGACATATCAAGTAGCATAGGCTCTATGATCAGCCTTAATTGTCAAAAAATAATACTTTGTGCATTTCCTTACTTATAAAATGTATCAGATAAGGTAAACAATCAAATTCACACACTTAATAAGCAGATGCCCTTTTTAGTAAACCATTATAGTAATAAATTTATATTTTTGGACGTCAATAATTTTATTGAAAAATGTAGTTTAAGTTTGACTAGGGATACAGTGTATCTGACAAATACTTGTAGACATTCTATAGCTACATTGTTAGCATATAATATTAAGACAGTCATAAGTACTATGACGAAGTCCTCAATTACTACATGTTTTAGTAGTACTACTAATACTATTGTAGTCAATAATTTAAACATTTAAGTATGACAACAGAGGAAGATGACTTGTTTTTAATGTTAACCCACCAAAACATAAATCGTTTCTCTGGCAAACTTTTTGACATTGAGTTATTTGTGGAAAGGTATAATGTTGACATTTTATGTTTTACTGAGACATGATTGAAACCAGATAGAATGGCGTTTAGTGTCAATGGCTACAGAGTTGCCAGCTCGTCTATTAGGATTTCAGCAGAAGGTGGAGGCACCATGATCCTCATCAAGGATGGTGTCTCTTACAAGGATAGACCAGATATAACAAAACTTTCTGTTGAACGAGTGTCTGAGGTCTCGTGTGCAGAGACTAGTGATTATATCATATTGTGTGTATATAGGCCTCCTTCATCCAATATATTAGCTTTTATCTCTAAAATGGAGGATATTCTAAAAAAACTTAAGATGCATAGTAAGATCTTAGTCTGCGGAGACTTTAATATAGATTTACTGATAGATACAACAGACAAAAGTTTATTTTTGACTTTGCTCCAATCATTTAATCTTAACTGTCACTTTCTCGAGCCAACTAGACTAACTACAACTTCGGCCACGTGTATTGATAATGTTATCTCAAATTTTAAAATTGACTATAAAGAATTATTAACCGCTGTTCGCTCAGACCATACTTGTCAAATGGTCAAACTTAATTGTGTAAAACAAAGAAGTAAAAACATTATTAAATTTAGACCACTATCCCAACATAATTTGCAGAAATTTAGCACAAAACTTAATTCCGTGCTGCCTATGCTGACTTGCGACTCGGACAACCCAAATAATATGTTTAAAACATTATTAAACAGTGTGACAAATGTATTCAATAAAACATGTAGGGTAAAATCAGTAACACTAAAAAATAAAATATCTTTCAGTGCTTGGGCAACCACATGTATTAGGCGTAGTAGAGATGTTCTTTACGAATTATATGACAGAAGGTCCTTTACACCTGATGTCAAATTTACTAATTATGTAAGAACATACTCTAAAATTTTTAAAAGTGTATGTAGGTATGCCAAAGCTGCTTATATTAGTAGAAATATAAAAAAAACGGATAATAAAATTAAAACAACTTGGAGAATAATTAATACTGAAACTGGCAAAACAAAGTGTAATGACAAGATTGTATTAAACATTAATGACGAACTAGTTTCAGACAATAATTCTGTGGCTAATTACTTCGAAAAGTTTTTCAATAACATACCATTTGAGACGACAAAATGTCTGCCATCCTCACCAGAGGCAGCTGAGTCATTCTTAAAACAATATTTAGATTTATCAATTCCAAATTTCGAATTTGAATGTGTTACCCATTATGATGTTATAAAAGTATTCAGGAGCTTAAACATGAAGAGTACTGAAGATCTTTGGGGTTTGTCTGTTAAAGCGTTGCAGTCAGTGATAGTTAGCATCGCCCCAATCCTTTCTGATATTTTTAATTGCTGCATAAGAGACGGCATATTCCCTGATCTTATGAAGATAAGTAAAGTAGTACCAATTTTTAAAACTGGTTGCTCCAACACCCCCTCCAATTATAGGCCTATTTCTATTTTACCAGCTTTAAGTAAAATATTCGAAAAGTTAATGCTTAATCAAATGCTGGTATTCTTTAATAAAAATTAGATTCTACATTACAGGCAATTCGGTTTTACAAAGGGTAGGCCCACGCAAGATGCAGGACGTGCATTAGTTAAAGCTGTGTTGGATGCCTGGGAGGGATCGCAGGATGCTTTAGGGGTATTTTGTGATCTTTCCAAGGCGTTCGATAGCGTTGATCATGAAACCCTCATTTTAAAGCTCCACTATTACGGCATCAGGGGAGTGGGGCTTAAACTAATATCTTCATATTTATCTGGTCGGAAACAAAAAGTTTTTATCAACAACGTTTCCTCTGCAGGGTCCACAGATGGGATTGGGGTCCCCCAGGGTTCAATTTTGGGACCATTTCTGTTTTTAGTTTATATTAATGATCTACCGTACATTATCAACAAAATGGCTGAAGTTGTATCATTCGCTGACGACACTTCTCTAATATTTAAACTAAATAGAAGGGAAGGAAATTTTATAGAGCCAAATAAAGTATTTAAATTGATTTCTGACTGGTTTTCTGCCAATAATCTTCTATTAAATGCGGCAAAAACTAAATGTGTCCGATTCTCGTTACTGAACAAGATCAATGGAACTGATATTGATTTAGACGGGAATAAACTAGGATTAGTACCCTCTACAGTCTTCCTTGGGGTTTCTATCGATAGGAAATTACAAAGGGGACCCCACATTCAAAGAATTTCGAGTAAATTGAGTTCTGCAGTCTTTGCTATTAGGAAGATTAGATATTTAACTGATGTGGCTACGGCAAGGTTAGTATATTTCGCTTACTTCCACAGCATTATGTCTTATTGCATTCTTCTGTGGGGTACTGCAGTAGATCTGCACACCATTTTTATTTTACAGAAAAGAGCGATTCGTGCAATTTATAACCTTTGGTCTCGCGATTCCCTTAGAGAACTGTTTAAGGAGGTGAATATACTGACTTTACCAGCTGAATACATTTTTCAAAATATTATGTATGTCCGTAAGAACCTAGGTACTTTTATGAAAAACAGTGACTTGCACTGTTTGAACACTAGAAATAAGAATAAACTAGTTGTTCCAAATTTCAGGCTCTGTAAAACAAATAAATCTTATCTAGCGAATTGTATTAAATTTTATAAAAAATTCCTCTTGAAATAACCAATCTGCCCGGCTACAAATTTAAGTGTCATATTAAGCGCGAGTTAATGTCAAAGGGGTATTATAATGTAAAGGATTACCTCGATGATCAGACGGTTTGGAAAAACAGTCCTGCACACCCTGTCCAACTCTATGTTAACGCCAATATTAGAAATTAACTACATAAACGTCTCATGTGTACCTTTCTACAATTTTGACATTATACTGGGTAACAGTTTTAAATGTCCGTGACATATTTTATTTTATATTGACTCATTGAATTATCAATGTATAATAGACGACCGACCGATCATTTTGTTGCATCAGCCTTAAAATTTATAATCTAAATTATATTGACCGAGATCTATGACAAAATATGAAATGAAAATATTATGTTTGTAAATATAGGCGTATGCACGCTGTACACTGACTGTTTCATAGTTTTTATAAATTTTTTAGTATATTGTTTTTTTCGTTAATTTTTAGTTATTGTTAAATACTTTTATGTGGATTTTCTCCGCAATTTTACAGTGATGTGCGTGTATTAGCTTATATAATTAATCAGACTTCGTATAAAAAAGACTTATTAAAAATATATATATATATTTAATAACAATATTATAAAAGAATGGACAATTGATGACAAAAAATAAAGCCCGGAGTTTCTTTCTGCCTTTCTTCTTCGGGTAGTCATCGCTTAGGTAGTTAGTGAAATGTTGGTAGGTTAGCTAGGTTAGGGCTTTTATTGTCCTCACCGGTGAGGATCGCGACGCGTTTCTCCCTTATTGCTTATTTAAAAATACATATATACATCATTTTATTTCTTCTTCCCTGCCAGCCCGAGCTGGCTTCTTTGTTTACTAAGTATATTTTTCATTTATTTTATTTTCAGTATAAATTATCTTTGTTTGTATAAGCTAATCTAATTAAGTAATAATTAAATATTCTCATGTACCTTGACTTATCATAAGTGCAACTATTTTCGCCTACGTGGTGAATAAAGAATTTTTATTTTTTTATTTATTTTTAACGGGAAGCTCGTCTCGTCATTCAGAGCAATAAAATATATATACCGAAGTTGAAAATAAACGTATTACGTGTATTCGATTCGGACTCATAGTAAGTCTCTCATAGGCGAGAATTTACTAGGCAGACACCACCGCATTGCCTATTTCAACCGCCAAGCAACATTGTTCCGGTTTGAAAGACTTTGTAGCCATTATAATTACTGTATTATCATGTCGCTATCAGGCGGCTTACTTATCTAAAAACAAAGATTATTTACGTAAAAGCTATCTCCAAATTATATAGGTACAAAGAATTCGACAAAAAGACAAATTAAATACTAGTGGTTTTCCGCGACTTCGTTTGAACTACAGAAATAATTTTAAAGTTTATTGTCAGGCGTGGGTGTTCGCCTGGTTAATAATAAATATAATATCAGCCCCGTATTATATACTGTCCCACTGTTGGGCACGGGCCTCCTCTATTACTGAGAGGGATTAGGCCTTAGTCACCACGCTGGCCTAGTGCGGATTGGTAGACTTCACACACCCTCGAAATTCCTATAGAGAACTTCTCAGATTTCCTCACGATGTTTTCCTTCACCGTTAAAGCAAGCGATAATTCACAAAGAATACACACATATTTTTTTAGAAAAGTCAGAGGTGTGTGCCTTGGGATTTGAACCTGCGGACATTCGTCTCAGCAGTCCGTTCCACAACCAACTAGGCTATCGCGGCTTTATGTTTTTTTTAACACCTAAATAATTTTTGCAGCCCACGCATCAAGACCGAAACGTGTTTGTGGTCCCATTCAAAAAAAGGTTGAGTATGACTGGACTAAAGCAATGCCAAAGGCACAGCTAAGCCAAAAGCTGGAGAATATAATGTATAATGGCCGTGTTGTTATGGTTCTTCATCTACATATGGAATCAGTGATATGTAATATTAAAATGAGTCATAATGTTAATCGGCTTTTAGCATATAAAAGATATCAAAGGATTTAAATTTATTTTTTTAAGAATAAATGCCCATCAAAGATATTAACAGATATCACTTATGACAAATTATACCTCAGAACAATGAAATCATACAACAAAAAAACAAAATGAAATGTGTCATTACATTTATATTAAGGTAATCCTTGATAAGGATATAAGGATTTCACTACAAAATTTTAATTTACCTTAAAAAAAATTGGTTCTGTCAAGAAGAACCGCTCTAAAGCATCTGAATTAACGACATTTGTGAAATTGCGAATATTTAAAGCTGATGAAACAAATCTCATATAAAGATTACTCGCCAAATAAATTATAACTACACAGAATAAAACAAAAATACGAGAGTTATTTTATTCGTACAGCTGACATTTTTATTCATTTAGGTTATATTTTTTCTTTTGAATAAAGTATCTGAAAAATTTACCTTTGGTGTAACCTATGATCTTTTCCTAAGAGTTACGTAGGGTATGCTGTAGAACGAACAGATCCCCCGGATTCTTGTATCCTCGCACCGGTCCTTGGTCTATGTTTACTATTACCGTCTCTTGAATTCCTTGACTCTGCACATTTACTAGTACAACACAGAATATAATTAGTGTCGGTAAATTACATTTACAAAGTTATATTTTGAGAATAAACAAATTATAGGTAAGTACTGTGATTATAATTTTAATACTGTTATTGCTTTTATAACAAATTTATGCTTATATTTGTGGAAGGAGAATTATCTACGTTTATTCTTAGATTCTATGAATGTTTGAATTTCTTACGCATAATAGGTACTTTAGTAAGAATGTTAACGATTGTTGTTGTTTTTTTTTATTTTCTTTATTTTTTAATTTTTGTTTTTTTTTATTTAGAATTAATACTGATCCGCTGTCTTTGTTTTCAGTTAAATTGGCAATATCTGGCAAAAGACAAGTTAAGTCTATATTTTATAACTCATCACTGTTTTTTTTTCCAAATTATTCGAAATTGGTCTTTTAATATAATCTAAAATAGCTAACAATTGTGTCTCACATAAGGTGAGCGGGGAGCAAGTTTCCGCTATTTAAAGTCAAAGCCTAATTGAGACGGAGCAATTAATGCTAACAATCATTGCGTGCAATTATTGTCTTTGTATACATCAACGCGGGCGAGAATAAGCTTACCACTACGCATATTCAAAGTGATAATTTTTTAAGCAATAATTGCGTACGATTATTGCCACCAAAAATTAATCCGTCTAAACGAGACTAAATATGACAACATATCACTGAAGATTCATTACTTCACGAACGTGTTTTCAAGACGAAGCTGTGAGGGAAACCTAGTGCACCATATATCAGAGCTAAAGCCAACTAAAACCCAGGTCACGGAAGCTTTACAGCTCAAATCACTGGTTTAGTATCGACGGGTTTCAATAAAACACATTGTTGCAAACTAGTGCAATGTGATTGAATGTTAGATTGTATAGAAGGAAGCCTTTATTTACGAGGTGTGGCTAACGGCTTCAACTGAGTAAAAAAAATCTTTTAATAAATATTTCACTGCGGTATTCTGGAGCAAAAATTTGCATAACCTCATACCCTGAGAATGTAGCCAGATTAATTTCGATTACGACATGCATCTTCCGTCCCAGGACGTAGTAGAGAGTCTCACCATATCGGCCAGAATTTTCAGTCCTCAGGAATATACTATACAGTTAGCAAATTCTTCTAGAAGGCCGGGAGCCGTAGTTTAGCTGCAACTATAACGTAGGATTATATCCTCTTTGGTTTAAAATGGCCAGCTCGCGCTGACCATTGCGTCGTCGATATATTTGTTTTAGCTGTCATTAATTAATTGTTGGATCGGACGGACGTTCACAATCTTTTCGCTAACTATTTTTGTGTTCTTGATGATTTGTTAATTTGATTCAAATTATTATCTTTTGTAAATTAGTACAGATTTGTTATAAGTAATAATTACTATTTTAGTTTTTGTTAATTTTTCTAATAAATAAATGTAAAAACCCTAAATTCAGAAGTGGGATTGTGCCACATTCTGACACCATTTTCTAAGACGTGTATAAAATTTAAATTCTTTGTTTTTAATCCCTACTTTCTTGTTTGTTCGCCATGCCGAAGATTGAAATTAAAAAAGTAGAGCTAGGAGTCGTGAACGTTCTTCCGTTTCGAGAATTGAGCAACAGCTTGAATCTGTAATTTCTAGATTAAATGCGTTTGAACAAAATGATTCCAGGATTCACAATGCAGATAAAACTAGTGTGTGTGCTGAGGTGACTTCGCGTGCACTGCAGCTACCCGCGGGACAAACCGCACGCTCGCTTACACCACCGCTGTCGTGCGAGCCTGGAGGACCTGGGGCTGGAGGTTCACTACCAGCACCGCCTAGCAATGTCTCCCGCGCATGTAGCGTGAATGCGTGCATACCGCTTTCCACCACCGAAGGTGTTATGGATGAGGTGACAAATAAGCTAGTAACAGTCACGGCGCTTAAACCGGTAAGATCCAACCAAATATTTATTACGAATTTTGACCCATCCTTACATGATTTTAATGTGTGGTGTAATGAGGTAGAAAATCTGCAAAATATTAACCGATGGGACGACCGTGAATGTTTAGCACGTATAGGCCATTGTCTAAAGGGTGATGCTCGTATCTGGCTTAATGAGTGGACAACTAATGATCGCACTTGGTCGAATTTCAAACGAGAGTTCCAATCATTGTGCTCGCGTCGAGTAGATATTGCAAATATTCTTATCGAAGTTTTAAAAACCGATACAGATCAGTATTCTACATATTCTGAATATGCTAGAAGTTTACTAGTGCGTTTAAGAATTGTTCGGGGTTAAGTGAGGAACTAATTTCAGCGATTATAGTGCGTGGTATAACCGAGCCTCAAATCCGCCAGCTGCTATAAATGCGAATTTGTTGCCTAGTGATATAGTTAGCTTTTTATCAGTTTATATGAAACCTTATTCGAAGGTACAGATCAAATCACGTCCTAATAATAATCCTAACAATAAAAACTATCCACACAAAAGAGGTTATTCAGGTGCTAACTCAAAATGTTTTACTTGTACATAAACAGACCACTTGCTCTAAACGTTTTAAACAAAATAACGAATCTGGTAAAAATATGTCGTCAACTTTGAAGCGGTTTTATACAGATAGCTCAGTATCGAGGTCTGAACCGTATGATTTTTGCAAAAAGATAGGTCATAAGGTCGAAGATTGTTTCGCAAAACAGCGTATTGAATCACGCGGAAAATCTAATGTTATTTTTTATCGCGAAGCTGTAAATGAATACAAGTTTAATGATATTGCAACTGCAATGGTTCAAGGGGTTCCTATAGATATTCTTATAGACAGTGGTTCTCAAATCTCTTTAATAGCGGAATCGGTAACCAAGCTTTTTCAGTGTACCCAAACTCCTTCTTTTTGTACATTGCGTGGTATTGGAAGTGAACATATTGAGTCTAGCTTTTCTACCACATTAACTGTTGAATTTCCTGAGATTACACTTGAAGTAGATTTCCATGTGGTGCCCGATCGATATTTGAGTATTCCTGTAATACTGGGTACCGAGGTACTTAATAGAGAGGGTGTGGTCTATACTCGAATGCGAGTTGCTCAAGGTTTAACGCGATCCAAGGCAGTTTTTGATGTACAATTGAGTGTGCATCAATTCAATATTAATACTCCTGTTATTGGTATTGAGAGGGCGCATTTGCTTTCTGTAATTAATGAATTTTCTAATTTTCTCATGAATGGTACAACCATTACTACCGTTACCACTGGGTCAATGCATATTCGATTGCACAATAAAATACCCATAGACCATACAAAATGTCCTATCATGAGAAAATACGAGTCCAAGAGATAGTTAAAGATTTGCTCGACAAAGGGATAATTAGAGAATCGAAATCTGAGTTCTCTAGTCCCATTCTTCTTGTGAAGAAGAAAGACGGTAGTGAAAGAATATGTGTGGACTTCCGTGCATTAAATGCAAATATTGTTAAATATCGCTATCCGTTACCACTTATTGAAGACCATATAGATCGTTTTTGGGCAAGGCCGTCTATTTTACTAGTCTTGACATGGCTACAGGCTTTCATCGAATTAAAATGAATAGCGATTCAATTCAATATACGGGCTTCGTAACGTCTGAAGGGCATTACGAGTATCTGAAAATGCCATAATATGGACATGCCAATTCCCCTGTCGTATACCAACGTATTACAAGTAATACTCTACGACTAAAGATTTCTTATGTTTACGCAGAATGAGCTCACCGTGTCTTGAAGTATGGCAGCCGGTCTTTTGGGTTCCGATTTATTTAAAAGTAGAACTGGATCCCAGGCTTTTGCAAGCTTCCAACCATCTTCCCTATTGAACTCTACGACCTTTTATTGAATCTGGCAAGGTGCTTGTATATATCGATGATGTATTAGTGCCAAGTATGACGGTCGAGGAAGGTTTGCAAACTCTCAGAGTAGTATTAAGGACTTTGACTACTGCAAGTTTTTCAATAAATCTTAAGGAGTGTACTTTTATTACGAAGGAGATTGAATATTTGAGTCGTACAATATGTTTTGGTCAGGTAAAGCCGAGCGCTTATAAAATCGAAGCTCTAGTTAAATCTTGTATGTACTAACAACGTTAAGAAGGTGAGACAATTATTAGGTCTCGCTGGATACTTCAGGAGATACATACCTGGATATTCATTGCGAACGGGAGGTATCGCTAATCTATTCCGCAAAGGTGTGCAGTACCAATGGAGGTGGAAACTGCCCATTTAACAAACACTTATATGTTTTAGGTATCATCAACAGCCCCCTTTGCAGGGAATGTCTATCGGATGACGAAACAGTCTCCCATGTTATCCTGGAATGCGGAGGTGTAGCTGCACAGCGGGCTGAAATCCTCGCTACACCGGGGTCACTCCGAGAAGCCTGTGGAGGAGTCATGAAGATCCTGCGCTTCTGGAAGGAGTGGGACTGGCTAGACCCAGACCGGCATTCCGTACAAAACGGCCCGATTTTCTAAGGGCTAAGTGTATTTCGAGTATCCCGAGGGCTCTACTCATAGTGTAATGCATCCTGAGGGCTCTGCATTTGTGGTACGCTCCGCACCCAAGGGGCGGCGGATGTAGTACTGATAACGCACCCTGAGGGCTCTGCGTTCGTTGGGTGTACATCCCGAGGGCTCTGTACATCCATATTTACTAGTAACCTGAGGGCTCTGCTAGTGTAGTTCTGAGATAACCTGAGGGCTCTGTCTCTTACTTTGCGTTTCTTGAATTGTATACCCTGAGGGCTCTGTACATTCATACTATCTAGTAACCTGAGGGCTCTGCTAGTTTAGTTCTGAGATATCCTGAGGGCTCTGTCTCTTACTTTTTACCCATTTATTGACTGACTTTTCTAATATATAAAAATGTGTTTTAAAGGTGATGAGGATGAGATCGAAGATCACAGAACGAGTGGAAGCAACGTTGAAAGTTCGTTGCAAGAAGTTGGGTTCATGTTGACAAGTTGCAGCGGTCATCCAGCCCAAGCCACAATACGGGCGAGGACGCACCTTCTTCAGGAGAGGCCGAGTTAGCAAATTCTTCTAGAAGGCCGGGAGCCGTAGTTTAGCTGCAACTATAACGTAGGATTATATCCTCTTTAGAGGTTTAAAATGGCCAGCTCGCGCTGACCATTGCGTCGTCGATATATTTGTTTTAGCTGTCATTAATTAATTGTTGGATCGGACGGACGTTCACAATCTTTTCGCTAACTATTTTTGTGTTCTTGATTATTTGTTAATTTGATTCAAATTATTATCTTTTGTAAATTAGTACAGATTTGTTATAAGTAATAATTACTATTTTAGTTTTTGTTAATTTTTCTAATAAATAAATGTAAAAACCCTAAATATACAATAAAAATATGTATATCGATAGTTGAATGACTGGCTTAAGCGATATTTTTTGCGACACTAAGTTTCATACATATTTGAAATCAGCACTTTTTGTATGTTTTTTTAAATTTGTTAAAATTTTTCTAAATATAATGTCGCTAATCCAATTAGCCCTGCAACCGTCGATATAATATCAGTCCTGTATTATATACTGTCGGTCTATTAAGCACGTAACATACCTCTGAATTTTCTAAAAAATATATGTGTATTGTTTGTGAATTATCGCTTGCTTTAACGGTGAGGGAGAACATCTTGAAGAAACCTGCATACCTGAGAAGTTCTCTATAGGAATTTTGAGGGTGTGTCAAGTCTACCAATCCGCACTAGGCCAGCGTGGTGGACTAAGACCTAATCCCTTCAATATCGCCCAATACCGTCAAAATTCTTACACAGAACTTCTCAATTCTGTATGTTTGCTAACGATGTTTCCTTCAATGTGTTAATTCACAAACACACACAACTAGTAAAGTTAGAGGTGCGTCCTATATCTGCATAATATCACTAGTTGTAGGTCTCTCATATGTGAGAGTCCGCCTGGGTAGGTACCACCGCAATGTCTATTTCTGCCGCCAATCAGCAGTGTGTAGTCACTTTTGTGTTCCGGTTTGAAGGACATTGCAGCTAATGTTACTTCTGGACATAATAAGACTTAACATCTCATGTCTCAGGATGGCGAGCGCAGTGGAATACCAAACAATACTTTGTAATTAATGGTGTTGGATGGTGTTTCTACTGTTTATGGGCGGTCGTATCGCTTACCATCAGGCGAATGGCAAACTCGTCTCGTCATACAAAGAAATAAAAAAATATCAGTTAATTTAAAACATGGTCTACACTCTACGTATATATATTTTTTCTAAATATATTTAGCAAATGCTGTGCTCTAAGTTCTAACATTAAAACTTTCTTATTTATAATTTTAGATCTTTGCTTATACGATTGTATGGTTGGAGTCTATCGTTATTTAATGACGCCTGTATTCATAAACGTTATTTATCTAAGCATTGATGTGATAACAAGTCTGTTTCTCAGCTTTGTTTATCAGACAGCCAACTAGATTAAAGTTATATCTCAATATTAGCCAATCATAACGGCCCTATGTCTACGCACTGCGAGGGTTGTAATGCCGTCCAGACTGCGAAACAGACTTATCACAGCAATGCTCCGTCCTTAGATAAACGTTTATGAATACGAGCGTGAGTTTGTACATTAGTAACTATTTTTCTATATTAGTTTTATTATAAGAGCTTGATAGCACAAGAATCATGCCACAGATACTTTCGGACACAATTTATGTCCTCGGAGGAAAACGCGTTGTTGTTACCACCATTGAGGGTTGAGTGGGACGGTTATGTTGATTTCACCAGCGATACCTACCAGCAAAGTTTTTTGCGTCATACTATAAGGTTTAATTAGCTCCTACGACGATGATTCAAGACATCCAATCCAGCCATTGATAAAACATCTATTAATAGGTCGAGTTATCCTACTAATATTATAAATGTGAAAGTTTGTGAAGAGAGATGTATGTTTGTTCCTCTTTCACGAAAAAACTACCGTATGAATTTGGATAAAACGTTAAAGTAATATTGATTATACATCAGAATAACACATAAGTTACAATTTATAATGATTTTGTGTAATATGGTGATAATATACCGATAAATACCAAGTGAGTCGGAAAAATAATTTATCCCGAAAAACTTCTTCACGCGGGCGAAGCCGCGAGCAAAAGCTAGTTGTGTTATAAACATTTGTGGATTAACACAATCCATTGATATAGAAATACCATAGCAGGTATAACTTTCGACAAAGTACTAGGTAAATAAATAATTATTTACTCTATAATTCTTGCCGTGATTTTCTTAGCCTTGTTATCAGATTGATAGTGTTCATATATATGAATTGATAAGGTGCAGTAAATAGCAGTGGCGAAGCGTCGATACAAGCCGATTCCTACCGGGTTACCTTTTGTAAATTAACTTAAAATAATAAATGAAAAACGTAACTATATAACTAGAATAATAATAGTATATTCAAACAAGTCATCCTATACCTACTTATTTCATTAAATCAATACTTCAACGATTACGGTACAAAGTTAATATTATTATCAATTCGTTAAATCGTAACTCGCGCGCAGTGCTCGCGCCTTATAGTGTTCGAAGTGAACCCGGCCGCGCATAGCTTCCCTCGCGATATTGTTGTCTCTTTCACACGCAGCGCGGTGTCTTCGTCTAATCTTTTGGAAGTGACGTAAAAATATATGTGTGCGTGCGTGTATGTGTACTTCAAGGTAACCCGAGACTTTGTGGCTTAATGTAGGGCCATTGGCGCGAAATTTTTTAATAATTTAGAATGTATAATTAATAGTGTTTGTGTATAGTTTGGGTTATTAATTTTTGTTGGGCTCTTTTAGATAAGTACCTATGTTCAAAATATGTGATTATTTGTTAAATTTAGAGTTTAGAAATAATGTTTATGTTAGAAGGAAATTATTATGTATTATGATATTTTACTGATTTTATTTTTTTGTGAACAGCGTATTATATCTTAACTGTAGAAAAAAAAAAATCTCGGGTTACCTTTTGAAAATTTTCACCCTTCGCCACTGGTAAATAGATAAAATCTTGATACAATTGATTGAACTTATGTCAGATTGACAATTTAGTGGCTTTTTTTGCTTTGAATGACGAGACAAGCTTGCCGTTCGCCTGATGGTAAGCGATACGACCGCCCATAATCAGTAGAAACACCATCAAACACCTTGAATTACAAAGAATTGTTTGGTATTCCACTGTGCTCGTCATCCTGAGACATGAGATTTTAAGTAAAAGTCTCCTAAAATACTATCACAAACAAGCGGAACGTGGAATATTGTCTAATTTTAAAGTATTTTTGTGTTTGATGTTTGAGCCAAATAAACTTTAATAGTTTTACATAAAACCGCAAATATTAAAAAAAATACTTTCATTCTGAAAAATATCAATGGAAACGAGCAATTTGAACTTTGTAGTTAAGCATACTCGTCTAATAAAGGGCGTACGTTGGCGTTTTCCAAACATGTCACTCGTCCAACAAATACACCGTAAAAAAAAATAATATCGCCGCACGAAAGTGACGAAAAAACCACGTAGCTGTATGCTGAAAAATTAAAAAAAAAAACATCGCCGGCTAATATTTGAACTGTACGTTTCGGGATTGAAAAATTGTAAGAGATGAAAACTTTTTCAGTCTTTTCAATTTGCAACTACGAGGTTACATAAAAATGTCGATTTCTATTAAAAATGTTTACGAAAAATGTAGCGTTCGCGTGGAATTTTTATGTTTTTGTATAACACTAGAACTACTCGTACTGTACTGGTAGTAAATACTAATTTGCGAGAGATCCTTTGGCTATTTCTTGCGCTCCACATTTCAGCTACTAAGCAGCATTGTTGTTTATTTTATTTATTAAAGGACCTATAACGAAGGATACATGATAAAAAAAATATTGGTATCATGTTGTCCAAACCTGCAGTTAGGTGCTTATTAGATAATCGAAGCATGTAAATAAAAAAAATACGGCGATAATATTTTTTACATGCATTCCAAGGTATGGGAGTATCACACCGCTAATTTCCTGATTCCGAGCTGCAACTAAGTAATATTTAAGACAAAAAACCCAGTCACAATTATTTCTAACCGACCCGGGACTCGAACCCGGGACCTCAGCGCGGTAGTCGTACTCGTACCAAGTACAATTACAACTACGCCCCCCAGGCAGTCAAAGGTAAGAAACAGATCTTAAAATACCTAATCTAAATTTGAGGGTTTGCTGCATTAACTAACTTAAATTCATTGCAGAGAACACAAAACAAAAATATTAAAGTATTATTTAATTTTCCGTTTCATATGCCAACCAAATAACTTTACGAAAAAACACAACTGTTCAGCCCAACTCAATTTTACAAATATACCACATGCGTTTTATTAAATAAATCACTACTAATACTGGCAGATCAAACATACAAGTCAATATACGAAATAATAAATACTCCCTTCGAAATAAATACCAACTAGAATTAATTAAGCCAAGGACAAATTATGGAAAGATGACGATTCTATATGAGGGTGGACAGCTGTATAGTAAATTACCGAATAATGTGAAAGACAGTGAAAGTGTAAATACTTTTAAAAATAAACTTAAGTTACGCATTATCGCGTCGAGTAACAGAGACTAACTAATATTCTTAGTTTAAGTTATAAATGTATGTATCATTATAAGTAAAATATATTTCTTATGAGAATAAAGCTCTTTAAACCTAAACCTAAAATAAACCGTATTTATCACGTCCAGAAATCTCCTTGCACGATATACGTCGACTGAGAGGTCGTGAGTTTAATTCCCAACACGAGTTTGAGAAACACCTGGAGTTTTTATCTACGACTTACATATTAATAAACTCGAACAATTATGATAAATACGCTTAATTGCAAAACAATCAATTTATATTATATAAGGTATTATCGCAACAACAAACAAGGAAAAAAGCAATATAAATTAACCTACCACATATATTTATTGTCCCAGTTATCATATACTATACTTATATTAAAGGTTAGGTTAGGTTAGGTTGGTTTATAGGTTTGTAGAGGCTAGTCTCTGAAACAACTGAACCGATATTGAAAATTATTTTACTAATAAGAAGCTGCATTACTCCGGAGTGCTATGGACTACTTCTATCCCGGAAATCCTCTTTACCCGGGCGGAGCCGCGGACAAAACTAATAAAGAAACTTTTTGCGTGATAAGCGATTCATTCAAATTTAAATGATATTTATTGTAGCACAGAGGTAGGATTATGGTGTTAATATATACATAATAATATCAGCCATATTGACGTATATTCTATAGACACGAACGTCCATATAAACTTTTTGTTCAACATCTGACTAAAATGGCAACCAAAACGTCACTGTTATAACCTATTTATTGACTTGAACAACAAATAACTTTACTTATTTGGCTAATATTTTTATTCACATCCGGGTTTACACTTAGACTCGAGTTCTAATATTATAAGTGCCACTCCGCACATAACCACAGTCAATGTTGAAATCATACTAAAGTCAGGTGTACGGATTGCAGTACAGTTGCGTTAAACACAATGAGTGAACGGAACACCAGCTGGACTCCTGAGGAAAGCGTTGTGTTCTTCGGATGTAGATAAAGTTGCTATAGTCATTTGTTTATGGACGACTGTCTTTAGAAGGCAGTAGTTATGACGTTACAATATGATAAACAATAGATAACTGAAGCTAGCCATGAACCGCCCCTCTGCATCTGTTGACTTTGTCGCAACTCGCAACTAACTTCAAGGTATGACTGAGCGGCCATCTGTATATTATATGTATAGTAACTGGTACAAGCCCTGATCCCGGGATATCGGTAGCCCTGTATTATGTATTGTCCCAGTGCTAAGCACGGGCCTCCTGTACTATTGAGTGGGATTAGGACTTAGTCCACCACGCTGGCCTAGTGCAGATTGGAAGACTTCACATGCCCTCAAAATTACCATAGAAACTGCTCAGGTATGCAGGTTTCCTCACGATGTTTTACTTCACCGATAAAGGAAGCGATAATTTGCAAAGATTATGGCGTTACATATTTATAATTACAATGCGGATATGGCCCGGTATAATAGCGCAAAATCATTTAAGATTTTAAAGATAAACTAAATACATACCACATATAAGCATCATTAAGATAATCATTTAAAGTGTAATAACATTTATCATAAAAAAAGCGAATTAATTTATTTTTATAGTCATTAATGCTTTCTTTTTTAATGCTCTATGGCGAGATGATCTCACCATTAGCCTGATGGTAAGCTATACGACCGCCCGTAAACAGTAGAAACACCATCCAACACCTTGAATTACTAAGTATTGTTTGGTATTTCACTGCGCTCGCCATCCTGAGACATGAGATGTTAAGTCTTATTATGTCCAGTAGTTACACTGGTTATAATGTCCTTCAAACCGAATCACAACCGAGACTACTACTATCGCTTGGTGGCAGAAATAGACATTGTGGTGGTACCTACCCAGGCAGACTCTCACATATAAGAAACCTACCACCAGTAAATACATTTCTCTAGTTAAATTATTATTATTATTATCATATAACTATGACAGAGGTATACAGCATTTACAAATAGGGCCCTTAATATATTTATATACTAAGTAACGTAGCATAATCAGGGTTCTTGTGGTTAAATGTCCATTAATCACTGCAGTGCAGCACGTGGGTGGAGCGGCGTCACCTGAAGCCCGATGATAAATCACTTTGACTAGCTGAAGTGCATCTTTATCGTAATATCTTTAGGACGTATATGTAACTAATATTTGATGGCCTCGATGGCGTATAGCGTGCGTGGTACAACATCGCTTTGAGGTTTTGGGTGTTAATCTCGTGTCGAGTAAAAATTATACGGATTTTCTGGTCAATATCAGCCCGGATTCTTGAAATGCCCGATATGGCGAAAAGCAATCATATGAGCCGGAACATACAGACTAAAATAGGGTGCCCTGATTGCAACTCATAAAGAATACACACGATTTTATAAAACTTAGAGGTGGTGCCCTTGGATATTGAACCTGCAGACATTCATCTTGGGCGTCCGTTCCACTATCAATGAGGCTATCGCCGTCACAATATTAATTAAATGATATTATTGTAACAACGATTTCAAATATTTACGTGCGTTATTGAACGATTTTGTAAAAAGTTTCTTACTGTTAAATAACAATTTTAATATACTGATTACGGTTTCGCAGTTGTATCATATACGAAGTACAACTACTGTAAGGTCTGAACGTTCGTTTCCCAAATGGGGTAAAACGATATTGAATCTCTACTTATTCTCAGCTTCATGTCTCAAATGGAGCCCAGTAGATAGAGCACATGACATAGCTGTCGAAAACGTTATAAAAAACGCCTTATAAAAATAAATAGCACTGTCGTTAGACAGCGTCGACCAAGAACGAAGTTTTAACTTGTGCCTTTTTCTCTATAGATTAAGGGCGTGTTGCGAGTTTAAAATGTCATAGAGAATAACGCCCTTTAAGTTGTCTATTGAAAAGGAGAGACGGTTAGCACTCCCCTTGACAAGGATGGAACACATGAACGGTTCTAAGAAGCTAAAAAAGGTTGGCATAAACCTTTTTTATATAAGCACGACAAAGTGACCGCACTGCACCTGATGTTAAGTGGAGTGCGGTCCAATAGAATTTCGACTGACGAGAGATGATTAGCCCTCGGCAGTCGACACAATTATGCCGGCCTGTTGCTGTAATATACACAAGCTGATTTTACAATGCAGCACACTTACGTGACCCACCATGGCGGGTTTTACCACCTTGTGTATTTTTTGGTAGGTCTCTCCTATGTGAGAGTCCGCCTGAGAAAGTGCCACCACAATGTCTATTTCAGCCGCAAAATAGCAGTGTGTAGTCATTATTGTGTTCCGCTTTGAAGGACATTGTAGCCAGTGTAACTACTGGACATAATGAGACTTCACATCTTATGTCTCAGGATGGAAAGCGCAGTGGAATACCAAAAAATGCTTTGTAATTCAAGATCTTCGATGGTGTATCTACTGTTTATGGGCGGTCGTATCGCTTACCACCAGGTAAAGGGCAAGCTCGTCTCGACATTCAAAGCAATAAAAAATAATAATCAAAATTGTGTACACCTTTATTATAAATGAACGAATCATACGATCCAGGTATATACCGCCAGGAAAATGATAGACATCACGTTTCCTCTAGGCCGAATCCCTAACTATAGCCTATTGATGGTGCTAGGCTACTGAGACGTATTCTCTATTTGTTACATGAAATCTCTATAGATTTTGTTCCTGTCACTCTTTTTACGTCCCAAGTGTTTATAAAATTTACGTTTTAGTTCCAAGCCGAATGATCTAAATTGCAAAAAGCTGTAAAATATTCTTTTTGAATTATTCACGAATTGTCTGTATAAATAAGTGTCCATATTATGTTGGTTATGGTTTATATCCGCCAGGATAGCGACCACCGTACACAAGGCGTTAAAACCCGCCATAGTGGCTCACGTAAGTTTATCACGCTATGGGCTCAGCCTGTGTATATCCGGTTCCAACAGGCCGACATAATTGTGTCGACTGTCGACGAGTAATCATCTCTCATCAGTCGGAATTCTATTAGCCATCTCCACTTACCATCAGGTGTAGTGGGGTCACTCTGGCGCGCTCGTATGAATAAATATCGTCATTGCCATCTTTAACACCTGTATAAGTCTAATATACGTAGAAAGAAAACGTACTTTTTAAGGACATTGCGCGCACGCAGGGGTGTGAAATTTGGTATAATTAGAGTCCATATATAGTGCAACAAAAAATAATGTGTAACTGTTACAAATATATTAAAATAATTTTTGCCTGCGACTCCGCTCGCGTGAAATTTTTTCCGGGATAAATATCCCGGGATGAAGATCCGGGATGAATTTCATAGAGGATAAGGCCCCTGACGGCCTATCTCCATTCATGGGAAAGCTAAAATTGACAATATTTTTTTTATAATAGATCATTATTATTAACTACTAGCTTACCCGGCGATCTTCGTACCGCCTAACAGTCGATTCTTTAATTTATTATGTTTTTAATACTAATTCTACTATTCGGGACACCGGGTCAGGTAGTAAGATAAAAAAAGAAAGTAGATAAGTCAACAATTACATTATGTTAAAATATAAAAATTGTAAAACACTTAAAATTCTTTTCATCTAACGTCACTCAATTGTTTTGCCTTCCTGGAACCCTTCCATTAATACTTAAACTTTATGGTATGGTATTAAAGTTCAAATTGACTTTTAAGTATTATTACGAATCTTTTGTATGGGAATATAGAAAAGTATTGTTTTTAGACTTTTACAGGCAATTTTTAAAATTTTTCTCTCCGTAAGAACCATTCTCATACTTCAAGGAATATTATAATAAAAAGAATTAGCGATATCGGTTCAGCTGCTCTCGAGATTGGCGCTTAGCAAGACATTCAGCGATGCATTTTTATTTTAAAGATGTTATTGTTGCAATACAATGGATCGTTTAAACATTTTTAGTTTATTTTTTCAAATTCCCTAAAGTTTCGATTTGTGCTGGACCTTATCAATAAAAATCTCTTAATCTCCCTAAAATAAAATTTAATGTTTCTTTGCTTTACCTAAGTCACTTCATATATTAAAAACAGTTTGTATTATTACAAATTCGCTTGGGCAACATGAATTCCAAAAACAATTTGTAAGCGGGTATCTCCCAAACACTTTTTTCCTCGTGTTTTTTCTTGGCCAGAATAACATCTTGCGTACGTCATTCGCCGGCAGCCTTACTGCGTCGCATCAGTAACAATTTAGCTCTCGGAGTGCGCACACGCCGGTTGCTCTTGTGTTTATCGTTCATTTATTGTGATCATTTTATCTTCAAAATGAGCATCCCTTACGATAAGTAAGTTTAGAAATATTATTATATTATAAATGTGTATTTCTTACATTTTAATGCTTTGTTTGTGTTTGTGTCGTCGCATTTGGGTCGACATTTTGTATTCACATTTTTGTTTGCATTCGCAAAATCAACCATAAAACAAACTATTTTAGAGCACATTTTGCATCTAATGGCTGCCATACATGCTACGGTCCATCGGAAAGGTCCACCGGAGCAGGTATGCCTGCGCCGATAGACCGCAATGTGTGGGAATAGATCTGTGCAGATTTTTGAGCCTGTGCAGGCGACCGGCGCAGGATCGAAAATCAATTCTTTCAATTGATACCTGCGCAGGCATACCTGCACAGATGACCTCTCCGGTAGACCGTAACGTGTATGGCTTACATAAAATTATGGTGTTTTTGCAGTTTTTTGTACCTTATGCTCCGACCTTCATATGCCTTTGTTATCCTGTTATGTAGTGCAATCTAAACCAATCAAGACGAATGAACCTTTGTGTAGTTACCTACCTAGTATATGTAAATCCGGCGCCTGCCGCTGATATCATATTTATTGCTTCTAGTCTTGAACATACTTTCGTTTCTTTTTAATTGTTGAGTTCAGCGTAACATGTTTTTTTCATAATGGTAAAAGGGGCTAGTTATAAAGTATAGTCTTTTTGTTAATTAATATTTAGCTTCGTTATATCCCGATATCATTATGTCTTAACATCGGGACAAAATTATAAATAACCCCGATAAAATTCGAAACTAGTTTTGATGACTTGACAGTTTTTTTAGTGCCGTTGAACGTTGAAGTAAGCACTACTGGGCCCTTATTCTGTATGATAGTGTAAACGCGTAACGCGGCCGTGTCATGTTATCTTCGAGAAATGTGCGTGGAATGGTATTCTGTAAGCCAAATTTCTATAGTCCTAAACACGATGCGTTGTGTTACGTGCTTGTTACGCACTGTCAAAATAACGTGCGGGATAGAGAATAAGGCCCCAGGGGCCTTCCACGCACATTTCTCGAAGATAACATGACACGGCCGCGTTACGCGTTTACACTATCATACAGAATAAGGGCCCTGATAGCGGCTATAGACTTACGAAATTTACTAATTTTGGTTGCTATCAGTAATTAGTTAAAGTTGACTTTTGCTAGCGATTTTTATCTTCACAATCACGGCAAGCTTACTTCTCAAATTTTTTAAGCTTGCAGGATTTGCGGCGAGTCGCGTGTGTGAAGTATCATTGATATTGCCGCGTAAAGGCATTTGAAAGTTCTTGAGCGATATATTGCTGCAAGATCTTGTTAGTCTAACTTTAAACATATTTTTTTACACTACCTGTTATTGCTACTTCGTCTGCGTGGAATTAAACATAGGCCTGTTATACAAGTCCCGATACACCCCCGTTACACAGACATACTCGACGCGTGTGGTCCGTCTCCCCCACGTGGCAATTTGTCGCCGACTCACCCTTATGTTCCACAAAATAAAGCTCAATATTTATCAGTTATTTGACTGAAACCAATGGTTGGTTTTGGCGTGGTCTTCCAACAATTATTTGACCAAACAGATAGACAGACAAAAAAACAGTTGTTTTACATGGCATTACCTATTTCTAGCGACTTCAAGAAAGAAAGAAATAAAATACGTTGATTGTGGTAACCGACACTAAACAGAAATTATAAATAAAAACAGAAATTATACCTAATTCAAGTAATTTATAATAGCAAAAAAAAAAATATCTTATTTATTTCTACCGTCTTCCGCGTATTTTTTCCAAAACATTAAAGTACAGATACCGAAAATCCACGATTTTATTATTGTATGAATAGACTTAAACGCAATTATAATAAACTAACATTCGCCTATGGCTCCGTTCGTGTTAAAGTTTTTACGATTTAAATATTTACTGGTATATAAAGTTGCCTATAGCACTTAGGAGTAATGTAGCTTAGTAGCAAAAAAAACAAAATCAGTTTAGTTATTCCTAAGGTTAGCGCATTAAAACAAACTGTTCAGATTTATGTATTAGTATAGCCAACGACTAATTTGTCAATGTTTCTTTAATAAGTTTATAAATGGTTTACATATGACATAATAACATGGTTTGCATAATGATTTCTTAACGAGCTCACAGTTTCTTGTAGTCGTTCTGCATAGATCGGACCACCTACAGCTAAATTTTTTAAAAAGATTGTATAATTGTTAAATGTAGGTAGATATTGTAACTTTGACTTTACGGATGAACAACACCTCAGTCCCCCCGTGACCATGAAGGCTGCAAAGTCTTCGAAACGTCGGGAGAAAAATAAAATCCGAAAAACCGCGATAGAATCCGGAAAATTAGTTTAATTCCAATAATAACATGGTGTAAGAAACTAAGGTACTAACCGACATTAGGTACAAGATTTTTTTACACACACACCTTTTATCCTCGAAGAAGTAAGCAGAGGGGTAGATCCCACTTCCCGCCGTGTGTATTCCGTCCTATGATATGATAGTTCCCTCTCCACTTACCATCAGGTGCAGTAAGAACACTTTGTCGTATAAACAACGTAAATATAAATAAATGATCTATACATCGACGGGTGAAATTGACTCAAGCGACATTTTTTGCGACACTGATTCATACGTATTTTAAATCAGCACTTTTTTCTATATTTTTTAAACTCGTTAAAATTTTTCGAAAAAAAATAATGTCGGTTAAGTCAATAAGTGAAAATATGTCGCTTAAGTCTTTCAAACGTCAATATGCATAAACGATTTCAAAATGTTTCTTGCCTGACGTCAGGCCTGACAATCCAGCAAAAGTCACGTAGTAATTGCTAATTAGTAATTTATGTTTAACAAAGTATTCCCGCAGTTTAATCGACTTGTTTTATTTTGAAGAAGATAACGAAAATGCTACGTTTAGTCTAGCAAGTTCTGCGGGAATATATTGCGCAAGAAATTACAGATGCATTTACACGTGGCAAATTTTTAATATTTTTTATGTATATGCCACTCGCCGCAAGTGTTGCAACCTTCAAAATTTGCAGTAGTTGCGCTTTACCTTTTTAAATGTGCAAAGATAGTGACCCCATTGCACCTGATGGTAAGTGAAGTGGAGTCCAATAGAATGTCGACTGACATGATGATTAACCCTCGACAGTCGACACAATTATGCCGGTTGGAATCGGATATACACAGGCTGATCCCGGAACGTCACACACTTACGTGGGCCACTATGGAGAGTTAAACACCTCGTGTACGGTAGTCGCTATTCGGGCGAATATAAAATATAACCTACCACTACCAGCCTACCTTCATGGGGATAAAAGGCATAAGTGTGTTTATTATATAATACACCGTCTTATTATTCCTATCCCTATGCATCCAAAGCCATAATCTGTATAGGGCAGTACATTGTTACATACATCGGAAACTACAATTCTAGTATTTTATTAATACACAATTATTTACAGCTATTATTGACTCAATTTCACGTTAACAAGTTTCCCGGAATAGTTTATCGGTAGAAACTTAATATCCATAAAATTAAATAGCAAATATAGAATTTGGATGTTATTTCATATAAAACTCTATCTACGCAACAATCATTACATATAATTTATTGCGATAAAATACCGCACTATTCGTTTCGACGAAGCGATAATTACGTGCCGATAAATAATTTTATATGAAAATGTACAAGTTTTACTTAAGTTTGTAGCCAGTGTAACTACTGGACATAATAAGACTTAACACCTCATGTCTCAGATTGACGAGCGCAATAAAATACCAAACAATATTTTGCAATTCAAAGTCTTGGGTTGTGGTTCTCCTGTTTATGGGCGGTCGTTTCGCTTACCATCACACGAACGGCAAGCTCGTCTCGTCATTCAAAGCAATAAAAAAGTTTACGTCTTGAGACTCAAAGTTTGGACAGAGACGCAACTTTAGTATTTTAATTTAGAATACACACGGTTTGCTGACTATCGTTACAATCTGTGACATGGTAAGGAGTGAGCAAATCAGCATACCACATACATAATATATAATTTTGATAAAATAAATATCAGTTGCAATATTACTTCGGGAATTACTTTCGCTTGATCAGTGACACGTCTAATTTAGTTAAATATATTCTTTTAGAGTAGCAGTAGTATTAGGGCATGTCATTTTTTTTTGTTATTTATTTCTTACAACATTTACTTTTTAATTTTACATCTATAGTTAAAGTAATTTAATCTAAATATTGTTTTCGAGTAGACAAGTATTTATGATTAAAGATGTTTGGATTTGCTTGTATTGTAACATTTTGAAGGTGGGGTAAAATTAGGTTTCCACATATCACAGAGGTAACAATATTGAAAGGGTTAAGAACCACTGTACTAAGCATAGCACAATTCATATTACGCTTAAACAAACATCCCGACTTTTCAAACTTTCGTGTTTATGTTATTTATTGACTTCATGATACATCTTTTGACGTAATTGGTTCGTAACCAGATTCATTGAATTATTCTAAAAATAAACATTCGTTGACCAGAATGTGAATGTTTGCGATATGACTGGCCTCGACATGAAGGAAATTAGCAGTGAACTGTGGAGCGTAATGCGTAAGTTCACGCCTTTACCTCCAAATGGTTAGCCAGTGTATTGGATAGGCATATATACGCGTATATATCTACGCGCGTAGACTTCCTCAGTGGCGTAGTTGCACTGCATGCGCGGTACGGCAGCGCTCTGAGTACTGGTTCGAATCCCGGGTCGGGCAAAGTGATATTTGGATTTTTCTCCTCAGTATATTCCCGGAGTCTGGAATTTGTACCCGATATGGCGATGAACTGGCCCCCTATCACGTTATGCGACGGAACATACTTGGCGAAAAGTGGGTGCCATGATTGCACCTCTGCATACCCCTTTGGAGATAAATGCGTGATGTGTATGTGTATATATATACGCGGGTAGTAACCACCCTTCACAGTGAAAAGCAGCTATAGTTGCCACGTGTGTCGCGTTCCGTCGTCCGCCTATGTATATCCGATTACAAACATGCTAAATCCAAATTGAAATAAAACCCAAAAGATATTAACCTAATATCTAAAACTGATTATCTCGTTCAATAAGCCGTTACGACATAGAATTGTTTATTAAACACGTGTAATTGTGGCATACAATTGTGTTTAGTGTTTACATTTTTTTTGTTTGTGTGGTGTTTGGTTCAATTCGTTATTGATTGGTGATGAACCCATTATTATGAAGCGATTGACAATGACTGATACTAGGGCAGCCATATTTAATCTGCGGCCCGCCGCGCTGGGCCTATGTGATTAGCCCTCCTGGAGTTATAGTAAAAGTTTTTAAATTTCGCATCCATCAGAAAATTATGTATTGTATAAATAATATATTGTATGGCTTTATTGTGACCACGTTTTCTTTTTTCTATAAATACATCCTCAATTTTGAATTATCTTTTTTATTAACACCTAAATATTGTTTGCGGCCCGCGCATCAACAGCGAAACGTGTTTGTGGCCGTTAAAAAAAAAGTTGAGTATGGCTGTACTAGGGCGTCACGTGTGCTAGAAAGTGCATATTTTATAAATATTGATATTTGCTCTAAATTTATAATTTGACGTAAAAAAAAATAATTCTCAAGTTGTCGGAGATGACTTGTTCGTTGTCAGTTCGATATTTTAATCTTATTTTATATATGTATATTTAGATTATAATTTAGATTATGATTAGTCTACAATATATCTTAACATGTACTCATTTATTATCCCTACAAATATAAATAAAACATAAACATAGGAAATAATTAAAACTATAAGAATTAATAAACCATAGAAAGTTACTTTTGTCTGGGTATTTTTACATGAAATAATCTGTTATGCCGTCATCTGTTATACAACTAGATATTTTAGATTCATTTTCCTCGTGTCTCGGAACCAGTAAGACAGTAAAACAACATAATTATACAGGTTGGTGCTAAAACAGACATTCATATCTAGCGTGGGTAGAAATAATGAAGAGTACTCTAAAAATAATAATTAAATAAAGTTCTTACATCATATATAAATGAAAAACAAACTAAATAACCCAAATTAAATAATACAAGTTATACTTCTATACTATTATATACAGCTAAAGAATGTGTTTGTTTGAACGCACTATTCTCAGGAACTACTGATTCGAATTGAAAAATTATTTTAGTTGGATAGCCCATTTATCGAGGAAGGCCACAGGCTATATTATTACCAATAGAAGCAGAGCATCAACGAAAAATGTTGCAAAATGGAGGAATGTAGGAACGGAAGAGGTTCCATTGTATGCACTGCGCTGTACCACGCCACTGTACCACGCCATTAACATCGACATTTACTTTAAACACCAGAAAAAAACGTCCATTATTTCCAATGGCAACAAATTACGGAGATATTTTCTTTATAATTACGTATGATTTTTAAATGACCGTCGCTAACTTATCAGCACCTGTATATATATTATGCTTACATCAGTAAGGTATTATTACTCATCAATATAATGCCATTCTTTCCTCAACAATTGTATACCTTGGTTACCTGCACACCTCACGATATTTTCCTTCGCCTTTAGATCGAACGGTAATATTATCAATGTATATGCAATTCATATTTAGATGCCACTTACGTTGTTCTAGTATGTCGGTGACGTCACGCTCGGAACAGCTGTTCACCAAGTGCTGTTGTTGTATCCCTTTGAGGGTGGGATGCTTCATCCTTGGATACCTCAATTTAGTATGTACAATAATTATATTTATCTATTACTAACTTTGTGAGGAAGTTTTCCGGGATAAAAGTCTTGCTTTATATTTTCCCGGGATAGAAAGAAGCCTATAACCTTCCGGGGTCTTAAACTATCTCCATACCAAATTTCATAAGAATTCCTTCAGTAGATTTAGAGAAAGTCAAGTACATACAGACAGACAGCTTCTGGGTTGAGTTTGTTCTATAATATGTATAGATGTCTGTATTTTAAAGGCTTAATTGATTAAAGCGAAATTTTTTCGAAACATTTAACTAGCTTAAAAAAAGATAAAAAAAAAGTGCAAATTTTAAATATATATCGATGGTAGAAAGGCCATTTCACTCAAGCGACACTTTTTTCGTAATTTTTAACTAGGTTAAAAAACATAGAAAAAATGCTGATTTTAAATATAGTTCGATGGTAGAAAGGCTATTTCACTCAAGCGACACTTTTTTTCGTAATTTTTTACTAGGTTAAAAAACATAGAAAAAAATGCAGATTTTTACTATATATCGAGGGTTGAAAGGCTAATTTACTCAAGCAAAATATTTTTTCGAAAAAATTTAACTAGCTAAAAAACATTTAAAAAATGTGCTGTTTTTAAATATGTATAAAACTTGTCTCGCAAAAATGTCGCTTAAGTCAATTAGCCGTCGATATAATTTCCATCCCAATCGTTTTCAGCTCATCAACACCTACCACACCCTGGTGCTGGTGACTATCGCCACCTTCTTTGGCGTGTACACCAACGGCTTCGACCACATCGACTCGGAACCTGTGACGTCATCGTATGACGATGACGTAGACGACCAAAAGTCCCTCTACACCGTCATCGGAGTTCTGCTGATGCTCGTCATCATCGTGAACGTTCTCTGGCTCATCATTAACATTGCTTGCCTGGTCGGACTGCACAAGGTAATGAAATATTAATAAAAATCACATCATCTAGCCTACAGTTCGTATTTATTAACCGACTTTAAAAAAGGAGAAGGTTCTCAATTAGATTTTTTTTGTTTGTCTAAGAGACTATTTTTCAATCACTAAAAGTTGATCATAGATATGTATATCAAACAAATTAACAGATTAGTAACTGTTTTACAAAATTCAAGTAACTTCATTGACAGTTTATTTATTATGCTCATAAAGCCCAGTTATTACGTTCGTCCCCTACATATAACTCCAAATATAGAGTATTAAACTTCAATGACTTATCAATGGCGATGATATGCGACTTTGTGCAAAGCGTGAGGAAAAAACGCAAATTCACATCAAAAGTTTAATAACTTCAGAAGCGGATATAAAACTTCCACAGGTTTCGCGAACTGTTAGCTGAAATGTGACCTACTTTGGATCGTGGAAATCAAATTTTAATCTTGGTATAGCGGCGGTAGTTTAGTAATGCAACAGACTGAAAAGAAGGTCGCAGCTTCGAATCCCACCCTCCAAAACGTACATCTGATTTTGTCATGTACATCTTCTTTTTCAATTATCGAATATCAATGAATACCAACATTTAGTCCAGGGCAAATCGAAAATTTCTTAGTCATTCCAAATTGTAAATGGTGGAACTGCCCTAAATACTTATTCGGAAACCAATAGAAGATCAGCTAAGCACGGTATTTATTACCAATCGACCTCTACCTTCAGACAGATATCGAAAATAAATCAATCAAAATAATTAGCAAACTTTATTCTGATTAGTCCATTTCCACGATCAATCCGAAGACATGGATTTTTAGGCCGTTTCATCTACAATACAAGCTTAAACGTATTTGCCAGTGGTTTAATGTCCATATAACCCAATGCCTGGCTTTCCTTTCGGAATTTATATATAAACTAATTATCAACAGGATGAGCAACACCTCAGTCCCCCCGTGACCATGAGGGCTGCAAAGCTTCGAAACGTCGGGAGAAAAATAAAAAACAAAAAACCGCGATAGAATCCGGAAGATTAGTTTAATTTCAATATAAACTAATTATCATTAGAACTATTTGCAAACTTATGCATATTAGTACCTACATGTTATGTCGAGTTAGCCTTTCAGAAAATTTCTCCCTTCACCGGTATTCACGCAGACTGTTACCACCAAATAAATTGTACACAAACAGAACTAAGATTCACACTCCAAAAGAGTTATGTACTTCAACCGAGTCATAAAATTGGAGTAGACCTCCCCACCCCTCCTTCCCCCTAGGGTTCAAAGCACCGTGCAATAAACAAACTTGCTAGCTAAGTGCAGTACGTAATGCACTGCAATGGACGCCAGCCTGCCAACTCAAAATGTTAGTGGACGCCGGCCTGCCAACTCAAAATGTTAGTACATTTATAACTTGAAAGAGTTGTAGTCTACAAATTTGCGACCGTAATTATAGTGTTTGTAGATTAAATTGTAATTAAGGTCAGGGGGTCTTATACCGTCTGTAGGAGTAATTAGGGTAGGATATCGCAGATCTCCCATGGTATTGATTGCAGGATCTGTACACAAAAAAACCTTGGACTGATGAAAATACAAAACAATAGAAGTAGGTGTAATAAATAATACGAAAAATATTAGAAAAAAAATAATGCATATATATAAAAAACATTTTAAGAAATATGATGCTTTTTCTTTATGTATTATAAACTTCGAATAGCTTCTAAAAACATAATTAGTGCGCCGTTTTGCTAGGAGGAGCAACTTAAAGCAACACATCTTTCTACTATGGAAGTTTATGGCCAGTATAGCCCCTTAAAATCATCGATATTTATGCACTACGTACTAAATCTGGTGTTCCATACTCTCATTGTGTTCGACTGCAATGCGTACAGCTGACTTTAGTATGATTTCAATAGTGACAGCGTGTGGTGAGTGATACTCATAATATAAGACCTCAAATCTAAGTGTAAACTTGGATGCGAATAAAAAATATTGGTCAAATAAGTAAAATTATTTGTTGTTCAAGTGAATAAATAGGTTATAATAGTGACGTTTTGGTTGCCATTGTTCAGATTTTGAACAAATAGATTATATGGACGTTCGTGTCTATAGAATATACGTCAATCTAAAAATAAATTCCTTTGCCAACTTATTCAATAAAACTATAACAAATTGCCAGAAAACAAGCACAGATACAAATTACCGTATTACGCGATATATTCACTACGATAAACTGTGTAATCAGTTCGTTTATTGCTATTAAGCAAATATGAATGCCGTGTTCTGTTTCACAACAGCATGTGAGAATAAAAATATTGCACAATCGCATACTGCTGTCTCGTTCTTGCACGCACAATACTTTATCGCTCTCTTTCCTTTGTGTAAAGGGTCAAATGACCGCATGTTCTGAGAATTTATGTACATTATCTATATTAATAACGTGAACGATAAATTGTTATTTTTATATATCTCGACGTTGGGTGTTTTTCTACGCAGCGTTGGACTTAAAGGGTGGACAGACAAATAAGGTTATAGGAACTAGATGGAATTAGACCGCATCTGAGGGTCTACTTCAAAATACGAACGTAGAAACGTCAGTCCGAAACAAAGAAATGACGACGTTCGGATTTAACGTTACTACCAAACTACTTCGGATCCGTCACCGTTCTATAGCTTACCTTAGTGGTTTCTTGGAGAAATCAGTGGACCGCTTTCCTCGCAGATAATTTTAAAAAAGGATGGCGAAACCATTTTTAAGGGGAAACCTACATTCATGTCCTAAAAGCAGAGACGGGGTTACTTAGTTAAAGTAATCTTACATAAGCGTAAAGATGGATTCAGCTCAGCTGTTAGAGCGTTGGCCGTCTCGTTTGTTTTGGACTTGTTCAAAACGTTCACTTAAAACTTACATACATCATGAGGTATTTATCCCCGAAGTAGTATGCAGAGGCGCAACCACGGCACCCACTTTTCGCCAAATGTGTTGCGTCCCATGATTTGATAGGGGCGAGTTTATCGCCATATCAGGCAGAAACTCCAGACTACGGGCTGATACTGACCAGAAAAACCCAAATATAACTTTGCCCGACTCGGGACTTGAACCCAGGACCTCGGCTGTCATTCCACGAATGCAGTACAACTAGAAAGTTGAATAATTAAATAGAACAAACACTACATACATAGCATCACACCTTTTTCCATTTAATTTAAGCAGAGGTGTGATATGTCACACCTCTGCTTAAATTAAATTTAATATTAATATTTCGAGTTTCGACAGCTATTTTTAGTCCAATGTAATTAGACGCGAGGCTGTTACCAATTACCGTATACAATTCCAGACTCTGGACTGATTCTGACCAGACAAACCCCCTATCACTTTCCCCGACTAGAATCCAAGGCCTCAGCGCGATAGTCGTTAATACAACTTATCCCCCCCCCCCCCTCGAGGTAGTCACTTCACTCTTATCCCATTATTAATGTTTCACAAGAAATTGGCAATAATAAGAATACATACATTTTATTCATCCCTGTAAGACCAATTCCTTCCCAATACCATTTCACTATATGGTATCAAATACAACTGGAGTTTGAAACGTCATGATGACAGCAACACTGTATCACGCAGAATCTCATACCATGATAAACTGAATACCATTGTTAGGCAACGACCTGCAGGAATACCCATTCGCTTGGAACAATTTGGAACAATGCATTCGACAAATTTAAGGCACGTAGACTGCTCTCAAAGCCTAACTCTATTACATGGCATTATTGTCTGTCCGTGTATCACGTTTTGTCATAATAAGTGGCTTTGTTATAGCTGTTTGTAGTTTTGTTCCATTTATTACAATATGTCCAATGCTTCCAATCACTTATGCATGCATATCACTGGAAAACGTGTTGGTTTTCTTTATCGATCCATCGTGATATGGACTAATCAGAATGTTTTGACATTATAAATAACTTATTTTAATTAGTTTATTGTTGAAAATGAAGATTAGTATGATTTATTGATGTTGAAATGAATTAAAATAATTTATTGGAACCTGTAGAATGTAATACATTATTTAGATTCCGTCAATATTAACTTTAACACCAGTTCGGAAAGCAGTTCTCACCAGAGAAGAACGGGCAAGAAACTCTGTTGTTGCTCTTTTCAAAATCAGTTTAAAGTATACATTATAGTACATGATACGGAGGAAAAAAATACAATTGGTTTTTTATTGTTGTTTAGAGCAGTTCATTTACATATCTATCATTAGTAAACATTGTGGTATACCTTCCGTATTTATTTCGCTGTCCTAAAGCTTGATGCTGTTTTAATTGCAGAGGCGTACTGGCCCCGTAAAGGTGTACATCGGCTTTGCGACCGTTCGCCTGCTGCTGGGCATGGCGAGCTTCATCCACCTGACAACAGCTGGCAAAACCCAGATCGACCACATCATTACCTACGGAATTGAACTTAGTAAGCATTCTAGTCATATAACTTAAGTTTTCAAAATGGAAAAGCAAATCTGTTCGAAGTTTCAACCCTCGGATCAAGAATCGAAGCTGCGAAAGAAAGATACCAAAAAAACAGAATCCTACTCATAATCATTTTTATATTATAATTAACTAGTCTTTGCTCGCAGCTTTGTCCGCATGAAAATTTTTTTCCGAGATAAAAGTAGCCCGTGTCCTTCCCAAGATGTCAAACTATCTCCATACAAAATTTAATCAAAATCCGTTTGCAACTTTTTGAGTTTATCGCATTCTAACAGACAGACAGACGGGCAGAGGACTTGGTTTTATAATATGGAAATGAATATTTATGAATAATAGATATTCATTTATAAATATCGAAAATGTACACGCATGTTTTCTTTCTGCAAATCTACAGCACAGTGCCTTTCGAATATATTTCCTTTACAACTAATATAAAAAAAAAATCTACTTAATTATTACTTTTATTCCAGCGTTTGCAGCCTACTTCCTCATGGTCTACTACGTGTATGCCAAACAGCTGGACCGCGAGAACCTCGAAGCCATGCAGAAAGACGAAGCCCCGGTCACTGACATCACCTTCATCTATCCAATTAAACTGGACAAGGAGCAGCTTGTAGCTTAAGTTGTCCAAATCTGAACATAGCTCCAAAGTTTGGACCGAACTTTGGTATCGATGGTCCATTATAATTTTCTGACATTTCTTATGCAATTAACTGAACATTGGCTCCAAAACCTAAACCGAACTTTGGTCTCGATGGTCCATTATAATTTATTCATATTTCTTACGCAATTCACTAAAAATTGGCTCCAAAGCTTGGACCAAACTTTGGTCTCAATAGTACATCATAATTTTCTGACATTTTTTACGCTCAGGTCGGTGTTACTATAAACTAAATTACTTTTGCTTTTATTTTAATTGGCGTGTGCTTTAAGCTGTGATAAATTTTGAAATCAATGGGAGATTGACTTGCATGAATTTTATAATTATAATAAATATGTTTAATAAGTAAGTACATATCTTTAAAATTGAACCAAATTACTTTTCTAAATTCTCTATACACTTTTAGAATCTCAAAAATGAATCTATGGCTTTTCAAAATCTCAAACTGTTACTACTTGTATCATGTCTAATTTTATTTGAATCTAAGGTCCCGCACTACAACTTTAAAGCGTGCGAATAGCTATAAGTTTTCATATAAACAAATAATTATAAGTTCAAACTATTATGTGTAGAGTAAACTAACGCAATTTTTATTATAATGTGATAAATGTATGCCAGTTTTAATAAAGACAATATTTACAATTCCTTTTTTATTGTTTAGATTAATTTTGGAAGAATATTGGTAAGCCAAAACAATTCAGAAGTTCCAAACCTCTCCTTAAAATCGATTATATTCTACTAATAATATAAATGCGATAGTCTGTGAGGATGGGTGTATGTTTGTTGATCTTTCACGAAAAAAGTACTGAACGGATTTGGATGAAAATTTTCAGTAATATTAGTTATACCTCAGAATAACACATAGGCTACAGTTTATAATTATTTTGTGTAATTTGGTGATAATATAACAATACATATCAATTAAGTCGGAAAAAAAATGTATCCAGGAAAACTCCTTCACGCGGGTGAAGCCGCGAGCAAAAGCTAGTAATAACAATTTTGTGTGATTTGGTCATGCTATAATGATACATATCAAGTAAGTAAGAAAAAAAAAACCCGCAAAACTCCTTCGCGCGGACGGAGCCGCGAGCAAAAGCTAGTAACATATTTTTTTGGACGCCTTAGTAGTATCTATTTTTGCACATACACTTCCCTCTCCATCCTGGGGTCAGCGCCACACATTTGCGTGATGGATCGACTATTTTGTTTTGTCGACCGGCAACCTGACGTCAACCATGTCTAATATCAATGACGAAAACCGAGTCATTCACGTGAAAAGAATGAAAAATTTGGATACCTGCTCTTTGAAAAAAAAATCCTTAGTAGCAAAACTAAGTATGATTAATTTTAAAAGTAATATATAGTTCTTGGCTTGTCTATTAGTCAAACAGTATTTTTTAATGAACCTTCTGCCAATATTGGACGATGCGCCTGCCCATAAATATTAGCAACACAACGCAGAACGTCGTATGACTGGTAATCTAGGACGATGGCTTTAGTGAAATAAAAGTTACACGTACAACACTTTTTGTCACTTGGCCTTGCTATATGACCTACCTAATTCCGTTTCAGTCCTATAACGAATTATCACCCAAGCTTGATGTTTAAAACCATCCTACTAAAATTATAAATGCAAAGTTTGTGAGGATGGATGTACGTTTGTTCCTCTTTCACGAAAAAACTACTGAACGGATTTGGATGAAACTTTACAGTAATATTGGTTATACATCAGAATAATACGTAGGCTACAATTTATAATGATTTTGTGTAATCAGGTCATAATATAATGATACATATCAAGTAATTCGTAAAAAAAATGTATCACGAAAAATTCCTTCACGTGGGTGAAGCCGCGAGCAAAAGCTAATTTTCTATAAATTTATCTGTCAGTTGCTAACCTAGATTTTGGTATATCAAAGAGCATTTTGAAACGGTGATGTTAAAGTGAAAAGTCATCGTACTAAAAGAAATTCCTAAGGGCATTAAAAGTTTCGCTCCAGACTGACCATTGACCATTAATCAGAGATTAAATGATTATCCCACAGAGAATTACTATGAATGATCTTAATTACAGAGTTTACAACTTATTTACTAGTGTAATGAGTCTTTCGGCATGTGTCGGAGCTATGTATGATGCGGTGATACAAGCATTGACCATAGCTTGGTAGTGTAGATTAATGGACTACCAAACAAAGAACGAAAGTTCGCAGATTCTAAATACCAAATTCAAAGTTCGAAGTTACTCTTAGTCAATTATCACAATAAATTAAAACATAGATTCGTGAGGAAAGCGTCGTAAGTTCTTAAAAATACAGAGTAAGAATTTCAAAGGTATATGAACGCTGCCGACCCTTAATGTGCCAGGGTGATGAATTGAGGCTTAAACCCTCTTAGTAGTAGAGAAGGCCTGGTCCCAGCTGTGGGATAGTGTACTGGATTATTATTCTGATAAAAAATTTCCAACCCTTTTTCACTACTTCATAAATAAAAGGAAATATTTACGTGGTGCTCATTGTTTTTCATAAGGCGCTATTTAGAGTGCGTTTTTATATCTTAATATTATATTTAACGATATAGCAATAGCTCGACACTTATGAAAACATCACACGAAATACACAGCAATAAGTCTGGATGCACCTCTGCCCACCCCTTCAGGGACAGAGGCGTGATATGTGCCGCCAAGTCGCTCGCCTGATTATAAGCGTGACGACTAATAACCAGTAGCAACACGATTTAAATTAGAAAGCCCTGCGGATCTTCTTCTTTACGTGCCTCTTCATTATTCAAAGATAGCCGTCAGCTTCTTGTATTTCTCTTTATCATTGGCCAGGCGGAACAGGTGAACTGCGCATCATATCTTTGCTTTGTTTTTTTTATTTAGTTTTTCATTGTTATTTCTTTTATGTGTACTCGTGCTAATGTCATATTTGTTTTGTTTTTATATTTTTTTTATTTTGTTTGTTATTTGTTGGTGTTAGGGTGTTGTGCGAATAAATGATTTTTATTTGTATATTTGTATTTATATCACTGCGCTTGACAAACTCCTAGAGAACACAGACGGAGTCGCAAGCAAAAGCAATACGTCAATCAGTATTCAGACCAAACAAACCTATTAACATTTAATATAAATGTAAATCATACAACGTATTTAAACGTAACGCGAATTTACATTACTGGTGAACAGAACTGCGCAGGTCAGGAGTGATTGATAACTGTCGGTCGCATTTCCCCAATTATACTGTGGAATGGGGTTGAGAGGCCGATCAAGTTTTACGTTCGCAAAATTATTATATTTTTGACGCCCCCTGCCCTTTGCCAGCAAAAGGAAGCAAAGCTTACACTTGCTCCTTTATCCGGAATACTCATTCTAATGGAATTTTTCCTATCAAAATCAGTGCTGTTTTACAACGTATACTGAGCTGGTATCCCTTCTACCACACATCATGCAAGGAATCCGTTGTGTGCCTGGTATTCTTAACTGTGTGTGTGTGTCTTTTTGTTTTTATACTTTTTCTTTTTGTTGTATTTATGTGTGTGTAGAGAAATAAATGGTTTTAATGGTTTAAAAACATATAAGTAAATATAAAATCACTTCTAGCAAAATTTCGGATACGGCGGCCAATATCCGCGAAGATCAGACAGGTGCGCAGGAGATATTATTGTGCATGTGTAAGGTCAATACACAGGTGTACTCTCTGTTCTTTCAGTCTTATAAATCCCAGACCTCAGAGCGGTTATCGTACAGCGTACGCAATACAACTATGCTAACGAGGCAATCTAAATACTTACAGACGAACGAAATCGCCAGTGGCAGCCTTAACAAACGCGAGGCCCCAGGAGGGCGCAAAAGTTAGTAAGATATCTTATTGGGGAAAAAAGGTGGTATCTTAATAAAAGGTCCTGGCCCCATACTAGGCACCGGAAGTTGCCCGGTTTAGTCCCTCTTCCCTAAAGCCGCCAATGCCCCAAGCAACAGCTAGTACAAAGGGAGGCAACGCTGAGAGCTAAACCCAAACATCAATACTCGCAACAATAGGAAACTAATATTATTGTAAATATTCTACAAACGATGATGATATTACTGTTTTCGATTTCCAATAAAGGAGTATGTTGTTTTCATATTAAAAATTTAAAGCGCATTTGTACTGCATATTTCTATGCAAACATAAAGTTAAAGCAATTGTCAACTAAAACCCTTGATTAAGCAATTTAATTAAAGCAATTCAAAGTTTTTATTTTACCAACAAATAGTACGGACGGGTTTGAAGAATATTTAACAACAACATTTTCCGAAAGAGAACCCAACACAACATATAGGTACTAATATGTATAAATGCGGTCTAAAAATTGTTTTAATGATAATTAGATTTTACAATAAGGAAGCCGTCAAGAATCAGATTATATAGACCCTTCGCCAATATAGTGGACTAACGATAGAAACACATTTATGACCCAATAAATTGGACGTTGGACGAATCCCTCGCGACGCAAATATTCCAATACAGCTGGCTTGGCGTCTAGACTAGACTACCCAAACGTTCCTCAAATGTATTCAATACGAACATGACTGCGAAACACTTTTGCTATACATCATTTGTTTTGTTTTTATTGCCCGGCATAGTGACCGTACTGCAACTGATGGTAAGTGGAGTGGGGTCCAATAGAATGTCGACTGATGAGCGATTGTTACCCGTCGACAGTCGACACAATTATGCCGGCCTGTTGGAACCGGATATACACAGGCTGATCCCGGAACGCGAGACACTTGTGTGAGCCACTATGGCGAGTTTTAACACCTTGTGTACGGTGGTCGCTATCCGGGCGGATATTAAATATATCCTACCACCAGCAAATTTAAGTTTTTTAATTATTAACGATCAGTGTGCTCTAGTTTATAAAACTGATTGTAGTGTTTCATTAACAATTTATGAACATCAGTACCTATATTATTTCCTTTTAAAACCTTATAATATTATTAAATAGTTGTGATAAATCATTGCCACTCCAAAAAAAAGCGGTGGTAGCCTATTTGTTTGTGGAACGGACTGCCGAGACTAATGTCCGCTGGTTCAAATCCCAAGAGCACACACCTCTCAATTTTCTACTAAAATTGTGTGTGTATTCTTTGTGAATTATCGCTTGCTTGAACGGTGAAGAAAAACATCGTGAGGAAACCTGCATACCTGAGAAATTCTCTATAGAAATTTTCGAGGGTGTGTGAAGTCTACCAATGCGCATTAGGCCAGCGTGGTGGACTAAGGCCTAATCCCTCTCAGAAGTAGAGGAGGCCCGTGCCCAACAGTGGGACTGTATATAATACAGGGCTGATATTATTATTATTGCCACTACTAAAGTTCGTGTAACTTAGCGATAAATAATGTCATAAGTATGGGCCCAGCGTATGGATGAAAAATACATGTAATCAATTATTTAACATTAGCATCTAATTCTTTTAAACGTTCAAGAGTCCCTGTGGCGCAGAGGATAGCGCGTTGGACTTCTAATCCAAAGGTCGTGGGTTCGATCCCCACCAGGGATGAATAACTTTTGTTAGATGAAAAGAGAGGTGCACGTATACTCTATACGTGGCTTATGGTATCAAAAAATGATTTAAGTCAGAAATTAAATAGAAACGTATTTTTTTATGAATACAGTCGGTCTTTAATAATTCGATCCTCTCTTAATTTGAAGTTAATGTAAGGTTTGCATAATCATTTTTTATATTTACACGAATGTTTTGTTATGAGCTTTCCCTATTCAACGCTAAATCACTTATTTTATCGAATCAAAGTGACTTTATGTATATCCAGTTCCAAAAGGCCGGCATAATTGTGTCGACTGCCGAGGGGTAATCATCTCTCGTCCGTCGACATACTATTGAAACCTACTCCACTTACCATCAGGTGCAGTGAGGTTACATTGCCTCCCCGAACAAATACAAAAGCTTTTAGACATATGTGAGGCTTTAACATATACTAATCACATTAATTACCTTCCTCTACATACTGTATATATCATTAATTATATTGAACTCAGTGTGGCCCCAGCATTATCTACTCCCAGCGTATGAATGAATCCAAATCATTTTGACATTGCGTTACTAAATGAAACCACAAATTCGTCTTCACCTTTGCTCACATTATGCCAAAAATCATTCATTAATAACGAATATTTTCACAAAATATCCTGGTTATAGTTTTCTGATTTTTTGGTCATTTTGTAGTTTAACACGAATATGGCGTGTGCGTGAGTGTATTTCTGACGGAAAGTATGTTGTTGTTGCTGTGACGAATTCTATTAAAGTAGTAGTAGTGGTATTAGGGCGCGTAAAATTAAAATAACTTTTTAGTAATAATTATTTACTTCGAAACTTACACTTTTTTATATTAAATCTATGGCTCAAGTAACTTATTGTAAATTGTTATTTCCAAGTAGATAAGTATGTGGTATCATTTAGTAACGCAATGTCAAAATGACCCTATATATTGGACTTGGTGTGGCCCCAGCATTATCTGAGAATAAAGATGAATGAATCTAAAACAGACAATTCTATATATAGAAACATCAAAATAAAGGCCTGCAGATGTTTTTACATCACAGTTGTATACTTGTTTAATGAATATGTCAGACACCGACCCTATTTTTGTGCCGAACAATAAATACAGCAGGAATTGATGGAACAGATTTATTGAGGCAAAAACGTACCTTACTTGTGACTGGAGTGGATTCTGGAGATGATATTCTAGATTATGGAAATACAACGAACAGTGCAGTAAGATTACTATTTTCGTACATATAGTTAGGAGCCTTATTGCGACTACGGGGGTATAACTGTCTTTTTGCAATTATGACACGACGACGAATCAAAGCTTGATTGTCAAAAGACGACAGCTTTGATGCTCATATCAAAAAGAGTAAAATAATTCTCTGGTTATCTATAAGGCTATCAGTAGTTCTGGCTTATTTTATTAATTTATAATTTATTTAAGAAGAACAGAAAACAATTACACATGAAATAAGTAAAGAGTAAAATATTTAAAACATAAATAAAATATATTTGGCCTAGGATATTTTGCTGATGCAATCCTTTACACCACTAATTGCGCCTCTATCTACCCTTTTACAAATAATAGCGTAACTATGAGAATATAAAGGACCTGCAATCACAGAAATTTCTCATATATTTTTAAGGCTCACTTGGTAAACTCCAAATCCGTACCTGAATATTTCCACTTCAGTTGCTATTGTGAAAAAGCAGATTGGGGCCTGAACAGTTTCAAGACGCGGTCACGGCGGTCACTCAACCTTTAACCTTTGTTAAATCTTTTAAGGGTAGAAAAAATCAGATAAATCGCACCCCTTTTATATTTTGAATGTTTGATTTATATTCGCTGCATACGGGTAACATCCGTAGGTACTTCGGTTCAATATAGTTTAAAATACTAACGAGAGCTACTACATGAATTATGTTACGACTCTGAGGTTTCGGCTTCGAAACTCGGGTCGGACATGTTAGGTTTTTCTGCTTAGTATCAGCCAGTATGGAATTGTGGCTAATATGGCCATAGGCTCGCTCCAAATATCACATCATTGGACGTATTACATACGGCTAAAATTGGGTGAGTATAATTCTGGCTTCCCCTTCATGAACTGCATGAGTGTGTTTATATATAAATACTATTTCTATCGCTAGCACAATTCTCAAAAAAAAATATAACGCGTTCTATATTTTTTTACTTTACTTTCAAAAATCGCATTCAACAAAATTCGAATTAAAAAACACCTAAACAAAAAATTCAAAGTCCATAGAAGGTTTTAAGTAAAACTGCAACAGCTCGGTTAACTATGAACTTTTTACGTTTTAAATATTGTTAAAAGTTGGCTCGCGCTCTATTTAGCGAGCGCAGGGTGAGCGCAAACCTAGCGGGAATACTAGTAGTTTATTTAATATTATTTTTTTATCCTATGGGGTCGAACGGGTATACGTTTCACCTGATAGAAAGTGACCACCGCCGCACATGAACATCTGCTATACTAGAGGACATGGAAATGCTTTGCCGCCTGTTTAGGTGGGAATATATATTATTGGGATAATCATATTTTTGTGAGCGTATCTATGACACTTTTTGCTATAAAAATACTAAGCGTGTGACAAACCGAAGCAGTTGTCATTGACAGTCGATTGGTTGGTGAAATACTTGTAAAAGTATTTCTAAGTCAGTAATGGTTCTTTTTATTTTAAATCAAACTCGCTTCTGATCCAATATTGATATTGAAATTGCGGCGTTATAGCATTATAATAGAGTTTATTGCGAGTGATGTCCCGAATTTTTTTGCTATAGTAATTTCGCCCTTATACCATTTTAATATACATATATTCACGCCCTTATTTCCAATAGGATAGGTACGTTAAAATTCTTTTTACATTCGCAATTTTAAAACTATTATCACACGTAGTTTCCTGCCAGGTTTGCGTCGAACCTAAACAATTTTATGCTACACTCGCATAACTTTCTCTGGACAGTTTAAAGCTGATGTGATATTATTGTGTTTAGAATGCATAGATAAGACTTTAGACTGGCAAATTCTTCTGTCTTTTCTGGCAAAGTTTTGGAAGTCTCTGTCCTGGGGATGATAGATACCACTATATAATCGGGCGAAGATTGTTATAAAAAACATTCCATCTTTTAAATACTGCACCAACACCTTTCAAGTTAATTCTCATAAAGTCTAAATTACCTTGGCAAACCACTGTACATAGTGCATACTTTTGGATAGTAGAACCTAGGATATAATATCAGGCTGAAGTGTTTGTTTCAATGTTCAAATTTGGAATGTGAAAAAGCTTTTACTATTACAAAGTAATTAATCCTGAGTCCTATTTTAGCCTTTGAAAAGATTTGCATGCAAGGAAAACTGCAAAATAATACCAAATATTAAATAATATTTTATCTGAATAATCAAACAATCCAAAATTAACATGTCTATACCTTCATAACTCTACCACCATACTAGGAACTAATAAATCGCGTTACTGTCCTCACCCACTCCGTTCGACTGCCGGTATTGTTACTCCTTACTCTCCGCCCTCCGGCCTGCATCCCTCCGTCCCTCCGGAACTCTTTGGGCCTTGGACAACTTTACGGTCGACTTAACGAACTCTATTATGGAGCCTCGCTTTAACTACAGGTCAAATAGTGTTGTGAGGTTCGAATGAAATTGTAGTTTTGAAAGCCTTGTTCGAAAATGGTCACGGTATACCAGTAGTTTTCAAAGTGGAGGGCGCACCGAAGCGTGACAATATGTATAGGGGTGAGGGACATTAATGTACATTTTGATAATCAATTCCTCCCCCTAAGGAACAGTACTTTTTTCTGGATGATTGCGCTCACACTAATGCACTATGATATCTGCTGCATACCTGGCTGATCTCCGTTGAAAGTAGCCGCTATGTATGAATTTCGGCTAGGAGGGATTCATTTAAATATCGAGTTGATTTGATACTCTTTACAACCAATCCCTTTCTAGAGTCATAGGCCTCTATGAAGTCCAAGCCGAGAAAATTGTATTAGATAACCCTTTACAGAATATTGCTTGACTTTTAATACAAGCCTTTTATATAGACGGAACGGCGCGCAAAATTAAGTATCGTATTTTAATACCTGATTTTCATATTTCTATTTAATAAAGTCCTAGTTTATCTACAACCCAAATTGCAAAACTATCCATCAAAAATATATTTCAAAATAGAATTACTTTGATATTTTTTAATCAAAATAAAAAGTTAGTTCGAAATATAAATCCAAGTGACCATTGGTAACATTATTAAATTATTCCCATTCGAACCATTTCACTAAAAACAAGAATTTCCCGTGTACCTTGGGTTAAAAGATTTATAGCATGGAGGAAAATCCTCAAACAATTCTTAGAAGCGTTAATGAGTTCGAGAATATATGTTTTAGTTGAGATCTATTCGTTTGGGGATTAAAAATAATGTCGATTGAATTCTATGGTACGGATTTATGTTCTTGAATAAAGATTATACCGGAAAAACGGTTTTTTTTTTATATACATGGTCATATTGAAATTACGTTATTAATGGAACCAAAAACTCGTCTTTCTGACTGAAAGTGTGATGTCGCCGCTTTTTTTTTAACACGGGGAAATCCGTTTACAGCTTTCGCCGGACTCGCCGGTATAAACTGTCCTACCGACTAAAACCGACTCCCTCCCTAATAGCGACGCATTTTCTTAGACTATAAGTATTGGCATGGGCGTGCAAAATTATTTTTGATTAATTTTTTTTTTAAATCAGATTTTATTTATATTTATTTTATATAGAAGATAAGTATGAAGTTTTTATTTAGTAACACAATGACAAAACAACTCTGTAGTTACATAAAATGTCTTTCTTTAACAAAAATGTCTCTAATTTTTGTATTATATACTTCAGGTTTATTTTTTATGCTTGAGGTTAATATCATATAGAAACGTTTGTTATTTAATTAGACTGCAATAATTTATAGTAAATCTCCACAACTTTATCTTCGAAGAATACATATACCAACTGTATTTCAGCTCGAAAGGAACCGAACCACGTACATCTGAAACGGAAATATGAAAAACTCCTGAAACTTGTGTAACTACATCGTAACTTAAGAAACATTCCTTATAAGAAAGCATTTCCTATCTAATACGAGTCCACACATCGAAATAAGGTTTGCTACACTCGGCAGATTTTATTTTGTACATCGATGTAAAATATTTTCGGATTTTATCGCGGTATGGGGAAAAGGTGTGAGGAAAAGAGGTAAGTATAGTTCTGAACCAAGAAGAGTAAAGAAGAAAAAGTCCAAAGTTCAGGCCACGATAGGTTTTAATACACACACTACACAATTAACATAAAACACATAAGATAGAAGGAGAGAGAGCAGGAAGTCAAGATAGCGACAGATAGTTTATAGCGCGAAACAAAAAGAACAGTTTTATTGCAAAGCGATACACATAGCGAATATAAGCTAGCAATAAAGCGACACAGGTTTATTGTCTAACGATAACGGTACGACTGTTCGGCGACTGTTGTGCGTGTACGCATACAGCGGTCAACGAAGGACGGACCCAAATTGACGTCACGCGCCAGGTAGCCGATGCGAATATAAAATCTTACTTAAATTATAAATTTTATTTGTCTGTGTGTTGATGTAAAATTTTGTTTATTTGTTTTTCTTTATTATAATTTTGTAAATAGTTTTTATGTTTTTTGTGTTATACTTTAGTGTTCTCCCTGTGTGTAGTATGGTGACATAAATCACTCACAGCGGTTATACTATAATTGTCTCTTCACGTTTCGAAGACTGCAACCTTCATGGTGACGGGCCGAAATGAGGTGTAGGTCGCCAAAAAAGTCAGTTACAATATGTACCTACATTTTACAATTATACCAAATTTTAACGAAACATCGGGAGATAAATGTAATTTAAAAAACCGCAATAAAATGCGAAAACTTGTTTTATTTCGATGTCTAACATTCGCATTAATATAAGAAATCTTTATGTTGAATAATGTTACAGTTTCCATTTTTACACAATAAAATGTTTAGGGCGTCCAGCTAGGCCAGTAAATTAAAATTTTATAAATTTATTAGCTTTTGCTCGCACTTTCACCCGCGTGAAGAAGTTTTCAGAGATTTTTTTTTCAACTTACTTGATATGTATCGTTATATTAGGACCAAATTACATAAAATCATTATAAATTGTAGCCTATATGTTATTCTGATGTATAACCAATATTACTGTAAAGTTTCATCCAAATCCGTTCAGTAGTTTTTTCGTGAAACAGGTACAAACATACATACATCCATCCGCACAAACTTTCGCATTTATAATATGAATAGTATATAATTAATAAACTATTTAATGTATTCTAAAAATATAACGACCTTATAGTATATCTGTATGAGTAACGAAGGGTCCATATAACTCCATTCCCACTGGTTTCCCTTTCGTAATTTATATATAGTTATGATTACTGTGATATACAGACCGCTTTTAGCACTTATATTATGATGTATAGAGTTCCCTTTAAAAAAAATTCACCCTTTACCACTGATCTGTATACCATTCCAACATGTAACATGAATGGTAGCTAATTAAAAATTGGAAAGTATACAATTACCCAATAAGCTGGTAAACAGTATTACAAAGGCTAATAAAATATAATTACCATTTTAAAAATTCAATTTAAACTTAACCGATAGTGTGCCCGAAGCCTTAACGGGTTCGTAGACGCTACGATCTACGCCGTAGCCTCGTAGTTACAGCTACGTACGCTAGTCCAAGTTAGTTCGGATAAGTTTTTCTTAGACTTTATGCGGAAGTTAAAAGAAATGTTTGAGTTTAAATATTTATCTCCAATTGGAAAGCCTCTACGGAAATGAGAATACTTAAATACAGCGTTGAAATTGCTCTAGGTGGTGGAAGTTTCTGTATACGATATATTTTTGCTTATGAAAGGCTGTTATGAAAGTTTGCTAATGGGGCTTGTTTTAACTTCTATATAATCGCATCGGTTTAAATGCTTTATATACAGCCATAGCCTAGTTGTGAGTGGTACGGACTGCCGAGACTACCAAGACTAAGAATATCTGCAGATTCATAACCAAAACAGGAACTAATAAACCGATTTTGTTTTTTTTTTCACTGATAGAAAGAGCTATATTTTTCCTAAATGCCATATATCCTAAACCGATTTTGATTTTTTTCATTACTATGTAACTACATTTCTTCTAAATGCTATAGGCCATATATTGAGGATTTTTTTTTTCACGTGGACGGGGAATATAATCCTATATGTCAATATGTAGAAAAAGTAATTCTTCAGCCTCGTATTTATAAACATTACTTAGTTTAAAAACAGAGCAATGGCAAAGAGTCGATATAACCGTAATTTATATGAAATCTAATTATTATTAGAACGATTTGCAGACCTAATAAATGTTAGTAACGTAATAACCTAAGTATGTGTTGTGTCAGATTTCCTTTCAGAAAATTTTCTTCGCCACTGGTACGGAGTAATGTTGTTTTAATAAGTTTGTTTCTTAATGCTTTCGACGTGACAGCCTTCACGGTGTGGGCAGAGAGCTGCCATTATTGGCTTACATTGAAATACAACTTTACTTCAGTTGGGTGTCACATGAAGTTGAACAAAACCAAAGAAAACTATGATATTACCGACACTATGCGTGCGCGCACACTGTGCATGTTCAATGCTCATAATATTGTTAGTGAATACGGACTTCTCTCCAGAATTTCATTATCAGTTACACTGAAATAAATCAAAACAAACTGAAGGTATAAAATTAAAGAAACCCTCAAAGAAAAACTTTTTCGCTTACTTTGTACTTAGACGATAAATATTTAAAGGCGATTAATCTTAAACAAGAAGCCTTTGAATTAAACTTTGATTTTAAATCTAAAAGTTTCCAAGGGAAATTGTGAAACTATGCGAGACGTGGGCTGCAGGCAAAGACATTTACCAGTATAGTTATTTATAGACTGGACATCAGGACCAAATTGTTACTCCAAAAGTTATTACCAATTCGTAATAAGTCACTGTCTTATTTAAAATATCCTGTGACGCGATATCACAGCGTCCTTAGATATTAATTCAAAAATATCATACCTACAGAAAATATGCTAATATGCGCATTAAAGACTAATAAATCACGGTATTAAAAATATGTAGTATTTCACATTGGTGTTTTGCTATTTTACGGTAGATTGAGTAATTGCATGAGCACAAAATATTTGTGTGATAATTTTTCAATGTCCTCTCTATATGCTCTTAGAACTCTTTGGCTGCAGGCCTTCAAATCGAATTATCTGGGCTCACCTGATAGATACTAAAGCAATCTTGTTTATTAAAAAAGTTTTAATGTCTAGTGTTTTTTTTTGCAATCAAATAATGTCGTTCACTTCAAAGTCGAAACAGATGTTTAATTCTGTTGAAATAGAACTTTTTGGAACAGACATAATATTACTTATAACATAATTTCTTATGTTTACGCGAATGTTAGACATGAAATTTTAACTATTTTTCGGATTTTATCGCGGTTTTAATGTTTTAGTCTTCTCCAGACGTTTCGAAGACTTTGCAGTCCCCCCCACCCCCGTCACTACGAAGGCTAAATCAAATACAAAATCTGCCTGGATGCACTCATATCCTACCACTAAGCGATCAAGTAAAAAATAATTTTATTTTTTCTATATTATTTGTATTTGACTGAAGATACCAAAATCGTTTTTTTCCATACATGAAAAAAGATACGAAAACCCTAATTTTTAAATTCCTCACCACTTGAAGCTTGAGTAACACAATTACGAAGTCGGTCACTGCACACTGCACAGCGCAAGACAACTCACTGAAATTATGCAAATTGCAAACAATGAAAGTTTGCACTACTGGAGTGGACAGTTCCATCGCGTGTATTTAGAGAGAGTTCGTGAAGTTATTGTGGTGTGTTTCCCCGCGGTTTCACTTGCTTCAATAGATTTTCATATGTATATTAGCTACCTGGAAAACGTTGTTTTGCCGTATACATTATTTCTAGAATATATTTTTGTAGTTAAAAAAAAACATTAACTAAGTTACTATAATAATAATAATAAGATTATAAGTGGAATGAAGCATTGTAGACAAGTAAAATTTCCAAAAAAAAACGTTTATGAATGAGGGGGTAACACTATGACACAAGAATTTTATATATTAGATAGTATACAATATATCAACCCTGTATTATATGCTATCCCAGTACTGGACAAGGGACTCCTCTACTACTGAGAGGGATTAGGCCTTAGTCCACCACGCTGCCCTAGTGCGAATTGGCAGACTTCACATACCCTCGAAAATTTTTCAGGTATGCAGGATTTCCTCACAATATATTTTATATACCAGCCCTATATTACTTACTAATTATATACGATTCAATTTCACAGGATTGTATATTTTTGGTAGTGTATTACCGTATCAATTTATGACTAACTAAAATATATGACTGTCGCGTTCGCGTAATTGTACCTATTACGGTCCAACTGTGGTGCTGAAATCTCGGATTCGATCCCCGGGTTGGGTAAATATTGGGTTTCTCCACTCAGTATCAGCCCGAAGTCCACAATTTGTGACTTATAGGCTCGCCCCCTATCACATCATGGCACGGAATACACATAGCGGAAAATTAGGTGCACACGTTGCGCCTCGCCTACCCCTTGTGGACACATTGCGAATAATAAATGTGTGTACTTAATTGCAACTTCAAACTACACATTAATAAGCAAGTGAGTAAAGATATTGCATAACTAATAATAAAACTGAGGACGCTTCTCTGAATCCTGAACACCGTATCAAAATGTTTTAGCTAGACCATACTTGCGAAATATGCAGCACAGAATAAAGTAGCAGAAGTCACAAATGCGATTATCGTTAATAATCTTTAATAAGGTTTATGTGTTATAATCGCTTTGTCATTAACGGGCTTTCACAAATTAATTACACACGAAGCATCATATATTCTTAACTTTTAACTTTCCACATTCCAAGCTGATGGCGAGCCTTAAAACCTATTACCCTAGACAGAGATCAAATCCAAGACTCCAGCACATCACAACGCAAAACAACTACGCCATCGAAACAGCAATGATTACAGAAGCAAAACCAGTATCTCATTAATTCAATATTTTCTTATCTAACAAAGAAATAGGGTAATTAAGTAAAATCAAGAGAGTTCGAAAGAAGTTTGCTACAATAAGCTATATTCAACCGCAGAATGTAAATCGAGACTACTTCTAGAGAATTTTAAAATAACACTCATTTTCAAAGTTTAAATCGGAGATTTTTCGCTGAACAACTTCGGTGGAAGTACGTGCTAAGCATATACTGGAATCTTAAACAATAAGCTTGCTTCAGTTTTGTTAGGTACAATTGTAATATTAATTTAAGACTAGCAAGTTCTTGCAATGACAGTGAGCAAGAATTTCCTGACGCGCTTACAATTGCGGTAATATTTCAATAGTTCTATACAATTAATAGTACTAATTATTATTCTTAGGCAAGAATTTGTGGCTTGTCTAGTCGTAGATAATGATTGGAGTCTTCTTCAGAGTGTTCAGCGACTGCAGACTTCGTAGAGCGTCGGTGTTTCACGTCAGCTATATCTTCTTTTAAGTGGGTCTCTATATTTCTTTTTGTTTGGCAAACATCTTCCCAAACTTTCGCATTTATAATATCATTAAGACCAAAATAGTAAGATTTTCGAAGTGATTTCTTGACCTACTAACCCAATTTCGACCATATTGTAAGTTTGCCTGAATACTTCGCTGCCGAGCAGGACTTTGTATTGTTTCTTGCAAATGAATACAAACCCAACGTTAAAGGCAGGAAACAATAATAAAGAATTTTCCAAGTTTAAGAAATTCGAGTTAAAATATTGGAGGAAACGACAGAGTCCCGCGGGATTGTGTGGAAAAGTAACCCGAATAATGTAAGTGACCTGTGCATTTTATTTAGCTTTATTTCCATTCTAGTTTTTAACGTTTTTGATTATTTATGAACACAATTACTGCAATCGAAATTTCATAGATTTTTCTACACTGACAACTCTTTTTTTCTGCCCATAATGGACATTCGTTTCACGTGGAACACATTCGTTTCTTGTTAATTAAATTAATCATCTCCGAAATCGCATTTTTACTTCAATCTAACATTAATAACATTTTACTTTTGTAGTATTAGATTCATTTTAACATTAAAATTAAACTATTTTTGGATGTTATGGCGGTTTTAAGATATTGGTTTCCTTTTGACGCTTCGAAGACTTTGCAGCCTTTGTGGTCACGGGGGGGGGGGGGGGGAGCTTAATTAATTCAGACATATTCCTTATGCCATGCCTCGGTGGCGTAGTTGTATTGCACGTCCGGTACAATAGCGCTCTGAGGTCCTGGGTTCGAATCCCGGGTCGGGCAAAGTGATATTTGGGTTTTTCTGCTCAGTATCAGCCCGGAGTCTGGAATTTGTGCCCGATATGGCGATAGGCTCGCCCCCTATCACATCATGGGACGGAACATACTTGGCGAAAAGTGGGTGCCCTAGTTGCGCCTCTGCATACCCCTCCGGGGATAAAATGCGTGATGTTATGTATATTCCTTATATTCCACGACTGCTTCAGTTGCGAAGATGTGCAATCAATGCATCCACTTTTTCGCCACGTGTTTTCATCTCGTGATGAGGGAGAGATTATTGCCATATCTAGCATAAATTTTAAACTGCCAACTGAGAAAAAAAACGCAATATAACTTTTCACTCAAGATTCGAACCAGAGACTTCGGAACAGTGTTGTCCACGTATGCAATACAACCACGCCTCTGTAGCAGTCTATTAAACGTTAGTATACCTACAATACATTTTATTACACGCTCAAATTCCCATTAGATTTGATATATAATTCAAAATGCCAGTGGAATTTAAATACTTAATATCTCGAGACCCGGGACTTTTGCAGTCCGCCGCGGCGAGAGAATAAATCACATCAACAACACTTACCATTGAGTTTTTTTTTACTTTTTAACTATTATAACTTGGTTTTTGTGGAGTAATGTATAGACGGCAGCGGTTTTTGGAACATAAAATCGGTATAGTACACAAATGCTCGTAAATACTCTGCGAAAAGTTTAAAACTTAATTTAATACTTCGCATGCTGTGATCATGCATAGTTTGTAATGACAATTAGTCCTAACAATATGTATCATAATGTTATCGATTTTGTTAATGTAGTACTTACATTGATGATTCTATAAATAAATAAATAATTAGGAGTCTTTTTTTTATACGTGGACTAAATGCCTAAGCAATTCTCGTATAGCTTACCTTCGAATGATGCAGAGATACGGCAATGTGGGTGTGACAAATAAAACATAAGTAAGACTATATATAAATTAATAATAATACTCTTGTAATCGAAAAAGGATCCAAAGGGATTGGCAATAATAATTAATGAGTCTTCGTTTGGTTAACACCTAAAAAATGACTACCTGCAGCGCTATATATAAGGGCGTTGATCACCACTTACCGTTGGATAACCCACCAAATCTTACCATCATTCTACCATATGCGGATTAACGATGCGGTGCAAAGCCACAAACGGATACAAGCCTACGGTACCATAATTCAATCGTAACCATTTCTCATAGCATATTACGTTCTCTTGGCGCCGTAGAACGGTAGTTTCAACATAAGTCAACGTCAGTAAATAAACTGAATTTAGATCTATGTTTTTATCGCTTTGAATGACAAGACGAGTTTCCCATTCGCCTGATAATAAGCGATACGATCGCCCATAAACAGTAGAAACACCATCCAACACCTTCAATTACAAAGTATTGATTGGTATTCCACTGCGCTCGCCATCCTGAGACATGAGTTGTTAAGTCTTATTATGTCCAGTAGTTACACTAGCTACTATGTTCTTCAAACCGGAACACAAGAGTGACTAAACTGCTGCTTGACAGCAGAAATAGATATAGCGGTGGTACCTACCCAGGCATATTCCCACATATGAGAAATCAGTGGCGAAAGGTAAAATTCTTTAAAAAAACACACGTAAATAGACTTAAAAGGGAAGCCGGTAGGAATCGAGTTGTTAAGACGCTTCGCCACTGCCTACCACCAGTATATAGATATAATCCTATTATAATTTTACTATCGTTAACTTTATCGAGACTGCGGCTCCTGTTCTGCGAACTAACAAACATCCCAACACTTAAGCCGTTGCCAAACCGGGGACCAGTAACAAGTCAAGTCTGCGCGTTTAAATTAATTCCTGTTTTACATCCTAGGTCGTTCAAATAACACTAGACTTGGATGAAATATTGCAAAAGTTCAAACTTTGGAGCGGAAAATGTATGTTTACTCCGTCTTCGACGTCCGTTATGGTTGAAATGGGGAAAATAAGTCCCTATCTACGGGATTGTTCTTTGATAGTTTTACGAGGAGACATTTATCAAAAGGTTTTTTTGTTTGTTTTAAAGCTAGAGTTTGTTTCTCGGTCCCGGACTTTAATAGCCGTTGAGTCTTTTATTGTTTCTGCAAGCAATTTTTAACTTGATACGCTTTTCAAATCTCATTTTGTTTTTTTTTGTCATCTATTATTTGATACATTGTTTCTGTTGCTTTTATCTGTATTCTACTAGCATTATAAACAAAAGAATGTACCTACGTGATTGCAGTGATCATATTGTATCATATGTGTGACTACATCTGAGTAGCTACCATCTTTTAGTTTATGTCTACTACCAAGCAACAATAGTTGAGCATCATTGTCTTCAAGTTAGAATATTGTACGCAGCATGATTATTGATTAATTCCTAACTAATAAAATTTCAGCCAAGGTGACCAACCTCAACGGAGATCAGCCAGGTACGCAGGAGATCTAGTATGTGATACACTGGTGCACTCTCTGTCCTTCACTCACATAGTCTGGTGAGAGGGCAATCCTACATATGGCGATAGGCTCGCCCCCTATGACGTCATGGGATGGAACACACATGGCCATAAGTGGGTGCCCTAGTTGCGCCTCTGCATACCCCTTCGGGGATAAATGCGTGATGATGTGTGTGTGTAAAAGTATCTAATGTCAGGATCACTAAGAAGCCGCGTAGACGTTACACAAACTGGCCGGCATAATTGTGTCGACTACCGAGGGGTAATCATCTCTCATCCGTCGACATTCTATTGGACCTCACTTACCATCAGTTGTAGTGGGGTCACTATGCCGTGTACGAATAAAAAAAACTTCGTTTAAAGGACAGGTCACAGCGTTGAACACCAATGCAGGGAATTCATTTCAAATTACTCCAAAAAACTCCAATAAAACGAAAAACTCAAGTAATAAAATCTATTAACAGAACTGAATTCGCAAAGAGCGCCGAGACGGACCAAAGGCCGCGAAAGCCTTCCGATCTGTTTCGTAAACAGGCGACCGCGACTACAAACAGGTCATTAGCTTTGTGCGCGTTTTATTTTTGTGCGCTACTTTGGTGCTAGGGTTGCTAAGGGAATTCTACTAAAACTAAATTTTAAATTTCTATCTAATATTGGTGGTAGGATATATTTTATATCCGCCTAGATAGCGATCACCGTACGCAAGGTGTTAAAACCCGCCATAGTGGCCCATGTAAGTGTGTCGCGTGCCGGGGTCAGCCTATGTATATCTGGTTCTAACAGGCCGGCATAATTATGTCGACTATCGAAAGGTCATCATTTCCCGTCAGTCGACGTTTTATGGGACTCCACTCCACTTACCATCAGGTGCAGTGGGGCACTTTGTCGTGGCCGTATTTAAAAAGTCCAAGAACCTAGGCGGTATATCGGGTTTACCAGCGTGTTATGCACGCCAACTTACTCAGTAAAACCTAGCGTAAACTTGATCGGCGCATTAGAGACGGCTTCGAGGTACCACAAGGCGTTACCTCAGATCTCTACCGAAACAACCTCTGCTGTACACCGTGTTAACAGTCCGTCGGTATATTGAACCCATCTCGTACCCACAACAGAGGTGAGGTCTCCGTTCATAACGTTTGGGGATACATTTTGATGATACCCTGACCCTAACTTTCGTATCCAGACAGCCACTTGCATACGAGAAACCTACCATCAGTAAAGTTTGACAGACATCATAACAGTACTATTGATGTTACTGATTATGGATAATGGGGACGTATACCAACAGGCATATTGGGATCCCAGAAAATACCATGTATCCCACAAAAGTGCCACTATGTACTTTTACTAGATAAAATGTAATCTAAAGGTAGATCCGAGATAAGATCTATCTAGATGTAATAATATAAAACCGATATTTTTTCAAGTTTTGACTTCTATTTATAATAAAAATCTAAACATCTTCACACTAAGGCATTTATGATATACTAACATTTGCTTGCAGCTTCGCTTACGATAACGGGAAAGACCTAGCCTCTTTCATTGAAAAAGATCATAATTGCTTTAGTAGTTCAGGACTTTATCCATTACAAACAAATATACAAAAACAAATCTTTTCTCTATTTAGTTTAGAATAAGATTATTTTTTGCGAAGCATGGCAACCCTGCTGCAAGTGTGGCTCGAATGAACCGAGAAGTTAAATAAACTTTTGTACATCACGACAACTTTTACAGATATAATGGTGTGTGTTCAACTCATGCAGAAAATCATGCTTCTCAGAACTTGGATCGGATCAGTATATAACCTTGAGGTATTGTTTTTATTTGTATATGGTGAAGTGTAACTACATTTTACAAAATGAAAGTAAATGAAATGAAATTAAAAAATTTATAGAAACCTGTAGCATGTTATAAATATTTTAACTCGGTGAAAAATTTACATATTTCCATTTGTCATTAATTATTTCACAGATCACCTATTTAACTGAATACAATAAATAAAGAAAGGTCTTTAAAGAAGAAAGGTCTTTTAAGACGCTGTCAAATAAGTCAATATCTTAAGATACTATTTTATAAATGTCAACACCACCTCAAATGATATCTTAAGTCACAGCTAATTAGCCATTTGGATTACTAGGTTTTGTTTATTAAACTGCACCGACTCAGCTGACAACTGGCGCTTAAATGACAGCTCAAGTTTTGTTCATTAAGTTCAATACTTGAAATGTCTACTTGAGATCGTACATAAAACTGAAATTAGTTTAATAATACGGGCCCTTGGCATTCACATATATCAAATACGTCACATTCATCAAAATATTTAAGTATGTATGCTAAACGTAATAAATACTAATAATGGAGATAAAGAACAAAAATCATTTTTTTATTAAATGACGAGACGAGCTAGCCGTTCGGCTGATGGTAAGCGATACGACCGCCCATAAACAGTAGAAACACGATCACACACCTTGAATTACAAAGTATTGATTGGTATTCCACTGCGCTCGCCTTCCTGAGACATGAGATGTTAAGTGTATTATGTCCAGTAGTTACACTGGCTACAGTGTCCTTCAAACCGGAACACAACCGTGACTACACACTGCTTGGCGGCAGAAATAGACATTGCGGTGGTACCAAGGCGGACTCTCACATATGAAATCCTACCACAAGTAATTTAATCTCTTTATTGGAATAAAAGTATTAACTATCTAAAAAGAGCTTCTAAGCGGATATAAAAGTAAAATACCGTAACAAGTTAATAAAAGCAGTAATAGTTGTTGATATTTCAATACGTTTAAACGCGAGAAGCGTTGTTATAAAAGTGCTACGAGTCGTAGCCGCTACGCTTTACAGTTATGTACAATCATACACTGGCCAGAGACATGTGTAGCGGAGAATAGTAGGTCAAGTTGCTTTTTATGCATTTAAGAAACTAATATTTTAAATTTCTTATGTTTACACGAATTTTAGATTAAATAAAACTATTTTAAGGATTTTATTGCGGTTTTCTATATAATTTTTCCCGATATTTAGAAAACTTTGCAGCCTTACTTTCGGTGCCCATGAATATCGGTATATAGTATACATATCATTGGCGAGGAGTAAAATTTTCCGAAAGGTAACCCGACACAACATATGCATAAAAGCGGTCTGCAAATCGTTCTTGTTGGAGATTGTAACCTTCGTCGTGACTTATTATTTTTTATATGTTCTATTTTTAGAACTAATTGTATTTTGTTTGCCATAGTTACTTCTCTTTAGTCCGAAATAAACACTCATGTCAATAACATCTTTTTACTAACTTTATTTAATTACTAAGAACATATACCATATTTACAACACGTTATCAGCACGAACGCTTAGTTCTTAGTTTTTTCACGTTATTTAGTAAAAATAAAGTTGAATATATTTTTGTGTGACTAGGAAATAGTAATAGTCTGAAAATGTCACATGAATCTGGAGATGTTTCGAGTGTTAAAAATTCCCCTGCGTCGATCACATCTTTTCCATTTCCTTGTTTGAGGATAAAAGATGGATATCCAACTTGGAAGTTCAAGATGCGAAATTACCTTATCCATGAGGATTTATGGGAAACAATTAGTGGATACCGAGATGGAGACACAACCCCTGCCTCTACAAAGGTACGCAAAGACGCAAAGGCATTAGCAAAGATATGCTTATCAGTAGAAGGTGCAGCGATAACCCATATAAGATGTGCGAAAACTGCATCTGAGGCATGGACTTGTTTGCAAAAAGCCTTTGAAGATAAGGGAATAGGACGAAGATTATTTTTGGAGCGTAGACTGTACAGGTTGAGTCTATCAGAGTTCAAAAATATTGAACTATATATTAACGCAGTTATGTCAACCGCACAGGATCTTGCGGATATTGATGTAGTCATAGAGGACAAGTCTATTGCTGCAATACTTTTGGGAGGTCTAACTCCAAGGTATGAACCTCTCATTATGGCTTTAGAAAATTGCAATGTAGACGTGACTACAGAGTTGGTGAAAACAAAACTGCTTAATGAAATGTCCAAAGATGTGGCTACGTCATTAGACTCTGTCTTTCATGCGAAGAAGAAGCCTAAGTCAATGAAGAAGAATATAGTTTGTTATGAGTGCAAGACACCTGGACATAAGAGACCAGACTGTCCACAGAGAAACAAGAAGGAGAAAAGACAATGCGGTAAATACCAATGATACGATATTTACAAGTCTTAATACTTCTGGAAACCCAAGAAAGGACATAATTTATGTAGATTCAGGTTGTACTAGACACATGACTTCTAGACGGGACTGGTTTCAGAATATCTCGATACAGAATCAAGGTACTGTTACTGTCGCAAATGGAGAACAGATTAAGTGCTGCGGAATTGGAAATATTTCAATAAACACGCCCGAGAACGTGGTCAACAATATTAGTGATGTTGCTTATATACCAGATTTGAAAGCTAGTTTGTTATCTGTATATAAAACTGTTGAAAAGGGTTTTATTCGTGTTTTTGATAAAAATGGATGTAACTTTTATAAATCTGATACTTTTAATTTTACAGGTGAATCTGTTGCTCATGCCTCGCCCTGTGGTGGACTGTACGTTTTAGATGGTACTGTAAATGTTTCCGAGAATGTGGCGGATAATTTTTTGACACAAGATGTGCACTCTGGTTGTCAGGATAGTTATCAAATATGGCATAAGAGGTTAGGACATTTGTGTCGTATAGGCATGAACCAACTGAAAAATCACAAGGTAGGTATAAAGTATACAGGAGTAGATAAAACTAGTTGTATCGCTTGCGTGGAAGGTAAACAAGCAAGAAAACCTTTCAAAAGGTTAGCGTTTAATAGGGCTACTTCCCCTTTGGAACTGATCCATATGGATTTGATGGGACCGGTGTCCACAACTTCTTTTCAAGGAAATAGATATATGTTGACAATAGTAGACGATTATACGCGAAAAGTGTTTGCTTATTTTATTTCTTCTAAAACAGAAGTCAAAGATATATTTTGTGTGTTTCAATGTTTTGTTGAAAATCAGTTAGATAAAACAATTAAAGCAATTAGGACTGATGGAGGTAAGGAGTTCGTGAATAAAGAGTTTGTTGATTATCTTGCTTCAAAAGGTATTGAACATCAAACAACGACGCCTTATAGTCCTCAGCAAGTTGGAGTAGCGGAACGCACCCATCGTTCGGTTACAGAAAAGGCAAGAACGTTGCTAGCTGAAAGCTCACTACCGAAAGCATTCTGGGAAGATGCATTCCAAGTTGCCATTTACCTTAAAAATAGGTCTCCTCATCGAGCCTTAGGTGGACAAATTCCTTATGACAAATGGTATGGACGAAAAGGTGATCTTAGCCATCTAAAAGTATTTGGTTGTAGAGCTCTAGTCCATATACCTTCGTGTCACAGGAAGAAATTAGATGTCAAGGCACAGGAAGCAATTTTCGTCGGTTATTCTGAAAATCCAGGCACTTATATTTTTAGGGACCCTGCTAACCCACGAAAAGTTATTATATCCAGAGATGCAACCTGTTTTGAAAATTGCTTTACAGCGCTAAAGCAGAAGCAATCTGAGTCTGTCGCACAGTCAGAATCTATATTGTTATTTGATGAGCAAAAGAGATTGAGTCTGAGTTTGATCATGACTGTCAATTCTATGACTGTGATGAGAATATCAGCCCGGCGGCTGAAGCAACTTTACCAGTAAATCTAGAAAGTACAAAAGAGTCAGTGACTCTGGAACAGCGAGAGTCTCTCAGTGACTTAAGGCTGCCTAGTGTGGAAGAAGTGACAGCAAATTTGGAACAGGAATCGCACCCTGAGCGCAGATACCCTTCCAGAGACAGAAAACCAACAAATTTTTATAAAGCTTACAATACGTCAATGGTAGATTCTAATGAACCTACGACATATTACGAAGCTACTCATGCCGATGATGCTGATAAGTGGCAACATGCTATGGTTGATGAGTATAGTTCCTTAAGGAAACTCCATACATGGAATTTAGTAGATAGACCTAACAAAAGGTTATACCATGTAAATGGATTTACAAAATTAAAAGGGATGCTTATGGTAATATTATCAAGTATAAAGCGAGACTCGTCGTCAAAGGTTTTCATCAAGTTGAAAGTGTAGACTACAAGGAGACGTTCGCACCAGTGATTCGTCATTCTTCCCTCCGCACGTTGTTTGCGATAGCTGCAGATATGAAGTTGAGAATGAAGCACTTAGATGTCGATACAGCTTTCCTTAACGGAGATTTAGAAGAAGAAGTTTTCATGGAGCAACCTCTTGGTTTTATTCAAAAGGGTAAAGAAAACAAAGTTTGTTTATTGAAGAAATCTCTTTACGGTCTTAAACAGGCACCGCGAGCTTGGAATAAAAAGTTAAATGAAACGCTTTCTAAAATAGGTTTCATAGGAACTCCTTCCGAACCTTGTGTGTATACTAAACTTTTGGTAAAGAACTTGTAATATTAGGAATCTTTGTTGATGACATAATAGTCTTCTTTAATTCTGATTTGACATTTGACACTGTCAAGAATGATTTGTCGAAATATTTTTCATTAAAAGATCTCGGAATACTGAAATGTTATTTGGGACTACAAGTTGAAAGTGATTCCGAGAGTATAAGGTTGAACCAGCGAAATTATATTCTTTCTATATTAGAAAAATTTAATATGAAGGATTGTAAGGCCGTGGATACTCCATTAATTAAAAAGAATATGGAAAAAGAATGGATGGTCAAGTCGGTGAGTCTTATCCTTATCAAAACTTAATAGGATGCCTCATGTATCTAGCGGTAAACACACGACCAGACATCGCTTACGCCACGAGCTATTTAAGTCAATTTAATACGTGTTTTACTAAAGAACACTGGAATGCTGCTAAAAGGATTCTGCAATACCTAAAAGGTACCCTAAACTATTCATTGGTTTACAGGAAGAATAGAGAACCTTTAAAGGGTTTTTGTGACGCAGACTGGGCAAACTGTCCAATCGACAGAAGGTCATACACCGGTTATGTTTACAAGTTAAGTGGAGGTCCAGTATCATGGGAATCCAAGAAGCAACCTACTGTTGCGTTAAGTTCGGCCGAGTCAGAATATATGGCATTAGCGTCTGCCACGAAGGAAGCGTGTTACTTACGTCGGTTTATATACGAGATAACAGGTATACTTTGTTCAGTTAACTTAGCTTCTGACAGCCAAAGTGCCATTAATCTTGTTCGAAATCCTGTACACCACAGCAGGACGAAGCATATAGATACTAGGTTTCACTTTATTAGGGAAAAGGTATCTAATAATATTGTTAACTTTAGAATATAAAAAGTAACGATATGCCTGCTGATGTACTAACGAAGGCCCTCGGACCTCTAGCACACAAACGATGTGTAGTTAACTTAGGTTTAGAAACTTAATTATTTTATTTGTTTTTGTTTCTGTCACAACTGCGATTAAGGGCGGCTGTTGGAGATTGTAACCTTCGTCGTGACTTATTATTTTTTATATGTTCTATTTTTAGAACTAATTGTATTTTGTTTGCCATAGTTACTTCTCTTTAGTCCGAAATAAACACTCATGTCAATAACATCTTTTTACTAACTTTATTTAATTACTAAGAACATATACCATATTTACAACAGTTCTAGTGACAAATTAGATTTTACATCAAATACGAAAGGGAAGCCGACAGGAATCGGATTATATGGATTCATATATATAATATACATAAAGACCAACAAAGGAACACATTTAGCTGGATGCTACACTACGACATAAGTTGTACTAAACGCTGATAATATCTGCAACAACTAAACAGCCACACCGTCACCAAAACAATAGACTAGGGTCAAGCCGGTCTATTGCCTAAACAAAATTGTCAGCATAACAATTCGTCCACTATTTTCCGTTGCCGTACTGTTCTACATTACTGCACATTATCCCATAGCATATTTCTTAGCGAGCAGAGAACCAAGTGCTGCACTTAGTGTTATCTATTTGAGACGAACATTACCCGTAACTCGCGGCGTGTTATCAACAAATTACTTGCTAGAAGTTGCTGTTAGCGTTGGATGATTGTGTCTTGTGGCCTTCGAGTTTATTAATGATCCCTAGGTGATGGTAACCAGTTATCAGGATATCAGGTAACCATCAGGTGGACTGTAAGCACGCCTTTTTCTTTATTGCTTTATTAGGTAAACGAGCAAGCAGTCCGCCTATTGATAAGCAGCATCCACCTACCATGGACTTTGCAATACCAAAGGCAAAGCCAAGCCACCTGCTTTCATAGGCTATAAAAATGTCACGTAAAAGATGTACTATAGAAGTAAAGAATTGGCCGAGCGTTTACAGTTGTGAAATAAATAAAGGCAGGTCAGATGTAGGATATGAATCAAAGATAAATCAATGGAACTGACGAGCAATTTACTCGTGTGGTTAGAGACAGAGTACTGACGAGGTATATATGCCAATTTCTAGATATTACTTAGATACTGACATATTATATTCAAAACTACTATAATCTGAAACACCTCGCAGCACAGCATCGAATCCACTACCACAATTCCCTAGCCGGCTATTCGCTCTGCATCAGAGTTCGTATATAATGCATTTTACACATCTCGTGGGGCGAATATATTGTCCCGCGTCAAGTTAGCACGACGTTTATTGAATCTGGTAATATTAGGTGCCCTAGATTGCGTTGAATACTTAATTTTATATCAGAATCTATATTAAAATTAAACTATTTTTCGGATTTTATCACGGTTTTAATATTTTACTTTTTCTCCCGACGTTTCGAAGACTCTGCAGCCTTCATGGTCACGGGTGTGACCTTCGCGTAAACATAAGAAATCAGATATTCATATGATAACCAGTCGTCGCTCAAATTACTCACAAATATTAAGCTTTATTCTTATTCTTTATTTCATCAAAATCTAGCGACGAAATACTAAAATAGAATTTTTGTTTATTCATAGCACTGGACCGCAGGGTGCTGTGCCGCAAATTTATTTGAGCGGCGATTGCCTAATTGGTTGTGGAACGGACTGCCAAGACGAATGTCTGCAGGTTGAAAACCCAAGGGCACACACTTCTGACTTTTCTAAAATAATAAACGGTGAAGGAAAACATCGTGAGAAAACTTGCATACCTGAAAAAATCTTTTTAGGAATTTTAAGGGTGTGTGAAGTCTACTAATCTCCACTAGGCCAGCGTGACGGACTAAAGCCTAATGCCTCAGTAAGAAAGGAAGCCCAAGCAGTAGGACAGTAATACAAGCTGATATTATTATTATATAAATTTATTGTTAACAGTCCATTTTAAGTAAATAAGAAAGCTATTTAACAATCAATAGTCATAATATTACTTAAGATTAATCACAATATGTTCAAATAAATATCAACGCCACGTCCATTTGCAATCACCAGATAATTCAAGCGGAATAATTGCGGGCGTCACTTTTAAAATTGTACCAATATCTATAAGAAAAGCAATTCCGCCGGCCTCAGGCCGGAGCGTCTCAACTTAATGTAAGATGCGAACTCCTCGCATTGCTTCCGAGCTCAAATCACTAGCTAAAAGCGGCATAAAACTCGATACGTCTAGGCACAGAAAAGCCACCGAAAACCAACCATAGTATTTACTGATACGTTTCTTGTTACAAATTTGTGGAGGTCCATAAATCCTTACTTTAGCCTCTATTCACTTTCCGTAAAGACGAAGAGTGCATTCATGATTACTGTCATACTACAATTTAATTTTATTGACACGCAACTTGTACTTCTCATCAAAACCATTAATAAAATTTAGATACTATTATTCACAAAGTTTGCTGGTGGAAGTATATATATCCGCCCGTATAGTGACCACCGTACACAAAGTGTTAAAACCCGCCATAGTGGTCAACGTAAGTGTGTCGTGTTCCGGGACCAGCCAGCGTATATCCGATTCCAAAAGGCCGGCATAATCGAGTCGACTGCCGAGGGGTAATCATCTCTCGTCAGTCGACATTCTATTGAACCCCACTCCACTTACCATCAGGTGCAGTGGGGCACTTTGTCGTGTCATTATAAAAAAAAGACATATGCATTTCATGAAAATATATTACTTTGTTTATATATTTTTATTTTTATTTAAAAAAAAATATATATCATGTAAGTTCTAGGTAAGTTCATTCATTTCCGCTTTGATCTGATGACTTGCGTACCACAAGGAGCGTAGTCAACAAACCCTTCCGAGAGCTTTTGCATCGATTTCTGATATTAATTTTCGAAAAACTTTCCGCTGGTTGTTGTGAGCTTTTCTTAGATAGAAAAATAAGCGCGGAAAATTCAATTATAAAGTAAAACAGCTTTGTATAAGCTACTTAAAATAAACAATTCAGCTTTATTCATAAACGTTAAGCGCTTTTGCTGTTGAGTTTTATCTCTTTCTATCATAGTTTCAGTGTCATAGGAGTGAAAGAGAGAGATTATGTTTACAACAACATTTCGGCATGTTTTAATTGAAGTATTGGTTTATTGACAGCATATTTATATTTATTCTCACCTCGGGAAACACTTTTTGTGGATTTTTATAACACTTTATACGAACATGGAATTAGACCACGAAGCCAACCGGGAATAATATAGCAGTTTCTGCAACACGCTGAAAAAAAATCGCTGACTACAAATTGAAATAACATATAAACAAATGGAAAGAGGATTATAATTTATCCAACAAAATTCAATTTATACTTTTTAATATATGCGACAGTATAATTTTGACTAAAACAGACTGCCGAGATGAATGACCGCGAATTTAAAACCCAAGGACACGCACCACTGACTTCAAAGTTATGTGTGTATTCTTTATGGATTATCGCTTGCTCGGTGAAGGATAACATCGTAAGGAAACCGACACGAGACAATACCTTAGAAATTCTCTATAAGAATTTTAACGATATGTGAAGTCTCCCAATCCGCACTAGGCCAGCGTGGTGGAATAAGGCCCAATCCCTTAGTAGTAGTGGAAGCCTGTCACCAGTAAGGGTATATAACACCATGTGTATATAATGCAGGGCAGATTTTATTTATTATTATTAAACGGTACACCAATAAATTTTGAATTTATCAATCAACGTTGCATGGCGATGTTACAATATACGTTACAAGTTACAGATGCAAATTGAATAGTCTCGATGTATTGCTAATTCGTATTGGCAGTCGCCCAAGAGGTTTCATAATTAGCCATCATAGTGGCCGAAACTTGCTAATTACTTGAACTAAATCAGTCAGGAATCTCAGTTGCAACTTGCGATGGTATAGATAAGTTAACGATCGTAAAGTCCTACGTACACCATTATATTAAATTAACTGTAAACTCAATTTAAATTAATTTCAGGTTTATCTGATACGACTTTACGATCGATAATGATTTATGTCGAGTTTATATTAATAATACCAATCCTGTATTATGCGCGTCTACTTTTGATTAAGGGCATCCTCTACAACTGAGAGGGTTTAGGCCGTAGGCTACCACGCTGGCCTAACGCAAGTTCGCAAACTTTACCGTCGAAATTCTCATGGAGAATTATCAAAATACTTCGGATTCCTCGCAATATTTTCCGTCACCGTTAAAGCAAATGATAAATATTGATAAACGATAACCACGTAACTTCGTCGACCTATGGCCTTTGCATTTTGAACCTGTGGATCTTCTTCTCGGCCGGACTGTTCCCAACAAAAGTGTGTCCAGTATATCACCAGTGAAATCTTCTCTCAGCAGCAACACAGTTTAACGTTACACTATGCAGAAGAATACAGAGCGCCTGGTAACTGAATAACTACTGTTAAATAAAAAATATCTACTGTTACCAATCAGCCTCCCCCAAAATTCCACAACTCATTCAGCGACTTCACTAGACTCATTATGAATTGCAATATAGCTGCAATACCAGGTTTATCTTCATGTCTTTTAAAAGACATTTTATGAATTTACTTACATTAAAAACCAATTTAAAAGAACTGTTAAATATTTAACCATGTAATATTATCGAGTTATTAATAACTATAAGTATTGGTGTAATGCTAGTATGATGAATGCCAGCTTAAATCGTTGTTCATAAATTATTATTTGATTTATTTTTAGGCGCAATTTTCTCTTTATTTGAAGCGTTCACTTTTTATTTATAACTAGCTGACCCGACAGACGTTGTCCCGTCTTAAATATGAATTTGCAGCGCGCATTGTGTCAATCGCTGAAATAAACTTTTCTTAAATTTTCTAACGTTCCGCTCAACTTCCTTAATTTTTTCTTTCATAAGGTCCTCCTACAATAATAAACAACAACAACAAAAAATTGTGAAATCGGTCCAGCCGTTCACGCGTAATGGCGTGACCAAAGGAAATGGGGATTCATTTGTATATATATAGATATACATTTGTATTTTTGTATTTGGTGTAACAATTGTTTGTAACCCATTAAAACAAATAATGTGTTTTAATGTCAGTTTTCAATGCCTAGGCCTCCTAAAGACGATTAACACAGCATTATTTATGTAAATTAAATTATCTTGTTACGTAGTTAATTTCCCGGCGGGCGAACCGTCCAATCGGAGCTGTTACATGGTGTGTTGCGTGTTACAGTTACACTTAATTGAATTAGCTTCAGGTACAGACTAATATTGGCCGTCGCCCAGGAGATTTACGTGATTGGCTGCCAATTCACAATGGTTGGAATGTGATGTATTAATTTTTATTTCTTAGAAACAATTTATGTGTATATGTAGCTGTAGTATTGTTTTTATTGCTTTGAATGACGAGACGAGCTTGCCGTTCACCTGATAGTAAGCAATATAACCGCACATAAACAGTAGAAACAGTATCCAACACCTTGAATTAGTATTGTTTGGTATTCCACTGCGCTCGCCATCCCTGAGACATGAGATGTTAAATCTTATTATGTCCATTATTTACACCGGCTAAAATACTCTGCAAACCGGAACACAACAATGACTACATACTGCTGCTTAGCAGCAGAAATAGACATTGCGGTGGTACCTACACAGACGGACTCTCATATATGAGAGACCTACCACCATTAAAACTAGTGTGTAGTCTTGAATGAAAGTAGGAAAGAATTTTAATTTTTTTCTCATTCAAGATCTATCACTATGACCTTTTGAATCCAAACTAGATTTCTGCAAAGTACAAACAACAGCTATGTTATGCAGCACGTAATAAATAACCAGGTATCTTATGGAACTAAGAAATCTTAGTCCTCATATCGTATTAAGGTCGAGGAACCTAATCCGCAGCGACTGATCAGCGACTTAATTCGAAATCTCAGGGTATCCATGTTTGTGATACAAAATCTTTCCTATATTTTGTGAAATTTCTTCTCTTAATAATCTCTTTTTTTATAAAATAAGAAACTCCCAAAATGTTTAATCGTAATGAACCTTGAACTAAATAAGTATGCCTTCATTCAGCTTCAAAAATTTATTTATTAATCCGAGTCTGTAGAATTATCTCTCCGTCGCATGAAGTAATTCGTCACAGCGTCGTCGCGCGTTTCGCGCACGCTCCCCGCGCGTTCCCTGCTCGCTCCCCGCACGTTCCCCGTCCGCCCCCCGCGCGTTTGCCGCACTCCCTGCTTCCCGTTGACGCGGCACGCGCGATAAGGTTTATTTGACGCGCCGCCGCGGGGGAAATCCACGGGTTGAGTATTAATTTTGTTACACGCATTCTGGGACTTGGTTGGTTAGCATACATTATGTATTATTATTTATAAAGTTTATATGCTATTGATTTCGTGGATATGTTGAGTTAAAAGCCACATTTTAAAAATAACGTTGTGATTATTTGTTATAGCTTTTGGCTGCGGCTTCGCTTATGTGCTACATTTTTTCGTGATAAATATTTTCCCGGGGTTAAAAGTAGCTTATAGCACTCAGGAGTGCTTTAACTTCATATTAATGAAAAAAAAACAAAATCGGTTTAGTATTTTCTGAAATTATCGCGTACAAACAAACAAACTCTTCATTTATTTAGTATAGATAACTAAATCATTTAATTATATTTCCACTATTTTACTTCAGTCGTTAAATTTAATTTTGATTTTTCCTAAGATTAAATAAATGTATCTCGGTCTATATTAAGTTTAGTTGTTAAATATTATATTAAACCGAAAAGCGGACTAACGACAAAATAATCAGGCCGAAATATTCGTGTTGACAACTAATATAATAAAAAAAAATCTTCAAACTACAAACTACATTATTCAGACTTCAAAATAAACCAATTAATTAATTCCATATTATATCTCCGAATTCTGTAAGTCTTGTGGTCAAAATTATTGATTTATTGTTAAAAAGCTTAAACATGAGACGTGACTAAACTCGGCACCTCGACTTTCAAGCGGTTTGCGCCCCTGCCTACCCTATTAGGTATGCAGGCGTAAGCCTATGTTACGTATTACATCAGGGCCCTTATTCTGTATGATAGTGTAAACGCGTAACGCGGCCGTGTCATGTTATCTCCGAGAAATGTGCGTGGAATGGTATTCTGTAAGCCAAATTTCTATAGTACTAAACATTATGCGTTGTGTTACGTGCTTGTTACACACTGTCAAAGTAACGTGCGGGATAGAGAATAAGGCCCCAGCACCCCAATATTAAAGTATTAAAAGACTATATTGATTTAGGCATGCATTAATCTCTGACATTGATAAATCCGGGCTTTGTTCTAATTTTATTAAAGTCCCTTTTGCCTTAAATATTTATCGACAACGTTTATTAAATTACTAGCTTTCGCGCGTGACTTTGTCCGTGTACAGATGTTTCATTGTTTTTTTTGATTTTAGGGGCTTTTTGTGTCATTCTCACCAGTCCATCGTACCCTGAACATTTTCTTATTATATCTTCCTCAATTAAAGTGTACTTATAAAATAAATTACGAGTGTACCTGGTCCATCTAGAAATCCTTATGGAAGGTCTATGTCCAGGAGAGTCTTCCAGTAGCTGATGATGATGATATAAGTAGCATGGTAATAAATTTCGAAGGAATTTGAAGTGTACCGGTGGTATCTCTCATGTGTGAGAGTCCGCCTGGGTAGGTAGCACCGCAATATCTATTTCTGCCGCCAAGCAGCCGTGTGTAGTAACTGGTGGTCCGATTTGAAGGACATTGTAGCTGGTGTACTACTGGACATAATGAAACTTAACATCTCACGTCTCAGGATGGCGAGCGCGGTGGTATACCATACAATACTTTGTAATTCAAGGTGTTGGCTGGTATTTCTACTGTATATGGGCGATTGTATCGTTTAACATCAGGCGAACGGCAAGCTCGTCTCGTCATTTGAAGCAATAAAAAAATGTCTGCCAAACCACACTAGGCCAGCGTGGTGGTGTGAGGCCTTATTCCTCTTAGTAGTAGAGGAAGCCGGTGTCCTGCAGTTTGGCAATACAGGGCGGTTATTATTATATTATAATAGTGACTGCATCAAGGACTTTGGCGGTATATGATACAGGTTTAGTATTATAACAATGTCCCAAATTTTGGTATTTTTGTGTAAGTACCTAAAGTCTATAATTCAATGATTACAAGTTAAAATTTTCTGCCTCGGTGACAGTTGTATTTCGATACAACTGCAGTGCTGAGCCCTCAGGTTAAATGGGTAGGTAGAGGCGCACCTGGTGCTTCCACTTTTCAGTCGTGTATGTTCCTTCTCATGATCTGATAGGGAGCGAGCCGATCGCCATACCGAGCACAGGTTCCAGATTCCGGCCAGGTACTGAGTAGAAAAACCCAATATCACTGACCGACCCGGGGATCGAACCCGAGACCACAGCACTACAGTCGTACCATAATACCACGCCATCGACGCAAAAGGACTTCTGCTTGAAAAAATATTTTCGATAGTAACATATTTACTGGGCCCAAGAAATTATCCCGCAGTGATTCCCTCTAGCAATAGGAAATAAACATGTACAAGGGACAAATTTATTCAAATTGTTTGTAAAACGCAAAGATGTGAACGTAAGTGGCGCCCGTATAACACTCGTTATCAGACGCCGTTTTTATCTGGCACATTATTGTTGCCAAGATTTAGGCGTTTCGACCCTTTTTGGTGTGCCGCGAGTTGATAACTCGGAGCGATTTGGATTCAAGCAATTTTTTTTTATAAACGCGCTGTAGTTATTGCAATTATAATGTGCTGCTAGATCGATTTAGGATAATACTGTGAAAATTTCTAAAGTTTATTTATTTATTCGGGCAACAAAACAAATTACAATCAATAGAGTAAAATACATGTACATAAGGTTCTGTTCTAGACTGCAGTCGCAACTACGTTGACTCATCGTTGTTAGTTAGTTACTAAATAATAATAAAATTTGAGACATATTTACTAAGGTAAGGCAGACGATGAAGGTTGTATCTGACTTGGATGTTATGTATAATATATTTTTACTGAGCGGCGGAAAGTATTATTATTTGAAGTGTGAATATCAAGTGCGGGATTTTTTATAGATATAATAATAATAATATCAGCCCTGTATTATATACTGTCCCACTGTTGGGCACATTCGTCCTCTACTACTGAGAGGGATTAGGCCTTAGTCGACTACGCTGGCCTAGTGCGGATTGGTACACTTGACACACCCTCGAAATTCCTATCGAGAACTTCTCAGGCATGCAGGTTCCCTCACGATGTTTTCTTTCAACGTCAAAGCAAGCGATAATTCACACATATTTTTTTAGAAAAGTCAGCGGTGTGTGCTTTTTGGGATTTGAACATGCGAACATTCGTCTCGGCAGTCCGTTCCACAACCAACTAGGCTATCACCGTTTTATAGGTAGTTCATTATATAGATTTTTTTCTGTAACCAAGCCGTTTCCATTGCGCAGGTATGTACCCAGGCCGGCTCTCACATATGAGAGACCCACCACCTATGATAGTTATAATGGTAATAATTTATAGGAAGTAATACGACCAGTTTAAGGTGATCTCCTAAAACTTGCACCGCTCACCCGCACCGGAGCTCTCACAGATAAATAACGTGGTTGATTTACAAGCGAGTTACATTTCTCACGTAAATATACTATTTCTATAGAAAATATTATTGTAAATGTAATTATGTTTAGGCAAAGTTTAAACTTCTATTGTTCTGGGAATACTTTGCCCAATACAATGCGGCTACTCGCGTTCCAAAGTCTGGCAAAATTATGTCAGTCTCGTACAGGCCGACATAATTTTGGCGATCGTTAGGCTAAACTAACTGGTGTATCATATTGAAACCAATATTATGACGAATGATCCACAGAGATTGATATAATATTATTGTTTATTCTTTAATAATAAGTACACATCTTATTTATAATCTGATTAAGGAATAGCGGATTATACTAACACAAGTATGCTAAATACTTAAAAGGAAACTTCAAATACGGTTTTACTATGTGTAGGTAATTTTTAGATATGAAATAAATACTTGATAATTTTTATGTTTATACTTTCCGTCATCGGCGTCAACGCGAGATGATAGTGATGATATGATAGTTTTGATAGTATAAAAATCAATATATTTTCAAAAAATAGCTTCTATTCAGTGCTGTTTTGTACTTCGAAATTCGATGTTTAACTGATATGGTTTATTAATACACGCATACACACTCACTTAGGCCTTTTATCCGCAAAGGGGTAAACAGAAATGCAACCTTTACACTCACTGCGCCGAGTTCTTTCCGTCTCGTAATGTAATAGAGAAAGACCTATCGCCATATTGACCACAAATCCCAGACTCAAAGTTGATAAAAACTCAGTATAAATTTGCCTAACCCAAGATTCGAACCCGTTGAAAGTTCTTACTGCGCACGCAATACAACAACGCCACCGAGGTTCTAAATAATTTTCCCAAAACTTTATTAAAATAATTGATATTTATGTGAGTCGATATTTATGTGAACTATTCAACTTACACATAAAACATTCGTAGGCATTTAAATTTTATGTACCATTAAAATATAAAGTAGTAATTTATAATAATGGCTTGTCTCGTAAACCTTAAAATATTCAGTAGATTTTGAAAGAAATTCAGGTGGGAAAAGTTTAAAGTAAAAATTTTTGTGACAAGATTGTAGTAAAATTTAACAAATTATTTATATATGTAAATTACTATGGTAAAAACCGTCTAAAATGACACCGCTTATAATAACGTATGAGTTATACCGCCTAAATGGCAAGGTCCAAGTTGTCTATAACTACCTATGGCTTGGGTAATTACCCCCGTAGGGGTAAATCAGCTATTTCATGTGGGTAACAAAGAACCTAATTATAGGATCATAAAATAAAAGAGTAAGCCTATTGTGTCATTTATGATTAATAAAGATGTTTGTAGTTTCTTGTATTGTTTCGATAATATTTTGAAGGCGGAATAAAATTAGTTTTCCATATATCGCAGGAGTAACAATATTGAAAAGGCTAGGAACCATCGACCTTTGTCTTCTTTTCTTTTACTAATGATATGTTCAATAAAGAGTAATGTATGTTAATTAAACTATAAAGCGGATTTTTTCGCAGTTTTTATAATATGACTTTCTCCAAACGTTACGAAGACTGCAACCTTCATGGTTACGGGTTATTTATCTATCTATACATGATAACATATGGCTTATTAAACGACTTCTGATTAAGCGACATATTGGTTTGATTACAATATTAATTTCAACATGGAATGGGATGTCATAAATTTATCACGGAAACGTCTACTATGGTCGGGTAATTATCATGTTTTTTTAATTAAATTCTAATTAATTACATTTATAAATAATAATAACTTTAACGTGTGTATTCTTTGTGAATTATCGCTTGCTTTAACGGTGAAGGAAAACATCGTGAGGAAACCTGCATACCTGAGAAGTTCTCTATAGGAATTTTGAGGGTGTGTGAAGTCTGCCAATCCGCACTAGACCAGCGTGGTGGACTAAGGCCTAATCCTTCTCAGGAGTAAAGGAGGCCCGTGCACAGCAGTGGGACAGTATATAATACAGGGCTGATATTATTAATAACTTTAATACCAAAGCATACAGCATTTATCAAAGCATAGTTAACATACATTCAAAGCGAAATCCTCTGAATATTTCATCTAGAATGGCCGGGACGTGCTTTTCCTACGTGTCTTGTAACATTTTTTATTATAACGTGTGGCAAGACATTAATCTTAACGTAGTACGCCACGTCAGACCCTGATCCCACTTCCACGGTGAGATTGTGGAACTAATATATCAAGTCTCGAAATGGTAGAGATTTATAAAATTCACCAATAAGTACGCAATGTTGTAATTAATGATTAAGTATTTTACGTTAATTGTAGAGAAAAAAGTTATGTGTTTATTTGTTGTAATGATGTAGAATAATACTATTATAATAATAATATCTGACCTAAATTATATACTGCCCCATTTATTGTCACGGGCCTTCCCTACTACTGAGAGGAATTAGGCCTGGGTCCACCACGCTGGCCTAGTGCGGATTGGCAGCCTTCACATACCTAAACTTAAAAATTCGACACAATTTCTTCGGTCACCAGTACCACGTTGACGTATATTCTATAGGAACTAACGTCCATATAAACTATTTGTATAAATCTGATCTAAAATGGCAAAAATCGACACTGTTATAACCTATTTATTCACTTGATCAACAAAAAAATTTCACTTATTTGACTAATATTTTTTATTCACATCCAGGTTTACACTTAGACTCGAGTTCTTATATTATGAGCGCCACTCCGTACATAACCACACGCTGTCAACATTGACACCATACAAAAGTCAGTTTATATGGATTGCAGTTCAATTCAGTTGAACATAGTAAATGTTCGGAACGCCAAATCTAGTACGTAGTACATATATATCCATGGGTCACCATCATCATAGTAACTGTATTTTTATAGTTAAAATCTTTCACAAATACTCCGACCGGAAATCGAATCTAGAACTCATACATATCATTATCGCATTACCATTTAACCTATTCTTTAAGGTATCATAAAATAACCCAATAATTCTTACAAGCCTACAATACCTCCAAAAACCAACCTGTTACACCTACAATTCGTTGCGGGGTAATTTATCACCTCCGATGTCAAAAATATCATTCAATAAGTTTTCTCACGCGGTAGGAGGGCTGGGAAATACGGCCCTCTGAGGACTAGTACGGGCTGCATTCAGATACATGTGTAGGGGGCTGGAACCCCCAAGTAGTAGGAATGCATTATAAAAAAATTATAGCATATTTAGTTTAGAGAGGAAAGCGTCAAATATGGCGGAACAAAGTGAACAGCAAGTAAAAGTAGGTACAATAAGTATAAATTAAACTGTGTACAACTTCTTAGCGATTCCTAGATTCTACAAACACTGCAATAATTAAGATGTTTAGTTATAAATTTACGATATTGGATACATTTTTATTATTGACAAAGTACTGGTAGGTAATGGGAATATAAAAAATTCGTGATATTTATAATAATAATACCAACCCTGCATTAATTACTGTCCCAATGCCGGGCATGGACCTTCTCTAATACTTAGAAGGATTAGGACTTAGTCCATCACGCTGACCTATTGCAAATTGACAGACTTCACATACTATCAATATAGAACTTCTCAGGTATACAAGTTTCCTCACGATGTTTCCCTTCACCGCTTCATTTATTATTGCTACGAAAAGAAACACTCTGAATTTTCACTTACTAATAAGACTCATCGATACACCTCCTAAACAAAGGTAGCCTCCACTTCTTGATAAGGTCGAACACGCTGGATTCACCGTTTTGACAGCTCGGACTAGAAATCTTTGGGGGAGACCGTTCAGCAGTGAGCTTCACGTGGCCGATGATGAATGACAGCTCCATATCCTGAAGTCCGGCCCTGGCAGCGAAGACATGTCTCCCAAAGGACCCTATGACATATTTATCGTTATCCTTTTCAATTAAACGTCCAACAGGTCCGACAAGTCCCAAATCCGGCAAGTTTTTGGACCCTTGGGAAATCTGATTGTTACGGAAGTTTGAAATTTTAACTAACGTTGATTTATTATGTTGTGGACTTAACTGATTTGGGTTAATTCAATGGGTTAACTAGTCTTCTCGCAAATGAAAAATGATTAATGTTATAGTAAAAATTTCGCAAAGCTAACACAAATTTACTCGATCAGCTGTACGTCAAAAATCACCATCTTGCCTCTTCGTAAGGTTTAAACTAGGAACCGGTGATGTTTTTGACAACTATTTAAGCAATTCTTAACCACCTCTTAATGCTGCAACATGTTTATAAGTAAGACTGTATGTGTTATGTACGTAATCTAATAAGTTGCTGTAACTAATTTCCAAACTAATCTACAGATTAGTAGTTGCTTCTATAGTCTCTAATTTTACGATCGTAGTTAATATGACGTCGATCTAGGACAGCTGTTTTCACCCAAATTAGAAGACTGAGCATTTTGTATGAGAATTTATCTCAGGACTTCGTTCTTAGCGGTCAAGGTCTATATTATACAAAATTGTTACGTACAAATCTATACTAATCTATACGTATTGTAAAACAAAGTCCCTTCTTGGTTTTGAATTATCAACACAGTTTAATTAGTTATTTGTAATATTGTATTTTCATTTTTTTTTTGCCACCTTCGGCTTTGAATTTCGTAATTAACGCTAACATCAGAGACTACTTCACCGATTTTGCTTTTTTTTCACTAATATGAAGCTATCTTACTCTTGCTATAAGCTACTTTTCATGCCAAAAAATATTTATACCGTAAAAACTTTTTCACGCAAGCAAAACCGCAGGCAAAAGCTAGTATTTCATAAATACAAAATAAGAGTTTGTTTCTAAACATGACCTGCATACAAAATATAGTTTATGAATCCCAAAATTACACCGTTCTTAAGGACCTTATACTAAACGAACCCGTGAGGTAACACTAGCCAAAAGTACTTCCATCCCATTTGTAGACCTCATAAAATCAACACCCCGAACCTTGGGTCAGGTACCCAAATCGGTTGCGAATTAAACGATCTTTGTACATTCGATTCCCGTACAAATAATGAGATCCTTTGTAAGGGCCCCGTTATTGGACGATGGAATTTGTACGTTGGGTTTAAATGACGTATTGGGACCAGTTTCGTTTAATTTATTTCGCTGTTAAGTGTTAAACAGGTTATTATACACAAATACGCATTTACTGCCTCGGAAGCGTAGTTGTACTGCATTCGCGGTACCGCAGCGCTCTGAGGTCCTGGGTTTGAATCCCGAGTCGGCCAAAGTGATAGGTATTAGGGTTTTTCTGCTCAGTATCAGCCCGGGGTCTAGAATTTGTGCCTGATATGGCGACAGGCTCGCCTCCTATCACATCATGGAACGGAACACGCTTAGCGATAAGTGGGTGCCCTTGTTGCGCCTCTGCATACCCCTTTGAGGATAAATGAGTGATGTGTGTGTGCATACGCCTTTTACCACCAAAAGGGTGGGCAGGATCGCAACTAGTACACCCACTCTCCGTGATGTGATAGGGACGAACCTATCGCCATATCGGGCACAAATTCCAGAGTCCAGGCTGAGACTGAGCAGCAAAACCAAATATCCCTTTGCTTGATCTGGGATTCGAACCCAGGACCTTAGATGATCTTACTCACGCAACACAGCTATGCCACTAAAGCAGCCAGGATCGAGCAAATGATAATCCAATAATTTTCCAATATTATACCTATTGTATCTCGTATTTATTACGTTAGTAATGTTTTTTTAAATAAAATGTTTTAAAAACAAAATTATACTAACATTTCTCGTTATTACTCTAAACGTACTATATAATCACTCAGATCCTATCGATTTTATCACAAGAGGCTTTAATATTCAGGCCCTTCAACAATCAAGTATCCGTCAAGTAAACAATGGAAATAAGGTCTTAAACTTATCCATAATATATTGGGAGTGTTGGCAATGATTTTTATATATTACAGAATATGCCTCAACAGTAAACACGCTTAATATAAACATGTTATACACTGTTATACACTGAGCGTAAATATAAAATATTTATTCAATTTATTTTTAAGAATGTAATTCTATTGTTAACAGGCAATGATTTTGCCAAAGTCAAAAGTAGGGAGTCACTGTAAAATTTTGATAAGTACAAGGACCCGTATTCCTTAAGACAGTCTATAAATCACCAATCTACCTATTTAGCTATCGAAGCTGTCATTCGATTAGAACACCCGTATCGCAAAAAGACGGATATGCCCCCGTAGACGGAACAGCAACAGCTAGAATTTTAAAAATTGTATAATTTAAATTAAACTACTTTTCGGATTCTATCGCGGTTTTTTATACTTTAGTTTCAAATTTTAAAAAGTAGTATGATTGTAAAATGTAGGTAGATATTGTAACTTTGACTTTGCGGATGAACAACACCTCAGTCCACCTCAAGACCACGAATCGTGCAGTTTACGAAACGTCGGAAGAAAATTATAATATAAAAACGTGATACAATCTGCAAAATAGATTTATTTTAATGTCTAACATTCGCGTAAACATAAACATTACTCATTCATAATAAATGACAGACAAAAGCGTAACCTCTACAAAATCACAATGCAACCTAACTACTCACAACCGCATCACAAACAAACGAGACATCACATCGCTAATTAACCGCGTCGAAAGTGGACAAGCTTCTTGTTTCTATGCAAATGTTGAATGTGCATAACGCGAGCTCAAAATGGTTCATGATAACACACCTCTTGTGGAATTAGGGGGCTGGAACTGGCTACAATACAGTGGAAAATAATAATATTTCTTATTGCCACTATTATATAAATGTACATTTTATTATGATTCCCATGACTCGAAGTAGTGTTAACTATCTCGGGAATCAGAGTCTTCTTACAAACGTTATTCATAGAACTATAATAATATCAGCCCTGTATTATATACTGTCCCACTGTTGGGCACGGGCCTCCTCTACTACTGAGAGGGCCACCACGCTGACCTAGTGCGGATTGGTAGACTTCACACACCGTCAAAATTCCTATAGAGAACTTCTCAGGTATGCAGGTTTCCTCACGATGTTGCTATCATAATTTATGTAAATTCTTATTGTCATCATAATGATTTGCAGATCGTTTTTGTGCATATAAGTACCTATATGTTGTGTTATATACGGAATATTTCACCCTTCACCACTGATTTATATGAAACAAAATAAAAACTATTCAATTTGACGCCGCGCCTAAGTATTTTTTGCCGCCGAAGATTGGAACATAAAGAATAAATCAAAATAAGTTTAGTATTCAAACAAGTCTGTTGAGATTCCTCCGCTTGCTTGCTTTGGTTTGCTTTAAAGCGAAAAGCCTTTGATTGACTATTTTAAGCTGTCAATGCAAAAAGACCCCAAAGCACCTAATGGTAAGAACAAAATTGAGAGTGCACCTGTATATAAAGTATTGCGTACACACTTGCGCACTATAATATCTCCTGCGTGACTGATCTCTGTTGAGATTAGCTGCCTTGACCAAAATGCGGAAACGAAGGGATCTCACAAAGTAGCACATCCAGTAAAAACGCATTTTATTCTACAACTGCATACAAAATGGAATAATTTGGCTTTCATGAGACAAGGATACCGTCTGTATGGACCCTATTTATCTCAGCTACACCATTATTAAACAGATATGTGACTAATATGAATATATAACACGAGTATACAAAATTATTAGTGTTTACTCACGTCTAGCCATATAAATATATACTCCTATATGTATAAAGCTGAAGTGTTTGTTTGTTTGAACGCGCTAATCTCAGGAACAACTGGTTCTAATTGAAAAGCCTTTATACTATTAGATAAACCATTTATCGAGGAAGGATATAGGCTATATAATATCACGCTATGACTAAAAAGAGCTGAGCATCAATGGAAAATGTTGCAAAAACGGGGAAAGTCATTCCTTTCGGAGCATCCGTTGCGTGCGGTGCGTAAACTTTAAAAAAAGTTTAACCGTTCATCTATTGGTAATTAATAACTTATAAAAAAAATAATTCAATAAGAGGTATTTATCCAAATATCTCCCTAAGATTCTTTTCATTTTTACAATAACTATAACCTCGACTTCCAACGGCAGTCATTTATAAGTTTTTGTAGGAACCAAATGCAATTGTATGTTTTATCAAAAGTTATCAACTCTATAATGGATTTGAATTAAATTCAGCACAGATAGACTGAAGTACTTCTCAACATTGAAGGCGGATTGTAGCAACTTACAAAGTTCTGATAAACAAAGCATGAATTTAAACTACTTAAAGGATTGGTTTGAGTACTCGATTTCTTGTGCAAAATCTTCGTCAATAAGAGATTACATTATAATATCAGCCTTGTTATATATTGTCCCACTGCTGGGCACGGACCTCCTCTACTACTGAGGGATTAGGCCTTAGTGCACACCCTGGCCTAGTGCAGATTGGCAGACCTCACATAACCTCAATTATAACTTCTCAAGTATGTAAGTTTCTTCGCAATGTTTTCCTTCACCGTTAAAGCAAGGGATAATTCACAAAGAATATACACATAACTTTTTAGAAAATTCAGTGATGCGTGCCCTTGGGTTTTGAAGCTGCAGATATTCGTCTCGGCAGTCAGAGATTATATTAATACATTGTAAATTCGGTTTACATTCCACTGGCAAAGTTATAACAGCACATTTTAGATTAATTTGACTACGACTGCCATCGTTGTTGTATTGCATACTCGGTACGACGCAATGAGTTTAAAAAATATTAATATATTCAATAAGTAACTCTATGAAAAGCATAGAGGGTTGGAAACGTAAATAGCCATTGGTTAATAAATTACTAAAATAAAAATTCAATCCAAGCTATTGCTACATAAAAGAAAACACAGAAATTAGATTTACAATTCAAAAAATTCATCTAAAATAAAAAATTAAAGCACAAACGTGTAAAGTTGGTATTGAACGCGGCGTTTATAATGTAGCGGTTTATTCAGCAATGTAAGAAGCGCGCCGGGATTCGCTTATCACGCGCCGAAAGCTGTTAGTTTTTATTGCACTACACGACAGTCCGCCACGATAGCGGTGGGAAACATACGGGCGATAATTCGTAACAGTAACGCTGCGATTCTATTTAAATTTTTAACTCCTCTTTTTATTATCGAACAATTTAAATGATGTATTTGAAGAATATGTACAAGTATATTTCAATTAATCGTTGTATTATGTTCATTACCCTGGTACATAAATTATAAAATACCAGTCAAATCACCAAATGCATTATGACCCTCGTTTTATATACCATAAAACTCAAAACGCCATCGCGTCCCAAGGTCAGCTGTGTACATCTAAATAATAGGCACAGGTCAAATTAAATCGACGATACCATCAAAATAAACGTTTCGTTGGGTCTTATAGCTGCAGGCAAAAGATATTAATACTATAGTAACTTTTGCCTGCAGCTCCGCCCGCGTGAAAAAGTTTTTCTGAGATAAATATTTTCCCGGAAAAAAGTACCCTATAGCACTAGCAATAGTGAAAAAAATATAAATCGATTAAGCACTTGCTGATATTGGCACGTTCAAACAAACAAACTCTCGCTTTTTTTTCATTGCTTTGAATCACAAGACGAGGTTGCCATTCGCCTGGTAGTAAGCGATACGACCGCCCATAAACAGTAGAAACACCACACAACACATTGAATTACAAAGTATTAATTGGTATTCTACTGCGCTCGCCATCCTGAGATATGAGATGTTACACCGGCTACAATGTTCTTCAAACCAGAACACAACAGTAACTACACACTGCAGCTTGGTGGCAAAAATAGACATAGACTCTCACGTATGAGACGTATCACCAGCTTTATAATATTATTATAGATAATATATGAACAGTAGCCATTAGGTGCAGTCACAATCTCTGTAACAAGAAAATCATCCGCAGCGTTTACGCCACAAACACAAAGCCGTATATTCGCACCGCAGTAATGCGGTACAGTTATAGCAATATTTAGTTGTAACGGCCTACGACATCAATGTTCACTAATTTGAATATAAACACCCTTTTGTGTACGTTTTTATGCAACCCTCCACAAGAGTTGTGGCAATGATATGGATTCGGCTGCCATTTTTTAGCATTTATGGAGCCATGCTGTATTATTTTAAGTTACGTTGCAGATATTTTTGTCTGCATTATGAACAAATCTAATAATTTTGATCCCCAATTCACAATAGGGTAATTGATTACTTTTTATTAAATACATTTATAAAAATGTATGTCATCCAAAACTTTAACGGAAGAAGTGTTTACAAAATTGACGCAATAATAAATACGTCGTAAATGTTTTACATTTGGTGGAAGACTGTCAAATAACAATAATAGCAAACGGTGACGTCATCGAGTGTCAACGATCATAAGGCTGCGTGCGTAAGAAAGAAATAACGCGATAGCCCCACAACGCCCCTACATTTGCTCATAACAATATTTCAAGCATGAATAGCTGCTTTATTTTTTAATCATCAATTTGTTTTTCATACTATTTTATTAGATTTACGATTATAATATATAAAATCAAATATAGGAAACTAACATGCTGCATCATCCATTGCTGCTCCTTAAACAACTGCCTGGCTATTAGTGTATACAGCTCACAATTAAGGTTTTCTGTTCAGTATAATAACAGTAATTGAACCGATTCTAAATATTCCATGACTAATAGAAATAAGGCATATCAAAAAACATGAGCTATTTTGCTTTAAAATTTTATCTTCCACGCAGACAAAATCACAAGCAAAAGCCTTATAAAATATTTTCAACTCAAACGCAATTTAGCTGAAATAATATACACTAAAATGCTTTGTTCTCTTTGTTGCTTTGAAGGATAAAGCAAAATTACTAAGAAGTAGGCCGTAATTATTATTCCACAGATATTTTATTAAATTCAAAGCATATTAATATTAGATACTATTATAATAAAATGGGACTGAATTTCTTTAATCTAACATCTCTGAGAAATAAGCATACAGATCCTCAAAAATAATAATAATTGTCTTTTGGGTATAAATGTACATTTTTGTTTGGGCCGCACTATCACTGTATCTCACACTTTTTGTCTATTCACTTAATAGCATAGAAGATCTTAGTCCACTCTCTGTCTATGATTAAAACGGTTTGATTTCGTACTACTGGCGTAGTTATACGAGTACGACTACCGAGCTGAGCTCCTGGGTTCGAGTCCCGGGTCGGGCCAAAAAATATTTGTGCCTGGGTCTTCCCATTTTAATAATTACTCAGTCGCAGCTCAGAGTTAGGAAGTTGGCGGTGTGATACCTCCGTGCCTCGGAAAATACGTAAAGCCGTTGGTCCTGCGCCTGATCTCTGTCCGTACATGTCGGATTGCCGTCTCACCGAACTATGAGAGTGACGGAACAGAGAGTGCACCTGTGTATTGTGCATACAGTTGTGCACTATAATACCTCCTGCAGTGGATTACCAACAATACTTTGTAATTCAAGGTGTTGCATGGTGGTTCAACTGATTATGGGCGCTCGTATCGCTTAACATATATAAAAGTTTAATACATAGATAAAAAATTGATACATAGATAAAAGTTTAAAGGCTATTTAAAATTTTGATATTGTCCATCTACTTCTGTAGCTGACTATCCCTAAATTATTATTTTTTACTCAGTCCGCCCCGTAGCCTTGCGGGTTACAGTCTTCAAACGTCAGGAGATAATTATAATAAGATAATTATGATAATTATAGTAAGTATAAACCACAAAAAAAATCGAAAACTATTTTACCTCCATATATTAGTAATATCAAATACTGAATCCAGAATATTGAGCAACAAACCCAACTTTAACCAACCCGGGACCGAACCTGAGACTCCACGATAGTCGAGTGACGTATCCAAGACACCGAGACGGTCAGATTCAAACTTACGTAAATTCAAAGCGACTTAACTAACCATATTTGAATAACAATAAACAATGTTAAGGAAAATTCAATAACAACTGATCCCAGAATAGAGAGCTATTGTTGTTCTGCGGCGGCCATTTTACCGGAAACCGCAGGCCGGGTCGGACCACTTCCGCTCGCCTTTTGTCCGAGAACGCTTACTAAGACTTCCGGAAACGTCTTAGGACGTCAAACTGGCCAGGCTTATTTGTGTAAATTATTGCCATCTTCCTATCATTGTAACCTTTAAGAACGTCTTTGATAAAAAATAGAACAAAATTACTTGAATAAATGTTAATACTGGGTCACTTTTACATTTCGGTACTGAATGAAACAACATATTTATCTTGGTTTATACCTTTGCTCTCCATAAGAATTTCGAAGGTATGTGAAGTCTGCCAATCCGCAGTAGACCAGCGTGGTGGACTAAGGCCTAAACAGTTAATGGAAGGGGAGGCCCGTGTGCTGAGTGGTATATAGTGCCGATACCCAAAAAACATAATATTACCAAATATTTGTTGCAACCTTTTTTAGGCAACATTCTTTATAATACCCTAACTCTACTCCATAAGAGCTGAAATGCCTTAATTACTAAGATTAGAGTGAATCTCCGAAATCACTAAGGAACTGGTTAACAAGGCGCTGGTCCATTGTGCATGGTGCGATTGTCCGACTTCGACATGAGACGACAAATAGTCCACGAATAAATCACGGTCACAAAGGCGTGAACAGATATGTACTCCGGAGAGGAAGATGGGTCCCAGAACCCACATTCTCGGTTTGTTCCATACGCCATATTTGTTTAGCGTACCTGGCTAATATGACAATGAATGTTGACACACCTTCAGTCCGCGTAGATCGGCCCACGAATAGCTAAAAAAATAAAATTAAAAAGTTGTATAATTGTAAAATGTAGGTAGGTATTGTAACTTTATCCCCTCAGTCCCCCCCGTGACCATGAAGGCTCCAAAGTTTTCGAAACATCGGGAGAAAAAATAATTAAAACCGCGATAAAATCCGTAAAATAGATTAATTTTAATGTCTAACATTCGCGTAAACATAAGAAATCATTACGAGCTACGAAGTCAAATATTATAAAAGCTTTCATATTATACAGTATGATAGGAACAAAGTAGTTGACTGGTCAAATACCCATAATCATAATCTTAGTAATTAAATTCTATATTATTTTCCCCAAACATAACCTTAAATCTGTCGATGTTATAACAATAGCTCCAATAACCTGTATTGTTTACGAGAGGTAATGCAATGTACACATCAAAACCAAACCTTCGCCATTAATCACAATGTTATTCGATGACCTGACATTATTTGTAAATTTGCAAACACGATCCGGTCAGGGCGGAACCTGTAAGGTTTACGTTTAAGGAAAAATCATAAAAACAAAACCAATTGATCGCGTTTTGGGATCAGTCTGTGTATATCCAGTTCCAACAGGCCGGCATAATCGTGCCGAGAGATAAACATCTCTCGTCAGTCGACATTTTATTGGATCCCACTCCACTTACCATCAGGTGCAGTGCGATCACTTTCCTGTACTAGTATTAAAAAAATATGTCACTCTCTTAATAAAACAATGACCTATACCAAAATTGTTAATTTGTGGCAGTGGTCAAAACTCATTTCTGTTTTCGACCTTTTTTTAAGTTGCTATAAAATTTTAATTGTTAACGATAAGTCAAAAACGAAAGCATGAAAAAAAAAGTGAATTATTGGACTACTCCCTCAAATTAACAATTTTGGAATAGGTCGTTATTTTATTAAGAGAGCGATGTGTCTTAAACACAATACAATCTCGCCTTATATCTCCGGAGGGGTAGGCAGAGACCACTAATGCACCCACTTTTCACCCTGTGTATTCCGTAATTGAAAATGTGACGTTACAACACTAATTATAACTTATTATTTATTATATGAAAGGGTGGTAAATGCATTTAGCCATCTTAAGCCATGGCGTCAGGACTCCCCAGAAATTATAATAATATCAGCCCTGTATTATATACTTGGCCAATGCTAAGCACGAGCCTCCTCTACTATTGAGAGGGATAGGCCTTAGTCCACCACGCTGGCCTAGTGCGGATTGGTAGACTTCACACACCTTCGAAATTCCTATAGAGAATCGTCTCAGATGTGCAGGTTTCCTCACGATGTTTTCCTTTACCGTTAAAGCGAACGATAAATTCACAAAGAATACACACATGATTTTTTAGAAAAGTAAGAGGTGTGTGCCCTTGGGATTTGAACCTGCGGACATTCGTCTTGGCAGTCCGTTCCACGCCCAACTAGGCTAAGCAGAAATTACCAAAGCATAATTGATTGGACAAAACTTCATCAAACATTAACAATTGATCGTAAAACTCCGTCGTTCGTGGAAGGTCTGTGTCGTTAACTCTGGGTAGCAATATTGTCTCGTAGTTAATTAACAAATTCTATTAATTTATAGTTACTACGTTAAATGTTCTAATTGTAAGTGAAATTGTATTTTATTTATTTTTATTGTATTATATTAATTAATTTTAAGTCAGATTTTCAGATATTTAGATTGTACTTCTAGGTTAATTTTTAGAACACGGATATATATTCTATATTTATTCCTATAAATGCCTTTTTATTTAACCCCAAGCAACCCGCAAGAATCGTTGCGTTCTAAATATTACATTACATTAAAAATATAACCCATAACCGTCTCACAATAATAATCTATGGACACCTCATTGGTCAAAATCAGTTTAATATGAGCAACGCTAGACTAATATCCATACATACTTACATATACATTTGTATTATTTACATGTATACAGTGTTAAAATCCCTTCCATACTACCCAGTCGGGTACAAAGCTTGACTCTTAAAACCAGTGACATAAGAGCTAAACCATTCGTAAAGAGCAGGGGGGTGAAGAGGTACTTCTGCAATCGACAATCGAAGCCATGAATAGATGTTATATCGCGCCTTACATTTATCGCGCGTAAATAAATGTAATCATTCACAGAAATTGGTCGGCGGTCTTTTTCTTCGCGGCTCGCGTACAGGGAAAATTGGGGTTACACGGATCAAGACGGGAAGCGTTGACAATACTGGATGTAACACATGATATACGAAAATATAGATATGCTGTTTCCTAATCAAACAATTTCTATTCGAAAATATAGATAAATAGTGCTCTAACTAATCAGATTTTTTTGCGTACGCACACACACACACTTTGACTTGCATGTTTCTATATTAACATATCGTGTAAAACACATAACGTATTACAACAAATACGGACAAGAACGAGTTGCTGGATGTAAGATATATTTTATATCCGCCCGAATAGCGACCATCGTAAACAAGATGATAAAACCCGCCATAGTTACCCACGTAAATGTATCGCGTGCGGGATCAGCCTGTATATATCCGGTTGCAACAGGCCGGCATAATAATGTCGACTGCCGAGGGATAATCGTCTCTTGTCAGTCGACATTCTATTGAACCCTACTCCACTTCCATCAGATGCAGTGGGGTCACTTTTCCCGGTTCGTATAAAGAAAGTTAATATTGTTAACACTTACTGTATGCATACATTCCAATCGAAACAATTCCGAGGCCTCATTGCGTGTGTTAATGACACATCTACCTCTTTATTACTTATATTAAATAACATAGAATGTGATATATTTTTAAACCCTTATTATACTAAAAATCAAAATAAGGCCGCTTAACTGGATTCAGATCCTTGAATAACAAACTATTAGATGTAAAAACCCTGAGTTCCTTAGGGTGAGATCCTGTATAAAGTCTTATCAAGCAGAAATTACGCTAGATATTATACTTTTGTAATAGCAACCTTCTCAGACGAACTGTCGTATACAAGATGCATCCTACACTCGAATCCAATTATTATTTAATGTAAAAATAAAAGGCAAAAACATCGAACGACGCTTCCAGCCACAGCATATCACGCCGCAAACCCTGAACGAGTTGGTAGGGAGCAAGAATCTATTTATCAAAGTATCGGCCTGCATCGCGGCCATTTCTCATGCGAGATTAATTATAGCGATACGACAAAAGTGAAGGCACCATATTTATGGTCCGTCCGTCTTACATGATTGGCTCAGAAAAAATATTTTATGTTTTGTATTAACGAGGTCTATTCCTATTTTAGTATTTTCAAAGTAGGCCTACTTAAATCTAATCTTAGAAAGAAAGAAGTTTACTGTTGGAAAAAAGATAAAAAATTAAAAACACAAAATCCTACATAACATAAACAATAATTGCACCAGCAATGGGCCTCCCATTATACTAACGGCATAAATGCAAAAATTGGTGATAATGTTTGGATGTTTGTAAGACGTAAATGTAGAAACAGCTGAACGGATTGGGATAAAATTTGGTATATAAGTAGATCATATCCTGGTTTAACAAATATGCTCCTTGTTGTTTTACTAATTTGCTCTTACAGAAAATCATGAGATTTTTAATCAATTCTTTAAATAGATGGCACTAACGTCGCATAGATGGCGCTATAGGTCGCTACATTTTTTTTGTAGAAAGGCCTTTCACGTGGGTGAAGTCGCGAGCTACACCTGTTATGTTATAACCATGCCAATTTGTGAAGATATTTTGTAGTTTGTTCAAAGTAAACACATAAATTAAATTTGACAAAGAGTTTGATCATCATTATAATATGCAAATTTATATCTAGAAAAAATACGCAGTGGTACTTTATAGCATGGACCATCTCTGCTTTTGAGAGAGTTAAGTCCTTAATTTGCCATCCTAGAATAGTGCCGGTTGACAAAAATTATAATTATACCTCTGTATTATATACCATCCTAAGGCCTAATCCCTCTCAGTAGTAGAGGAGGCCCGTGCTCAGCAGTGGGCAAGTATATAATACAGGGCTGATATTATTTATATTATATTATATACTATCCCACTGCGGGAACGGGTCTCTACTACTGAGAGGATTTAAGGTCTCAGTGCACCACGTTGGCCTCCTTCGTGTTGACAGACTTTCCACACCTACAAAATTCTTATAGATGCCCGAAATATACTATAACGATTCCGATTTAATAATACATAATAATATAGGTAATATATTATGTGTAAGTATGAACATAAAGAATCCAAACTAAACACAACATATAAGAACAGAGCGGATAATGATGACATTAAGTAGAACAATAGCAATACTCCTAACTCTTGGCGCATTCAATCATAGCGCGTTCCAAGTTACTGCTTTAATTGCGTGGATTTGGCTCATAAGACGTAAACAGGACGGTAATGGGTAAGCCGTTAGCTTACCGAGTTGCTTATCCTGGAAATGCACTGAGTTATAATCTTGTTACACTACTTAGTGTTCCAACTGTGTGTTTGAAGCTGTGGTTCAGAAATACTAAACGCCTGACATTCCCTTTAGACATGTTTGTCTGCTTGATTTTACCACTGTCTCACAGAAAAAAAAAGTAAGAAGTTTGGTAGTATTGTTTTATGTTTAATAAAACTCTTTTGTTCCAACTTAATAGTTATTTTTTAAGGAGGAAGTGTGCTTTTTCAAATGTCAAACTTGACAGCTGACACTTGCAGGGACGCCACCACAGACAACCAACACACTAAGACCACTATTTGCTATAGCGTATTGGGTTTCGTACGATTAGACTTTCATTTTTATTTTTCGTTCTTACATTCCATAGAAATGCGATAATGTCACAATAAGTATTTTCAAATAACACACACTACGCAGTAATATTTGAGATGGCGGTTTGTTTTCTTACTAAATCGTAATTTGATTCCAAATTATGTTCGACACCGGTGCCACTGCATATTTATGTAATCTTGTATTTAACTGTTTACAACGTAAACAATTATTTTATTATAATATTATTAAATAATCGTGTAAAACATTTATAATCCATAACCTTACCTCAACAGATTTGAGTAAATATTACAAAGTTGGACGTATTGCGAAGTTTTTAACATCGTAATGCAAAATGCAAGTAGAAATCCCGCCTAAATTACATACGTAATAATGTTCTTCGTACCAAAAATAATTCCATTTATGTCAATTCATGAGTCAAAAAATACGATTTCGTATTTTGGATTGCCATCTTTGTATCTGTTCAGAATTTATCATTAATCTTAATACACGGTCTTACCCGACCAACGGTCTTCGTCCCACTGATCTTAACGATTTGTTTCTTTACCCCATATGGAACCTGAGTAAAAGCAATGCTAAATGGACAATGCTTAATAGGTAACAGTTCCTCAGATCTATACTGACCACTAGGTCAACTAACATGGCAAATATTTGCTCGTCACACGCTAAGACATCGCTCCACGCACTTGTTGCTTCCGAAACTTTGCTCCTTCAATTAACTGTATAGCCACGTGACTTGAATTCGTTATAGTGTGCAATAATTCTCGAGAGTTCGATATGGGATTCGTCGACAAATGTCATCTTTGACAATGCTTTGCAAATAAAAATGCGTATTATAAGTAACATAACTTAGATCGCGATTCGACAAAGAATTTTACTGAAAGAAAATAAAGTTATTATGGCATATAAAAATTAATTATAAAGTTGTACCTATAGTTCGTTTTCGAGGTAATTTACCTTTTTTACTTCTTTAACGGTGACATCCCCATGTTTCTTTTACAATTAGATCACAAATAGAAATTCATTACATTTCTTATCCAATATATAAAATTAAACAAATTAACATATAAATAAAATTACAAACTACCTCGGTAGCATAGTTGTACTGCATGCGCGGTACCTCAGCGCTCTGAGGTCCTAAGTTCGAATCCCGATTCGGGCAAAGTAATATTTAGGTTTTTCTGCTCAGTATCAGACCGAAGTCTGGAATTTGTGCCCGATGTGGCGATAGGCTCTCCTCCTAACATCATGGGACGGAACCAACTTAGCGAAAAGTGGACGCCCTGGTTGCGCCTCTGCATTACCACTTCGGGGATAAATGCATAGTTTGTTTTAGAAAATTACAATCCACACGTGACTTTAAAATCCGCATCCAAACAAAAGAGATGTCAATCGACAATAACATTCAACAAAACGTAGCTACCAGAATACCCGCCGTCGGAATTACAAGACTATCAAGTTAGCAAGTTAAATGGTGTACAGCTCTATTCGAATTAAACTCTAGCAACTTGCTAACAGATCATAAATCTGCTTTTTAGAGTTAAGGAAGACAAAAGCCATTCGCTCTTTAAACCAGCCTTTTAGTTGAGTGATAAATAGTGGGATTAGTTTGTTTAAATGAAATAACAACGAGTATTGGGACGAAGATTGGGGATTAATAGCTTTGTTTGGGTATTTGTAAGACTGTCTTTCCCAGGGTTTTTGTTCTTTTATTAAATTCGTTTAGTGCATTTTCCGGGCTTAGCTATACGTTTAATATCAACCAAATCCATTGGGTAGTTTAAATAGAATCCATTGAGTAGTTAATATGGATATATTTAGTTATTAAATATCTTTGGCATTTATAATTTTATTAAAAAGTAAGATGTATAAAGCCTTAAATATATTTAATTTTTACCATGTCTTCATCATCATCATCAGCCGAAGGATTTCCACTGCTGAACATGGGCCTTCCCCAAAGATTTCCAGATCGACCTATTGGAAGCGGCCCGCATCCAGCGACCTCCTCTACCATGTAAGTGCACATAAATGTATTTTTCTACAACTCTGAGATGAACTTAAATTTAATTCAGAGTATAAAATAATAAAGATAATAGTCTAATCCAAAATTTAATTAAAATCAATTATAAATGAATTGTCATGTACCAAAAAAAGTTAAACAAATTGTTTTAAAGCTTTATATTATAGATACCTATAAACTATATTTATAAATAATGGACAAAAAAACATTTTTCACTTTTCTAGACAGTCCAAAAGAAACCAAAACCAGTATTGCAATCTACATATAAAAAGTTACTAATTAAATTCCCGTTACATAAAATTCCGTCAAAATTCAAAATTCAAGCTGACGACATAAGTGGCACTAAACGCGGCTGCCAAATCCGCCAACCTTTGCCAAAAGCAGCCAAAATTCAGCCTCTAATAAGAGTGCAGAGTCGGCCTTTTTAAAACGCGCTTCTAAAACAGCTCGTAACCAAGTGTTAGAGATGCAGAAATTTATTCGAAAAATTATAGAGACGGAGGCTTTGAGGTTGTTGAGAGCAATTCAAAATTAATGTGTTGGAATCACTCCCAAGGGAAGAAGGTAACTATCTTGGAAGTTAAAGGTGTTAAAACGCAATAGGCAGGGATGTATGTGCATGCAACTAGTATGACCTCTATATTTATAAATAACATTTTACAGTACCTACAAATAAAAATAAATACCTATTTTTTTTATTTATTAAACCATTATATTAGAGCTATACGTTGATACAACGTTGCATTCACAAAATGAAATATCATTATAACCTCACAACTCCAAAGCGAAAAATTACTCGCACAGAATAAAGTCCATAATGCAAAATCTCCGAAAAATACGTCGACTTCGCAAATTAGCACCCTATACACACAAGAGTACAAAAACAAACAGTCATATATTAAGGAGCGTGCATTAATACCGTATTAAAAGTGTGTCGGCTTAACCACACCTCGGCTGAACATTTCTCATAAAAGTCTGCATAAACAACATTAATTCCACACATCGGGAGAGTGCACACACGCCGCGAAACCGCTCGTTTTTTACACATCGCGTTCATTTATTTTGAGTGTCGAAAGAGGAACGAATTCTTTGTAAATATTTTGTCAAAGGAGATGGCGAATGTAACAAATTTCAGTTAGTTTTAACTGAGTTTTGCTTTTACTGTATGCAGTAAATTCTATGTTAGTAAAATTCAGCGTAATGAGAATATAGATGTGAAATTAATTTTGAAAAGGATTTTTAATCCCAACGCTAAGTTTAATGCATTTATAATCTAAGATCTGCTGGATTACCTAAGCTTCAGTTTTCTTTGAAATCACATTATCTTTTAATGTAAAGAAAGTTAGAAGAAAAATATTTATAACAGTTTTGTGATCTATGAAAATTATGAATATCGTATAAGACCAAAGATTCGTTTTTATATAAAATATTTTTTGTTTAATATTTGTAACGCTTGTTAAGTGATTAAAATATAAATAATTAATTTGAAAACTCATTTTAATCTACGTTATCTAAGTATAATATAAGGCCCACTTCGTCCTCTGCGGTGCCAGTATCACTAAAAAATACATGACGTAGCGGCTTTGTATTTCGTGCCACACGTTATAGCTGTAGGCTCGTATAACTGCCTTCCCTAATCAATAATCCTTTACATTCATTATTGGTATTCATTAGTGTCCATTTTTTACAATCGGGCACTATTATTTGTAATTTAATGCATATTAATGGTAACACAGCATTAAACGCGCCATTCAGCGTTAAGAAAAACGCAACAGTTTTATGCCTATTAGCTGAGGCCCTCTACCCAGACTGGGCATCTCGAGCCCTTGACAAGGGTCCGTGGATTGCGAGACACGACCATATGCAAAGCCCTGTATTAGCCCAACAATTTATAATTATGGACGGGGCCCGTGAAAACCTTGCGAGACGCATCTAATTAACAACTAAGCCCTTGAGTTTTTTATACGTTTTGAGGCTTAACGCAAGGAAAGCGTAGGGATTCTGCCTACGTGTATTTTTTGCTTTAAATTAAATTGCTATCTTATTCGCTTACGCTGAAGGTGCGATCTCATTAAAATGTAAATAGCACACAAACATAGTTTTCACAGTTACCCAACTAATGCAGATATTATCGAACATTGTGTTTTAAAAAACCTGTATTTTAAACCGCTTTTGACAAGTCCGTCTGTAAATCTTTAATGGAGGCCTATGTTCAGCAGTCGACTTCATGTGACTGATGATGATGACAGTGATTCAATGGCGAGGTAAAAACGAAATAATATTTTGCAGGGTATGATTCAAAGTATAAATCAAACCACAACCATTACTCAACATCCACTTTGACATAAACAATCATAGTTTTAATCACCAGTGGCGAAAACGAAATATTTATTTACATTAACAAGAATTACAACTAACATCTCATAGTCCCTAATATTCAACATTAACTTCCTAATACTTGACACATACATTATGAACAGGAATATGTTTTGATAAGAGCTCTCCCTCAGGACGTAAGGTGGGATTGTGACCGGTTTACGATCTATGAATGTCCGCGGTCACCCCGGCGTGTGGACATGCTCATTTATACGCTGTTGAATATTTATTTAGTGTTGCCAAGTTTGGAGTAAGATGAGCAATTCTAGATAAATTAAAGGACAAAAGGATCGTTTTTTAGTTTGGATCTGTAGACTTGATATATTGTAGTCACATCACTCATCATAATCAACATAGGCTCTAAAGATATCAAAGACCTTGTTGAAAAAGGCCTGGCGAAGTAATTATAAATAATATTTTTCCACACGACTGCCAACAAAGTATAAAATCAGTTACAGACCCATTATTTCACTACACACACATAAAAGCATATAGAAATTTATAATATAATATTTAAAAAAGGTGCACAATTAATTACAATTTACAATGGGTTGCAATATGGGTGGTAAAAAGGATTACCAGCTCAATATAATCTGTTAAACAGCACTGATTTCCAGCAGTACTATAAAATTTAAAAGATTACCATCTAACTTTGGAATCATCTTACTGCCATCGTCCTATTTCAAAGTTCTGTGAGAAAAATAAGCAATCGATAGCCTCGCGAATCATCCTAGGTAGGAATCGATGTTCTTTGGCAAGGTTTTGTGGCTTATCTAGCCGCAGATAATAGTTGTAGCCTTCTTCAAAATGTTCAGTAACTGCAGACTTCGTATAACGTCGATGTTTTACATCAGCTATATGTTCTTTTACGCGGCTGCCTACATTACTTTTTGTTTGGCCTATATAAGAGAGGCCACAGTTGCAATCTATCTTGTATACTCCCGGTTCTTGAAAAGGTATATGGCACTTGACAGGTGGTAAAAATTGACTAATCTTCTTAGGCGGCTTAAAATAATTTTTGATGGAAGCAAGCTTCAGGATATAGCCAATCTTGTCAATGACTCCTCTTATACAGCCGGAACGTTCAACTTTTGCAAATTGTTAGCCTTAAGTGTACACAGTTACGGCTTTTATCCCTAAAGGGTAGAAGAAGTTGCAACAGGTACACCCAATTTCAACAAAATAAAAAAAACCCATAAAAACATTCCATATACTGGCAACTATCTCCCAAGAACTAACCAATAAAACCCTTTGCGGGGCATCGTTTCCAAAATTTATTGAAAGGTGCGCCTTAGGGACATCCTTCGCCGTCACATAAATAAAAAAATCTAACGGCACCATATTCCATTTTTCGCGCGTAAAATTATCAGATTTATTTTTATGGGCATTCGAAATTCGAATTTACCTTTTTATCGTTTTACCAGTACACGGTCTAAAAATATCTAGCTGACCTTTTTAGAATGTTAATATATTTTGTATATCTGAAGAGGTCGGAAAAATATTTTATTAATACTATCTACTACTTATTTATTCATTATTCAGCATATCAACATTGCAAACACAAATATTAATTTTAGTAGCATAAGTTAAGAATAAGCGTTTACAATAATTATAGACATGCATAGCATTCGTAGATTAATTAATTTAAACATTAATTTTATTTATCAGACTACCTTAAGCTAATTATAAATTACCAGTATCAAATAAAATATATTTACAGCGATGCAGACGTTATGATGCAATACTAGACAAAGTAATCACAATAAATTCATGTAAAGTACAAAAGAACAAATAAAAATATTTTGGATTCATAAGAATTCATAAGACCCGCGTGTTTATTGAATATAATCCAAACTCTAAATATTTTTAGATGTGCTAGGATATATTCTGTATCCGCCCGGACAGCGACCACCGTACACAAGCTTTTAAAACCCGCCATAGTAGCCCACGTCAGTGTGTCGCTTTCCCGGATCAGCCTGTATAGCCGGTCTGAACAGGCCGGCATAATTGTGTCGACTGTCGAGGGGTAATCATCTCTCGTCAATGGACCATCTATTGGACCCTATGCCACTTACTATCAGGTGCAGTGGGGACACTTTATCATGCCCATATAAAAAAAAAATATCGACCAACATAAGAATTTAGTCCACTACCCTCTCTCGTTGTGTACACCTTCTTTAGTCTCTGCACCACCTAACGGTAGACTGGTAAAAATGCCTTCGACGTTAAGTCCGCCTTTATACTCTGTAATAAAGTTCAATAAATAAATAAATAAGAAATTTTAATAAACAAAATATCGTACAAATTAACAGTACTCTACACTAACCTTAAAACAAGCAATACATAGTTAGAACCCAACACAATACTCAAACAAGTTACCAACTCAATAAAATTCAACAATTTCCATTCCAACAAACCCGACGAAACCCATTCGCAATCAAAATAAAAGTGTGACGTCACAAATGTTTGTAACTGCATTCAGTTCACGTTTGCGAGAGAAAAAGCTCTTTTTAATACGAAATAATGGATCCGACCTGAACCATTTACTAGCTCGCCAATTGTTGGTAACTCCTTATTCAGGGGTGCTCAACCGTTAGTCACAATGGGGCTGTAATAAATATACATCAAGCGAGCTGGGACCGGACCGATCGCTGCCGTGGATTTTTGTAAAGCCCGCTGTTCATTACGCGATGTAGAACTTCGTACCGGATTTGCACTTGAAAGGAATCGTTTCTTTTTTATGTGACGTCAGTAGCCGGTTAGTCCCTACGCATACGCAGACAATCTACATTCAACAAGTTCGTATAGGATTTTCGTTTAATAGTGTGTTGTTTTTTAAAAGAGTGACGTCACATGTCACTCTCCTCCGTGCGACGCATTCATTTACATGCTAGCAATAAAATGCAAAGTTTTGGTTTACAAAAAACCGTATGACACTGTCGTATTCTACGCTTTGAGATATTAAATACTGTATCAGTTGCAAAATCAAACAACTGTGTGCATACCGTCGCTTAATGACATAAATAAACGAAACCTACACCGAATATTGCATACAAAAAATACCAAACAACAAGTTCATTAAATAAACATCGCGCAATCAATAGCGAACCTTATCCATTCTCACCATTTCTTAAACGGTGACAATGCGATTGTAAACGCGAGTTAAGAATTATGTAACTTGAGTGAAAGATAAAACGATTTCTAATACATTTTCCACGACATTTACATACATATATAATGCATAACGTTGACAATTTCATAGTTGTCCTTGGCTATGTTCAGCTCCCTATCTGACACCCAACTGAAGTAAAGTTGTATCTCAATATAAAAGTAAAATAGGTTTTCCGTCGTAAATATTATGCCGGGATAAAACAAATGTTTCACATCAATTATACATAAAAAAAAAAATAAAAACCAAACAACCTCTTCAACTTTATATATTAGTATAGAAGTATAGAAGAACAACTAAGTACTAAACCATTTTTTTACTAATAGAAAGCTACTGTTGCAGCCGTAATATATTAATAACTTTTAAACAGAAACTGACTGGCTGCTTGACATCGAACTACGATATAAAATGATTGGCATTTCTTCATAAATAAAATCTATAATTAAAAACTACGTTACTACTGCTTATTATAGGCAATTTTATTCCGGGAAAATATTTATCCCGGAAAAACATAATCACACGGTCGGAACCACACGCAAAAGGTAGTCTTTGATAAATGCTAGCTTATAACATATTTGTTGGGTATATCATTTTTATTAATCTCAATATCAGATTCTGTTAGATGTCAAGGTCATAAGGGAGTTTCTAACAGATGATGGCAAAAGTAAGAAATTATTACCGAAATATACTGGCCCATTCAAACTAACAAAAGTTTTAGATCATGATCGGTATGAAGTGTCATCAATTCCAGGATCAATTATTACTAAGGGTAAATACACAAACGGGCAGTAAACTGCATTCAACCATGGATAACTCTGGCTAACAATAATGATTGTGCTCTAAACGACTACATGAAGAAATAAACCGGAATTCGACAGTTCCTTGTGCGTTTCATTAAATACATTCACATATAACATCCCCAAAATACTGATTGTTAACATGAATCTTCAATATATTCCCAAATGCTGACATAAAATGGCATTAAACACCGAACACTCGAAGGATCGGTCTACGTAAGTGCTATCCTGTGTTGATACGGCTCGAACAATGCCTATTCAAAGCGAGTTTTTCTCAAGCTATTCATTAACGAGAATACTTTATGATTTCTTTTGTTTTGGATAATCGATTGACGAAGTTTTGGCAGGTCTTTGGAACAAGGATTGAGAATTTTACTTGGCTATACATTGGATGGTAATACCAGTCCTGTATTATACAGGGTCATTTTGACATCGCGTTAATAAATGAAACCACATGCTTATCTACTTGGAAATAACACTTTACAATAAGTTACTTGAGCCGTAGATGTAGAATAAAAAAGTGGAAGTTTCGAACAAAATAAATATTAATAAAAAGTAATTTTATTTTACGCGCCCTTATGTCATTACTACTACTCTATGAGAATACGTCGCAGCGGCAACATCATACTTTCAGTCAGAAATACGCTTACATACACGCCATATTCGCATAAAACAACAAAATTATCAAAAAATCAGAAAACTAGACCCAGGATTTTTGGTGAAAATATTCGTTATTAATAGATAATTTTTGGCACAATGTCAGCAAAGGTGAAGAAGAGTATGTGGTTTCACTTAGTAACGCAATGTCAATATGACCCTATATACTGCTCAGTAAGTACTGCGCACGGGCCTCCTCTTCTATTGACTGTTTAGGCCTTAGTTCACAACGCTGGCAGAGTACGGATTGGCAGACTTCACATACCTTCGAAATCCTTATGGAGAATTTAAGGTATGTAAGTTTTCTGACGATGTTTTTCTTCCTCGTTAATGCGAACGATAACTCATAAACAAGAAGTCGGTTAAAACACAGGAAATTTCTAAAAGTAAGACGTGTGTGCCTTAGATTTAGTAACTGCGGGTAATGTTTCTGCAGACCGTTCCATTCCGTAGTGTATGTCTTCATAAAATTGAAATAGCAAATGCAAACTATATTTTCTCTGACGATGTAGCATATAAGGTCGGAGGGCCTTATTCGGTTTATAGGGGGCAAATCCATAGACATATATTTTATAGACACGAACGTCCTGGATTTGAATAAAAATATTATTTAAATAAGTAAAATTATTTGTCATTCAAGTGAATAAATAACTTATAACAGTGACGTTTTGATTGTCATTTTAATTCAGATTTCGAACAAATAGTTTATATGGTCGTTTGTGTCTATAGATTATACGTCAATGATTACTAACAATATTTTTTTATTTGCAGCATTATTTATCGCATTACAAAAAATGTCTTCCCTGCACCTGATGTGAAATGAAACCTAAAATGCGCTAAACGTTCCGCACTAGATTTAATATTTCATGCATTTTGCCGGCATTTTTACACCTTTAGTGTCGCGAGTGGCTCAAGTAAGTGTAAACATAGGACGCGGCTGTATTGCGATAAAATATGCACGCTCAATGTATATGCTTTTATTAAACCATCTCCCGTAAACATAAATTGCTCGTACATGTTTGAATTTAGTGATTGACTTTATCGATATATAAGTTATCGATAGTAAATGATTATTTTTTAAATAATGTGCAAGTTTGTGATAGCTGTTTGTGACGCAGAAACTACTGGAGTTTTTATAAATTCCGGTGTATAGAGGTTATACCCCTAAAGTCATAAGTCTTTTTTATCCCGGAAAATTTAATTTTTGGAAGAAGTATTTCATGCAAACAACGCCTTGAGCAATTCGTGTATTTTAGTTTTTATAAAATTATTTAAGTTAATACTACTTACTACTTACAACACAAATTAATCATTTTAATTGCTCTCCAAAAACTGTTTTTTTTTCATATTATCGATATCGATAGTTGTCTCCTGACTACACGACATTAAAAGGACGAAGGAAGGAGTGAACATTAAAACAGCATATTCCGACTTTTTATACTGACGCGATAAGGTACTGCGTGCTGGTCCTGTGCTAACGGCTTGCTATGGACGAATGGAATGTTCTAGATAAGATATTTTTATACGTAGGTACCTCATGAGGGTAAACCGGACGGCATTGTGTCTCTGTGTTGTTGCAGGAAGGATTAATAATTATGTTTCTTTGAAATTTATGTATATGTGTGACAAAGAGTTCTAACATCTATATATATATAAAAATGAATCTCTATTTCCCTTGGTCACGCCATCACGCGTAAACGGCTGGACCGATTTCACAAATTTTTGTTTGTTGTATTTGTTATTGACAGGAGAAGGTCCTTATAAAAGAAAAAAATAAAAAAATTGCGTGGAAAATTAGAAAATTTAAGAAAACTTAACGAAAATATTAATTTTATACAACTGTCAATTGTTTGAAATAACTGTCAGCGATTGACAGAATGCGCGCTGCAAATTATATAAGTTAAGATAGTTAAGACGAGACAACGTCTGTCGGGTCAGCTAGTTATATTAAAGTGGACATTAGAATGATTCCCCTACAAAAACCTTTGCATTCATGCATGGTTACTCAATTTATATAAGTTAAGATAGTTAAGACGAGACAACGTCTGTCGGGTCAGCTAGTTATATTAAAGTGGACATTAGAATGATTCCCCTACAAAAACTTTGCATTCATGCATGGTTACTCAATTTATATAAGTTAAGATAGTTAAGACGAGACAACGTCTGTCGGGTCAGCTAGTTATATTAAAGTGGACATTAGAATGATTCCCCTACAAAAACTTTGCATTCATGCATGGTTACTCAATTTATACAAGTTAAGATAGTTAAGACGAGACAACGTCTGTCGGGTCAGCTAGTTATATTAAAGTGGACATTAGAATGATTCCCCTACAAAAACTTTGCATTCATGCATGGTTACTCAATTTATATAAGTTAAGATAGTTAAGACGAGACAACGTCTGTCGGGTCAGCTAGTTATATTAAAGTGGACATTAGAATGATTCCCCTACAAAAACTTTGCATTCATGCATGGTTACTCAATTTATATAAGTTAAGATAGTTAAGACGAGACAACGTCTGTCGGGTCAGCTAGTTATATTAAAGTGGACATTAGAATGATTCCCCTACAAAAACTTTGCATTCATGCATGGTTACTCAATTTATATAAGTTAAGATAGTTAAGACGAGACAACGTCTGTCGGGTCAGCTAGTTATATTAAAGTGGACATTAGAATGATTCCCCTACAAAAACTTTGCATTCATGCATGGTTACTCAATTTATATAAGTTAAGACAGTTAAGACGAGACAACGTCTGTCGGGTCAGCTAGTTGTATTAAAGTGGACATTAGAATGATTCTCCTACAAAAACTTTGCATTCATGCATGGTTACTCAATTTATATAAGTTAAGACAGTTAAGACGAGACAACGTCTGTCGGGTCAGCTAGTTATATTAAAGTGGACATTAGAATGATTCCCCTACAAAAACTTTGCATTCATGCATGGTTACTCAATTTATATAAGTTAAGACAGTTAAGACGAGACAACGTCTGTCGGGTCAGCTAGTTGTATTAAAGTGGACATTAGAATGATTCCCCTACAAAAACTTTGCATTCATGCATGGTTACTCAATTTATATAAGTTAAGATAGTTAAGACGAGACAACGTCTGTCGGGTCAGCTAGTTGTATTAAAGTGGACATTAGAATGATTCCCCTACAAAAACTTTGCATTCATGCATGGTTACTCAATTTATATAAGTTAAGACAGTTAAGACGAGACAACGTCTGTCGGGTCAGCTAGTTGTATTAAAGTGGACATTAGAATGATTCTCCTACAAAAACTTTGCATTCATGCATGGTTACTCAATTTATATAAGTTAAGACAGTTAAGACGAGACAACGTCTGTCGGGTCAGCTAGTTATATTAAAGTGGACATTAGAATGATTCCCCTACAAAAACTTTGCATTCATGCATGGTTACTCAATTTATATAAGTTAAGACAGTTAAGACGAGACAACGTCTGTCGGGTCAGCTAGTTGTATTAAAGTGGACATTAGAATGATTCCCCTACAAAAACTTTGCATTCATGCATGGTTACTCAATTTATATAAGTTAAGATAGTTAAGACGAGACAACGTCTGTCGGGTCAGCTATTTATATTAAAGTGGACATTAGAATGATTCCCCTACAAAAACTTTGCATTCATGCATGGTTACTCAATTTATATAAGTTAAGACAGTTAAGACGAGACAACGTCTGTCGGGTCAGCTAGTTGTATTAAAGTGGACATTAGAATGATTCCCCTACAAAAACTTTGCATTCATGCATGGTTACTCAATTTATATAAGTTAAGACAGTTAAGACGAGACAACGTCTGTCGGGTCAGCTAGTTGTATTAAAGTGGACATTAGAATGATTCTCCTACAAAAACTTTGCATTCATGCATGGTTACTCAATTTATATAAGTTAAGACAGTTAAGACGAGACAACGTCTGTCGGGTCAGCTAGTTATATTAAAGTGGACATTAGAATGATTCCCCTACAAAAACTTTGCATTCATGCATGGTTACTCAATTTATATAAGTTAAGACAGTTAAGACGAGACAACGTCTGTCGGGTCAGCTAGTTGTATTAAAGTGGACATTAGAATGATTCTCCTACAAAAACTTTGCATTCATGCATGGTTACTCAATTTATATAAGTTAAGATAGTTAAGACGAGACAACGTCTGTCGGGTCAGCTAGTTATATTAAAGTGGACATTAGAATGATTCCCCTACAAAAACTTTGCATTCATGCATGGTTACTCAATTTATATAAGTTAAGACAGTTAAGACGAGACAACGTCTGTCGGGTCAGCTAGTTGTATTAAAGTGGACATTAGAATGATTCTCCTACAAAAACTTTTGCATTCATGCATGGTTACTCAATTTATATAAGTTAAGACAGTTAAGACGAGACAACGTCTGTCGGGTCAGCTAGTTATATTAAAGTGGACATTAGAATGATTCCCCTACAAAAACTTTGCATTCATGCATGGTTACTCAATTTATATAAGTTAAGACAGTTAAGACGAGACAACGTCTGTCGGGTCAGCTAGTTGTATTAAAGTGGACATTAGAATGATTCCCCTACAAAAACTTTGCATTCATGCATGGTTACTCAATTTATATAAGTTAAGATAGTTAAGACGAGACAACGTCTGTCGGGTCAGCTAGTTATATTAAAGTGGACATTAGAATGATTCCCCTACAAAAACTTTGCATTCATGCATGGTTACTCAATTTATATAAGTTAAGACAGTTAAGACGAGACAACGTCTGTCGGGTCAGCTAGTTGTATTAAAGTGGACATTAGAATGATTCTCCTACAAAAACTTTGCATTCATGCATGGTTACTCAATTTATATAAGTTAAGACAGTTAAGACGAGACAACGTCTGTCGGGTCAGCTAGTTGTATTAAAGTGGACATTAGAATGATTCCCCTACAAAAACTTTGCATTCATGCATGGTTACTCAATTTATATAAGTTAAGATAGTTAAGACGAGACAACGTCTGTCGGGTCAGCTAGTTATATTAAAGTGGACATTAGAATGATTCCCCTACAAAAACTTTGCATTCATGCATGGTTACTCAATTTATATAAGTTAAGATAGTTAAGACGAGACAACGTCTGTCGGGTCAGCTAGTTATAATATAAAGTGGACATTAGAATGATTCCCCTACAAAAACTTTGCATTCATGCATGGTTACTCAATTTATATAAGTTAAGACAGTTAAGACGAGACAACGTCTGTCGGGTCAGCTAGTTGTATTAAAGTGGACATTAGAATGATTCTCCTACAAAAACTTTGCATTCATGCATGGTTACTCAATTTATATAAGTTAAGACAGTTAAGACGAGACAACGTCTGTCGGGTCAGCTAGTTGTATTAAAGTGGACATTAGAATGATTCCCCTACAAAAACTTTGCATTCATGCATGGTTACTCAATTTATATAAGTTAAGATAGTTAAGACGAGACAACGTCTGTCGGGTCAGCTAGTTATAATATAAAGTGGACATTAGAATGATTCCCCTACAAAAACTTTGCATTCATGCATGGTTACTCAATTTATATAAGTTAAGATAGTTAAGACGAGACAACGTCTGTCGGGTCAGCTAGTTATAATATAAAGTGGACATTAGAATGATTCCCCTACAAAAACTTTGCATTCATGCATGGTTACTCAATTTATATAAGTTAAGATAGTTAAGACGAGACAACGTCTGTCGGGTCAGCTAGTTATAATATAAAGTGGACATTAGAATGATTCCCCTACAAAAACTTTGCATTCATGCATGGTTACTCAATTTATATAAGTTAAGATAGTTAAGACGAGACAACGTCTGTCGGGTCAGCTAGTTATAATATAAAGTGGACATTAGAATGATTCCCCTACAAAAACTTTGCATTCATGCATGGTTACTCAATTTATATAAGTTAAGATAGTTAAGACGAGACAACGTCTGTCGGGTCAGCTAGTTATAATATAAAGTGGACATTAGAATGATTCCCCTACAAAAACTTTGCATTCATGCATGGTTACTCAATTTATATAAGTTAAGATAGTTAAGACGAGACAACGTCTGTCGGGTCAGCTAGTTATAATATAAAGTGGACATTAGAATGATTCCCCTACAAAAACTTTGCATTCATGCATGGTTACTCAATTTATATAAGTTAAGATAGTTAAGACGAGACAACGTCTGTCGGGTCAGCTAGTTATAATATAAAGTGGACATTAGAATGATTCCCCTACAAAAACTTTGCATTCATGCATGGTTACTCAATTTATATAAGTTAAGATAGTTAAGACGAGACAACGTCTGTCGGGTCAGCTATTTATATTAAAGTGGACATTAGAATGATTCTCCTACAAAAACTTTGCATTCATGCATGGTTACTCAATTTATATAAGTTAAGATAGTTAAGACGAGACAACGTCTGTCGGGTCAGCTATTTATATTAAAGTGGACATTAGAATGATTCTCCTACAAAAACTTTGCATTCATGCATGGTTACTCAATTTATATAAGTTAAGATAGTTAAGACGAGACAACGTCTGTCGGGTCAGCTATTTATATTAAAGTGGACATTAGAATGATTCTCCTACAAAAACTTTGCATTCATGCATGGTTACTCAATTTATATAAGTTAAGATAGTTAAGACGAGACAACGTCTGTCGGGTCAGCTATTTATATTAAAGTGGACATTAGAATGATTCTCCTACAAAAACTTTGCATTCATGCATGGTTACTCAATTTATATAAGTTAAGATAGTTAAGACGAGACAACGTCTGTCGGGTCAGCTATTTATATTAAAGTGGACATTAGAATGATTCTCCTACAAAAACTTTGCATTCATGCATGGTTACTCAATTTACCGCAAAACACCAATGTAAAATATTTATATTTTTCGCAATCGTGATTTGCACGTTTTCAAGGCGCATATTAGCATATTTTCCGTAAATAAAGTTTTTAGTATTAATATCTAACGCTGTGACATCTTGTCACACGAATGTTTAAAATGTAGATTTCACATTTTTTTTTTATACGGACACAACAAATTTAGGTCATTTCACCTGATGATAAGTAGAATAGAATGTCGACTGATGAGAAGATTACCCCTCGACAGTCGATACAATTATGCCGGCCTGTTAACCGGATTTACAAAGGCTGATCCCGGAACGCGACACACTTGCGTGGGCCACTGCTGTTAACACCTTGAAAACTACACACCTAAGAAGTTCTCTAAAGGAATTTTGAAAGTTTGTAAAGTCTACCAATCCGCACTAGGCCAACGTGGTGGACTGAGGCCTAATCCCTCTCAGTAGAAGAGGAGGTCCGTGCCCAACAGTGGGACAGTATATAATACAGGGTTGATATTATACGGTGCTCACTATCCTCGCGGATATAAAATATATCCTACCACCAGCACAATTTATTAAAGCGATAATTAACAATACTTTTAAAAGTCATAAAACCTCATCACACAAATCAAGGAAAACAAAAAACAAAATCTTTATTTGGCCATTGTAACAGGACCAGGCAGAAAGTAATAGATACACACAAGAATATATGGTATAATTAGTAAGTATACATAAAAAATTAAATAAATCAAACCCACCTCACGCGTTTAAAATAAATACGGCAATCGCACGCAATACAGAAAAAGGCAGGAATCTATCGCGGCTGCCTCGTCCTCTAATGCGCGCCATTACCCGCCTACGTGACCAATATATCACAGTAACTATGCCATTCCACTTGGGATATCGGCGAGTGCCTCCCAATCCGTATCTTTATTATATTCTGTTATTTTTATGGTATAATACGGTCACTCAAGAGATTGGGCGATCAAATTCTTGTAATCTTAGTTTTATCTATGCAGTTGAGTAATAAAAAGGTTTTAGTTGTTAAGGTTGTTATTTTTTTATTTACCGCGTAAAACGGCTTCACTGCTTAGATAAGTGAAGCCTAAAATATTGTCGACGGGAAATATAAATACATCCCCGGACAATCGGCGCAATTATGCCGGCTTACCTAATTGGTTCTACATGCCCCGCTCGAAGGACCCCAAGTTGTTTTAAAAGGAACACGTATGCTGGTAAAGTATTCTGCAGCATAATAGTGCCACGAATATGTGTTACCGAATCTTTTTTGTTCGGGCGGGATGTATAGTACGCGTGATTTCTTCGAGAAGTTGAAGATGGGTTAAGGTTTGATTATTAATTATAAGAATTAACATATTTTTGTACTTTTAGTGAAGGTATGAGGCAGTCCTAATGCTCACTGATTCTTAAGTTATTGCAAATTGCAACAAGTCGTCTTAATTTCTCAATAACAAAAACTACCCTACATCCGCGCTATAACGATCATTTTATTTTATATTATTACTTTATACAAGAAACTCAACATCGCAACCGGGCAGCTTATAGCGTAAATTAAAATTCAAAACAAAACGTTTAAATTAAAATTTAGACAGAAAAAATAAAGCATTTCCTTAGAACAATGTAAAGACATTCTTCCCCACAAGAAACAAAAACATGTACGCGCGCTTAATTAAAAAGAAACAGCGTCTGTGCGCAATTAATAACAGCTATTTAAATTTTAGATTATGTTGGAAAATTTTAATTAAATATTACAAGCATGTAGGAAATAATCTGTAAACCTTTGAAGTTATTTTTAGTGAATAAAAACTATGTTGATACGACCACAAAAGTTTAAAGGCAATTAGATTTTTTTTAATAATAATAATAATACTTCATTACAGCAATAACAGAATCAAACACAGAATTAAAGATTGATTGTACGTAAGAATTTGAAACCAAAAGTGTGAAATAAACTGCGGTATCCAAATAAAGATTGTTGTGTTATGGATACCGTTGCTCACATCTTACAAGGTTGAACTATTTACGATACAATTTTGAATTTGTTCAGCTATTTTGTGGTAACCTAAATGTTAGATAATTTTTTACGTTAAGGTTCAGGTTAGAAGACGTATATGTATAAGTAACATCGCCTCATTAGTCTCATGGGGAAATGAACAGGTTCAAATACACTGAGAGCTAATTTCCGGGGTGAAACATCTATTTATGTGCCAAATTTCATCCAAATCTGTTCAGCGGTTTTTACGTCTACTTCTAACAAACATACCAACATTTTCACGAATTTTCACATTTATAATATTGAGTGAAATTAATAAGAAGTAATATTAAATAAAATCTAAACATTTTCCTCAACATAATAGTCAAACTTACATCAAAATCCGTTAAATTTTTACGCGAACAATCAACTAACAACCTTCTATTTTATTATAAATATAATGAAGTGTTAAGGCACAGTAATTCCCCTTCCGTGATAAATTGAAAAATCCGATAATATTTTATAAATATAACCTTTGGGTCCGTAATCTGATCAGTGTTCCGTCACGAGGTCCCTTTTAAATGGAATATCCCGTGTTATCGCGCTAAGATTGAGCGAGGCCCTTCCGTGTAATTAACAGAGGATTTCGTGTTGCGACCCTTGATTTTTGACCCTTGACCTGTAAACACAGTTGGTAGTGTAACATAAAACATGTAGAAGCAGCGATAGCTTAGTTGGTTGTGGAACGGACTGCCGAGACGAATGTCTGCAGGTTCAAAACCCAAGGGCACACATCTCTGACTTTTTAAAATTATATGTGTATTCTTTGTAAATTATCGCTTGCTTTAACTGTGAAGGAAAACATTGTGAGGAAACCTGCATACCTGAGAAGTTCTCTATATGAATTTTGAGGGTGTGTGAAGTCTAACAATCCGCACTAGGCCAGTATGGTGGACTAAGGCCTAATCTCTCTCAGTAGTGGAGGAGGCCCGTTCCCAGCAGTGAGACAGCATAGGTATGTACAGAGACAGTATATATGTACTTTGTATTTCAAGGTGTTGAATGGTGTTTCTACTGTTCATAGGTGGTCGTATCGCTTACCATCAATAAGGTAAGCTCGTCTTGTCATTCAAATTTCAAAGCAATAAAAAAATTACGTTGATTACAATATTTTTCAAACCGGAATAAAACAATGCTTTAGAATGCTTGGCTGTAATAAACAATATCTATATTCAAAGAGACACGTACCGTAAAGTGACTTCTTTTTGCAAGTATAATTATAAAGTATTATATGTATGTAAATATGAAGGAAAAGCTGTCCTATTTACTCATTTGTTGACATCGGGCGTTGCGAAGTTTCTTTATGCACAGCGCATAAATATATTTATTTATAAACTTGTATAAATTCTAGCTACGAATTTCGAATTAGCTTAATTATTTCCGAACTAAGTTTTGCTCGTGACTTCACGCGTCGTGAGGACCTTTGGGCTGTGATCGAAGTATTTAGCGTTCAACCCATATGTAGTCTTGTCAAATAAGTTTTTGGTTTATATGCAATGTAATATATAATGTATACTAAATATTATATACAGTTTTGCAGTTATATCAATAAATAATTAGATATAAAAGCAGGATGGATTGTAGATTTTTGTTAGATTAGAAAAGAATTAGAATAGAATTTATTTCAGATAGCAAAATAAATATGCAAAATTTTAAAGTTATGATTTTACATTTTGAAAATAATAATTTAGAACAGCGGCCCTAAAAAGTAAATATATTATTATCTTCCCGTATCACGTCACTACAAATTTATTTATAAATGTTAACCAATGCTCAAAATTGTTTTTGTACAACTAAAAATATCAATGAATCAGGTATGTTCAGATATTATGTATATTGCTACTTTAGTAATAAGTAACTAATTATTGACTCTTGTTATAGTATTTATATTTATAATTATAATATTATTTTCTCTTTCTGCAACACCCTGTCTAAATTAACCTAGTTCAAATCTCATATTAATAAGTTCTACATTGTAATAGCAGTCGGCAAAAGAGTGATGGCGTTAACCAAGATTTGTTTTTAAATTGGTTTTTATTTTCTCCTTCTGCAACGCCGAGTATAAATTAACCTAGATCAAATCTCATATTACTAAGATATATATTGCAATGGCAGCCGGCCAAGACAGATGATATTCACAAAGATCTATATTTAAACTGTTTTTTTAATCCAAAAAGGGCAAAGGTAACTGAGCGTGGCTTCTAAAGTTATTAATAGTGACAAGAGAGATGCGGCGCAGACCGGTGACTAAATTAATAAAAAAGTTAATAAAAACTGAAGTTCTGACTCCGACAGAAAACTGCTGAATTAAATGATTTTTGTTTCGATATTGCATGAAGTTATAAAGTCCAACTTAGGGGCCTTATTCTAAAGAGAATCTCGCGAATATTCTATAGGGAATGCCGCGTTTTGGTACGCGGTCATAGGACCGCGTACCAAAACGCGGCAGTGCTACGTTATGTTCGACTAATAAGCGCGGAATGATAGTCTATAAGCCAATTTTTTGCGTTAAACGCGACGCGATGCGTTACATGCTTGTTATATACTGTCAAAATAAACTAGACTATCACCGAGGCTTAATTGTATTGTATAAGTACAATGCGTTTCGCTAGTTCGAATCCCGAGACGGGAAAATTTGTGTTTTCCAGCTCAGTATCCGCCCGTAGTTTGGAATTTGTTCCCAATAATAGGCTCACCCCCTATCGCATCATGGAACGAAACACTTAGTGAAAAATGGGTACCGTTTCATTTCTGCCTACCCTTTTCATAGAAACTATCCAACCCGTACCATACAAAACACCTAAAAAGATACCACAGTATTATAACAACAGCCACTTCACCCCGTCTCCCCCAAGAAGTGTGTAGATAATTTTCATGGTAATTAGTTGAGCCTTGCGCCCGTGTCACCTGCAGGAGAGTGGGGGAAAGTGGGCGCGTCGAAATGACTTTTTTAGCTCACTGTTTTGTATATGCCTGCACTGCCTCGGTGGCGTAGTTGTATTGCATGTCCGGTACAATAGCGCTCTGAGGTCCTGGGTTCGAATCCCGGGTCGGGCAAAATGATATTTGGGTTTTTCTGCTCAGTATCAGCCCGGAGTCTGGAATTTGTGCCCGATATGGCGATAGGCTCGCCCCCTATCACATCATGGGACGGAACATACTTGGCGGAAAGTGGGTGCCCTAGTTGCGCCTCTGCATACCCCTTCGGGGATAAATGCGTGATGTTATGTATGTATGTATGTTTTGTATATTAAAGGTAACGTGTTTGTGTTCATAACTGAATTTTTTAAGTGTTTCTCTTTAGTTGATTTTTATAATTCCGTAGCTTTGTAGTAAACAATTGCAGTTAACCGTAGTAAATTATTATTGTTCTTGATTATGCCTGCATATATTCTCGGAATATAAGTAATCTAATTTGAATGAATTATAGTCTTATGTATAATGAAATGGCGATAGCCTAGTTAGATGTGGAACGGACTGCCGAGGCGAAAGTCCGCAGGTACAAAATCTAAGGGCACGCACTTCTGACTTACCAGACGTTATTTACATTAATTTATTTATTTATTTATTTACAAATCATAGCACTTACATTATGTGGGTTATTACAACTGCATTATGATGCGCACTAAGTTTAGAACTTGTATCGCGTATCCTTTACAAACCAGTAACAATAATTAAATTTGTCAGACTAGTTCGAAGTTTCAAAGTTACAAAAAAGAAAACAAATAACAATAAAAATAATAATAACCACAAAATAACTACAAAAAAAATTGTATTCTTTGTGAATTTATAGCTTGCTTTAAAGGTTACGATATCGTGAGACCTGCATACCTGAGAAGTTCTTTGTGAAGCATACAATTGACTGTCCACGGCAAAATAAAATAGACTGAATTTTCGGATTCTATAAAACAAAACAAACACACTTCATGCCTTTATCTCAAAAGGGGTAGGCAGAGACGCAACTAGGGCACCCAGTTTTCACCATGAGTGTTCCGTTGCTTAGTGTGGTAGGGTTCGAACCTATCGCCCTTTAACAAATTCCAGATTTCAAGCTAATAATGGGAAGAAAAATTTAAAATCGCAGTCAAACCTAGGATTCGAACTTGAGACCTCAGAGCGATGTATCTCGTCCGTAATATAACTACCTTAAAGTTTAAAAAATATTAATGGAAAGGCAAGAAAAGATAACAGTAAAATACGCTTTCACTAAATGACGTAAAAATTATTCTCTTTATAAAAGTTAATTAAGATAATTAACAATCTCCAGGCTTATTAACCGACTGTCCAAACTTTGCTCGGCCTTTTTGGAAACAATGCAACTTTAAACATGAATTAATGCTTTAAGTAATAAAGGCCAATTTCCAACAAAAAACTCTTAAAACATGGTAAGGTAATTTGACTAGGGTTTAATGAAGTCCACATATATTTCGATTAATAAGAATTCCCGTCAGTGCCTGTCGCCAGAATTATATAGATGTCCTATCTGCTATTGAGGCCTCTGTATACGGTATAAATATATACTTTTGTCATATATACAGCAGTGGCGAAGGATGCTATATTCTGAAAGGGAAACCGATACAACATATAACTACTAATATGCATCAATGCGGTCCGCAGATCTTTGGAATGTTAGATTTTATATAAATTACGAAGGGGAAGCCGACAGGAATTGGGTTATATGGACCCTTTGCCACTGGTATAGAGTAGTCTTAATCCACTCAGAACTTTTAATCAATCCTCTAAAAAAGACGGCGATAGCCTAGTTGGTGGTAGAACGGACTGCCGAGACAAATGTCCGTAGGTTCAAATCCCAAGGGCACATACGTGTGACTTTTCTCAAAAAATTATGTGTGTATTCTTTGTGAATTATCACTTGCTTTAACGGTGAAGAAAAACATCGTGAGGAAACCTGCATACCTGAGAAATTCTCTATTAGGAATTTGCGAGGGTGAGTGAAGTCTACCAACCCGCACTAGGCCAGCGTGGTGGACTAAGGCCTATTCCCTCTCAGTAGTAAAGGAAGCCCGTGCCCAACAGTGGAACAGTATATAATACAGGGCTGATATTATTATATATTTATTATAATCCACTCGGTTCCTGAGTATATTCGGTACTACACCGAACCGAATTTTAAATTCGGCTTTACTTCATTTCTTACTACTAGAACTTCGGAAAAATTTGTATACCATTATTCAAATTTAGGCACAAAATATTCCTTACATGCAACATAAACCTTGAGAAATGCGATAGAAAAACTTTCGTAGCACACCGCTACGAGTCCCATAAGGTTGCTACGCCGACCGCTACAGTCTACGTTGCGTACGTAGCACTTCGTAGAATATAGAGCGCTGGATTACAAAATAAGGCATGCCTGTTTTTCTAAATAGATTACTGAATGACCTTAGATAAGAAAAAGCTTTCAATATTAAATAATAATTATAATTAGACCTATTTATATTGTAAGCCTGACCAGGAGAATAAAAAAAATCCATAATCTATGATAAAAAATTTCTTACTTTTTTGTGATATAGAGCCAACGAGCATACGATTCACCTGATGGTAACTTATAACCACCCATAAACATCAGCTAACTAGGTGCCTCGGAGATGCGTCGCCAGCCTTTTAGTTGGGAATATGCACATTTTTTTAAGGTCGCTACGTCATATCTGGCGGAAATGTTGCTGGCGACAATAGAGTCCATAGTTTTATAATTATGTGGTAAAATATGTTTTATTTATACCAACAAAGCAAAGTCAAAATTACGCCTAATGGTAATTGAAGTGGGATCTAATGGAATGGAGATATAGTGTCAGCTCGGAATACCAATATTTTCAAGAACAGACTTAACACATACATTGGGATTTAAAATAATAATTAGTGATTTACAAAACAACGGCACTTATTAGTTTGTTATAACTGCTTGTCTGAGAATATATACAATATGTCGACTAAGGAGTGCTGATTACTCCTCGACAGTCTACACAATTATGCCGGCCAGTTAAACAGCAGAAACGTAGTAAAATACCAACTAACAAATTGATATAAGACACACAATACCACCATTAAAACCAGGAAAGATTAACGTCCGACGTTGCAAAAAATATAAACCAAAAAATTCCAATCGATACACACACGAGGCTCACTTACGGAGCTAAAACAGTAAAATTTACGATCAACTCTAAAACAATCATTAATACACGTTTTATTGCAAGAAACGTAACGGATGTATTCTACGTAAACTGTATTATTATTCTTGTAACCTATATAACCGTGAATGTTATTATGACTCCACGTGAACCATAAGAATTCTAAATTGCTTAAGCTTGCGTAAGAGACTAAGGTTTACACAGCCAATTATTCTCATTTTTTGCCTCTGAAAACAGGGTTAAGGGTTACCTGGTGGTAGGTTAGGCGACTTGGATGATGGTATCTAATTTTTAAGGTAGAGGTATTGCTGGACGCTCTGCTGCACGATGGTCCGACGGCTTGAAGAACGCGGCGGGTAGCGGATGGATGCGGGCTGCTTAAGACCGGAATGATTGGAGCTCACTTGGGGAGGTCTACGTTCAGCAGTGGATGATGACAGGCTGTTTGATTGATTGATTGATTTATATATTGGAGTTTAATACTCAATACCTGACCGGAATCTGGAATTTGTGCCTCATATGGTGATAGGCCCGCCCCTATCACTATGGGACGGAGTATACATAGCGAAAAGTGGGTGCCCTAGTGTCACATCTGCCTACCTCTCAGGAATTAAACCGTGATGTGTTTGTTATTTTGTATTGTATCGCTTGGCGTACGATCAGGTGGAACACCTAAAATTATGAATGTATCATGCTCAAAGGATTAAAAATTTACGAAAAATGTTTGAGTTCAAGAGAACCAGTGAAAAAAAGTTTTCTGTTAAAAGAAAAACCAATAATATCGTGTTGTGAAAAACAAACCAATTCGTGGAGCATGTAATGACTCAGGCAGGTATTTTATGATTATACCTAGGTAATCTTAATGTGGATTTTACTGGTAGACTTCCTTACCAAATAAATATACGGAAAATTGCTTCAGATATTTACGACCAATAACATTTTAATCTATTTAATACAAGAAAACCTGATTACCAAAGTTACCTTGACATTACAGAAGTTCAATGACATTATATTGAACAACTATAAAAGACTCGGTGGCGTCGTTGTACTACATGTGCGGTACGACAGCACTCTGAGGTCTTGGGTTCGAATCCCGGCATGGGCAAAGTGATATTTGGGTTTTTCTGTTCAATATCAACCTGGAGTCTGGAGTTTGTGCCCGATACGGCGATAGGTTCGCTCCCTATCATGGGACGGAACATACTTGCCGAAAATTGCTCTGGTTGCGCCTCTGCATACGTCTTCGGGAATAAATGCGTGATGTGTAACTATAAAAATACCGATATAGCAACCCTGTTCGAGACGAATACGTCAATCTGTGATCGGACCAGTCAAATTTTATAGACCTTCACTTTTAATGTCGACTGGTTTTATCGTTCAATTATAGTCCAGACGTTTCGCCCACGGCCGCTAAAGCCTCAAATGAAAAATACAAATGTTTGCTTAGGCGGAAAATTGAATTTCGTGTTTTGAGACCGCGAATGATTGTGATTGTTCCTTTTGAGTTTACTTTTGTAAGATACTTTTACTTTTATGCCCGAGTGAGTAACCCCTGTTCCTATATTTAAAGGGTTGAAAATATATGTGTAAGATGCAAGTGTGAGAGATATTCCGTAAATAGTTTTATCGCCCTTGGGTGCAGATATTGTTCAAAACTTAAATGTGACTTGACCATCTTTGACTTTTTGTAGTTATATGAGTAATTGTTTATTATTTCTGGCTTTAATAACAGAGAATGTGTGTAACATGTAAATCATATACTTGAGAATTCTCCGCAAGAATCAAATATTTAATTGAATTCGATCAAGCCAAGTCCAGCTTAGTAGACTAAGGCCTAAACTCTTAGTAGTAAAGGAAGCCGTAGACAATAAAGCAAGAAATATTACTCTAATGCTATTATAAAATAAGTTGCAAACATTCTAACTAAAAATTCATGTTTTAATATTTGTTTCGTACAAAGCCATATATTCCCAGCAGTATAAAAATGTGCTAACACTAGCTTACCGCGTGTATATAGTGTTACCGCTAATGTCCTGGGAGTTGCGGAAGTGCTCCACGTCTGCTCAACGTACAAACACATTCGTCAACTAGAATAACACTAACGGTGTGTTATTACAAAATTTATTGGCTGTTAACTTATCAAATAAATTGGGTTTTATATTTGGAATTGGAGGATATAAAATAACACGTCTTAACTATTTAAAATTTATGTCTATAGGCTATTTCTATTCAATTATTTTACTATATTTGAAATTGAAGGAAATAAAATATCAGTTCTCAACAATTTTAATTTATTTCTATAGTCTATTTCTATACAGTTATTTAACCTTTCCACTTACTAGCCTTGACAGTGTCCATAACTGGTACCTTGAATAAGCAGAACGGTGGAAATCTCGACACCGTTTCTAAAAAATATATAATTATGACACGATAAATAAGTTTACGCATTTTATTTCATGAAAGGATAAAGCATTGTTTTTAGTTAAATGCAATATTTGTCCCAGAACGTGATAGGGTCCTGTCGCCAGATCGAACACAAAGGACATGACCGCTTTTTATATGGGCACTGGTTCTTTATTTCGAACAAATTCTAACCTCAAACTTATTGGACAATAAAGTGTCAAACATGTGTAGTTTGAAATCATTAAAAAATAATATAGATCCCTCCGTTTATAAGAAAATTAAGAAATGGTATGGCAGAGTAACTCATAAAAATAACTTCATTGATTCATTAAAAGAGTGCGTAAGTACGTACGTAACTACTCAGGATATCTACCAAGAATTTTGATTTCTTTGGCATAAATAGCTGTCAGTTGTGATTCACGGATATAAAGGGGAAAAAAGAGAATTTTTATTTCCCGTTATTTTTAGAAGCCAATTAAGCTCAAAATAAACAAATATTTTAACAACTGTACATTTATATTTCGAAAGCTTTAATTATAAGTATAAAGTTTAAGTATAAAAACTAACAAAAATAAAAAAATCGGAAGTCTTTAAAATTAAATGATTTATTTCAACAGACTCGTTTTTAAGAGTTCTACCCAAATATATATAAATTATCTTGGAATCAGAATATCTGTAGAATAAAAAGAAATTTTGGACATATCCTTTAATCCTTGCAGGATGCCACTTATTATCTTCGTTTATTTTATGAGAAAATTGTGTACCGCACCTACTCTATATGTCTGTTTTATAGGTTCAAATATCGTCACAAGGAAAATTTATTGACAGCACTCGTATACTTGATATTAATACAAAATATAGCTCAGTTTATATTATGCAGTAGATTGAACTCACTTCATTGAGGTGATAAAAACGGTCATGTATAGGCGGCGCAGGTGTTGTCAAATTATCGCCAAGAAACACTACAGTCACATCAGAAACATTAGTTTAAATAAATAAAATAATTTATTAATCACGTAGGCGAACATGGTTGCACTTATGGCAGGTCAAGGTACTTTTGCTGATGGTATATATTTTATATCCGCCCGGATAACAACCACCGTACACAAGATGTTAAAACCCGCCAGTGGCCTACGTAAGTGTATCACGTTCCAGGATCAGCTTTTGTATATCGGGTTCCAACAGGCCGGCATAATTGTGTCGACTGTCGAGGGGTAATCATCTCTCGTCGATCGACATACTATTGGACCCCACTCCACTTACCATCAGGCGGAGAAGTGTCACTTTACAGTGCAAGTATTAAAAAAAACAACAACAATAAATCAAGTTTAATAAAACACCGAACTTGGCACATACTTACAAATATTCTTAACGATATCTGACCCGGTGACCAAATTTCTAAACACAACAATAACAGCAAACAAAATGAAATATTTAAAAGCCGCTTTGTACCAAACCGTTAAACAATACAAGAATGATATCGAACAGCGTCTTTTCACACTTTTCCCGGATAGAAATTATAACAAAACCGCGGGCTAACAAAAAATAAAAGCTACTCCTTTGATGTTGAACACACAGGAATGGAGCAAAATCAATAAATCGCGCGAAACGAGTCAAGGCGTCGATACACTTAGACATTTATTATAAGGTTTGTAATGTGAAGTTAAATTATAGATTATCGGTATTTAAGGACTAGGTTCAATTTTCAATGCCTTTTCGTGACTTTTCACAACTGAATGATGAATGGAAGAAATAATTCAATCATAACGTTAATGCTTAGGTATTACGATCGCCAAAATCTCCCACAAACTGGACAAAAGAAACTCTTGCACATGATTCCTTCCTAGCCGAATTTCTGTAGATATTATAGTGTCAAGTGTGTGCGTAATACACAGATGCACTCTCAGTTCCTTTAGTCCGGTGAGACGGCAATCCGATATGACCGGAGAGAGATCAGGCGTAGGACCAACGGTTTTAGTATGTGCTTTCCGAGGCACGGGGATATCACACCACCAACTTCCAGACCCCGTGCTGCGACAGATTATTTAAAATGGAAAAACTCAGTCACAATTATTTTGGCCCGACCCGGGATTCGAACCCAGAACCGCAGTACCGTAGTCGTCCTCGTACCGCATATACTCACTACGCCACCGAGGTAATAGAATAAACATGGCTTGCATGTAAAAAGAAAATAAACAATACAATTAACCCGTATGAGTTTGGGAGAGTGAGAAATATATTATTATAAACAACTTAATGAAATTATAGGTACAAATACACAAAATGCAATATCACAAAAATAAGTAGATAGCTAGGGACGAGCAAAGGAGCGTCAAAGAGTTAGTTTTAAATAAAAGCAATGTAACGGTGCAAATAACTCTCGCGAGCTAACCACATAAAGTTCACAAAACGAGCTCCATTGGCGATGCGCCGCTGAAAAGACATTAAAATCTAACTAAGGTTTTCTCCAATTCCCTGTTGAACCTAACCTAGAAGACGGCTGCACACGAACGACTATTTATTAATTTCTTTGGTAGAAACATCGTATTCTTGAGATTGACTACACATTCTAAGCATTGAGGTTAGCCACAACATTCTTGCCTTTTGACCCTAACCAAAAGAAAATATTATAAAATTATAATCTATTTACTTCTCTCCCAATCATTTTAATAAATAACTAATATATCACTTCACGTATTGTCACACAAGGAATTTCCTTAAAAACGATATGAAACGTCAACCTTAATTCATCGCATATATACTTACATATAACCCCAATATAAACAAAACGAGAGGCTATTAAAAAATAAAACAAAAATTCATAGCGACTAAAAGTCGCAGTGTCGCCCGCCTACCCGCCCCACATATTCGGCATTAGCCACCTGAATTCACTGCTAAACTTAAACCGATAAATCGAGTTCGCAGGCCCCGGATTATCCGGCCTGCAGAACCGGTGGAACCGGCACAACCGGCTTATTAATTGCACCGCACGCTGCGCATACAAACTTAATACGAAATTGGCAGCACGCGTCGAAAAGACAACGCTTTGGGTCTGTTTGGAATAATAAATTAATCTGTTTTTCACTCAAACGACGGATTATATTTTTGATGGTAAATGATTTTCTATTTCATTATTTTTTGTTAATTAATTATTGATTATATGCACTTTCATGTTCAAATACAGGATCATGTGACTTTGTTTACTAAATCATCTTGTCAGTGAACATTATTTTGGACCCCATTCCACTTACCATTAGGCGCAGTGGGGCGACTTTGGCGTGGTGGTATAAAAAAAATCACATAGTCCTTACCTCTGCTAAGGTCTAGCCAAAAATCATCCATGAAAAACGTTTATTTTATACAAAAATCCCGATGTTTTTGATCACTTTGTAATTTAGTGCAAATGCTTATTATGAGTTCATCCGTGTATTTCTGGCTAAAAGTGTGATATTACCGCAACGAATTCTTTTAGAGTAGCAGTAATAGTATTAGGGCATGTACATCAAAATTACTTTTTGTTCTTATTTATTTTGTTCAAAAATTACGCTTTTCTATTTTACATCTATGGTTATAGTAAATGATTGTAAAGTGTTTTATTCAAATAGACAAGTTTGTGTTTTCATTTACAGCTATTTTTAATATTCTTCAATCCGATTCCAATAATAAACCAATCAAGATAGGTAATCGGTAAGAATGTAAAAAAAAAATCTGATTTGGTCCATTTGTGCGATAGATCGAAAAAGGTAATAAGTATTGAAAACGGCGGTTAGTAAGGCAGTCAAGATGACCCTGTGCATACTTATCATAATATTAGCGAATAGCGTCCTACTGACGTTAACTCAAATCCTAAAGAGCCATGTATATCAGAAAAAAAACATATCACTCCCGATCACACAAACTATCTCCATTTCAACGATCAAGGTAATCTAGTATTGAATGAAAGAACAAATACTATATGATATATACACCACCCTCAATGAACCGAAAAAACTTACAAAGAATTGATCGCCCCAGAAACTGAACCCGGAATCCTCAAGGATATTATTATGCAAAAATGTTTCAAACCGTTACAAACGCATTAGCCGGCTAAATATAATTTATATGTTAAAATCAACAGCCTAATTTAAAAAGAAAACAATTCTCGGAGCACCCACAAAACATCCGAATATAAACTTGCGTCGACTGTCCTGTTCGTTCAGTTTTTGTACACCCGTTTAAAATACAAAGGTTTTGACGTTTTTGATGTTTTTTTTTATTTATTTGCGCTTACAAAAGAAAGATAACTACCACTTGAACTCTTGTTGACTAACGTTTGCAAAACAAAGCAGAGTCAACATAAAGTTTCCTTTGTTGCAAATATTAAAGCCGAAAAATACATATGCGAATTGGAAATACTATTGAATGTTGTAAACATGGATGCCTTTTGCGCCTAATTCTTGTTCTTTGATATTGATTTATGATTATAACATTATTTGCTACAATTACACAGAGTATCATGGTCGATGTCCAACACTTATTAGTAAATTGTATCAGGACGGGGCCTACGAGAGAGGCTCTGAGTAATGCTTTTAATATTAACTAGTTAAAGACCACCAATGTATTTTGTCGGAAACTGTATTTGAAGCCGCTATGGTTATATATCATTTTATAATAAATTTAGAATAGGAAGCCAATGTTAAGGACAACGCGGTTACCTTATTCTTGTCGGCTTCCCTTTATGTAGAATTTTAAGTAGAATTTGTTCTTCTTTAGAGCGATTTGTAGACTGGATACATACATATTAGTACATTTAAGGTAAAATTTCGCCTTTCGCCACTGTTGGACAATGTTTTAAATTTCAATCATGGTTTTCGGAACAGGACCTCCCAGAAGAGATCAATGTCAGGCAGTATGTGGTAAAAACTAAACCATTTTTTTAAACATGCTCGAAAAGGTTTGCTTTATTTACCTGTATTGCACTATCATAAGGGCAAAAGAAAAGACTATGAATTAAAGTATGAGTATAAATAAGAATATTTTTATCTATAACACATATAAAACGCATCTATTTGAGTTACGAACAGCAACATGATCTTCAAACCTAATTTTAACCTAAGTAAAATAATACTTTAAAAATAAACAATATATTTCCAAGCAACTCCGCGCGTCGCAATGACTCACCGTAATGTTGCGGTATTTTTTTCAGCAAGTCTTGGAGTCGGCTAATTGTGATTAACGGGCTCTCACGGCATTCACCAAACTGCCTTCTGAATTACAGATTCTTCTCAGTAATTTATGTTGCAATTTGCTGTATTTTTTCTTTTGTTTTATTTGTACGTGTATGTTTTTTGTCGGGTTCGCGCAGCTCTCTCCCATTACACCCAATTTCGGTGGCAGCTTGTTTTTTATAGTCTGCTCTGAGCTTATTATTTTTTTATGAGATAAAGGTTTTAAAGTGTTAAAGGAAATTCACCTTTAAGAGACTTGTTTCACTCAAGTGAGAATGGCTGAAGTTATATGTTGAATATCGGTGAAGTATGATAGGAACCGTGGCTTAGCGGTGGATTTTGTTGTACAAAAGTTCGTGGGTTCGACCCCGGCTGCGAGATAAACATTTGTTTGGATCATAAATATTTCTTTAGGCAAAAGAATTGAAACTCTCTTCCAGTTCTTAATATTCACAATAAATTATGTTTATCCCGTGTAAGATTTGAAAGACCTTCCAAGCGGGCAAGACTAGGACAAAAATCTAATTCAAAATATATTTTATTAACAATTTTTAGTAGTTCAAATCTAATATATTTTAAACCTCCTTTATCTGCTATATAAATACCTATATATCCGTATAATTTTCCGTACATTGAAATTCGTTAGCGATATTGAATTATTTGCCGATACTAAAATCCCAAATTCCTGTACACAGGACGCCACACAAGGAGATTTATTGCATACTAGCACACGCCCCCGAGTCCACTTCGATTAATTTACTGCGGTGAAGCTATTATTCTTTAAATAAACCGAAAAATCCATTTGATATATTATGGTTGGAATGATTAATTCTTTCTGGTTGTAACTCTCATTAGTAGAGACTTGTATTTTCGAATTGGTTACTTTTTTCGCCGCCTTTAATTATTACAGACTATTACGTATGTGTTATATAGGTATTGTGTTATACGTGTTAACATAACACAGTATTTGAAGCATGTTGAATAAACTATCACTACATAGTGTAAAACAAAGTCGCTTTTTCTGTCCCTATCTATGTGTGCTTAAATGTTTAAAACTATGCAACAGATTTTGATGTATTTTTTTTTAATAGATAGAGTAATTCAAGAGGAAGGTTTATATGTATAATAACATCCAATAAATAGTAGAGAAATATTGCACCCGTGCGAAGCCGGGGCGGGTCGCTAGTATGATATAAAGTGTTGATATAAAAAGCATCAGGTTAGTAAGGTTACAAACATTGACATTAATTTATTTATTTAACACTTTTTAAACAGAGAAGTATATAGGCGGACTTCATGGCAAAGGTATTTTCTACCAGTTACCCAGAGGTATAGCAGAAATAAACAAGGTAGGTGCATCTGTAAATGGTATAAATTTTATTAGATCATCATGACAATTATCTTGGTAGTAATTCTAAATATTACCCAAACATATGTAAAATATTTTCATCACATTATTTCTAGACATGTTATCGTCCAAATGCACTACGTACTTTACAAACTTCAGAATAGATCTCTAACAAATTTAATAAAAGGCCATATTGTCCTAAACGGGTAATAGATTTCAGCATCCATGGATAAGTGGTCTATAAACTTATTATCATATTATTAAACTTAAACCCATCCTAGTAGCTCAATAAGTGTCGCGTTCCGGGATCAGTTTATGTATATCTGGTTCTTAAAGGCCGGCATAATTGTGTAGAATATCGATGGTTAACTGTGTATATTCAGTTCCTAAACATAGACAAAATTTAATCAACTGCCGAAGGTTATCATCTCTCGTCAGTCGACATTCTATTGGAACCTTCTCCACTTACCATCAGATGCATTGGGGTCACTTTGATATATCTGTGTACATCCTATTCAAACAGAACGTCATAATTTTGTCGTCTAACGAGGGGTTATCATTTGTCGTTATTCGACACTCCACTTCACTTACCATTAAAGACAATGGACTCACTGCCATGCCCATAAAGAACATAATGGCGTACAATCTTGCTAATAACAAAACTGACTACATTATGACATAACATAATTATAAAATCTTCTCTACAAACTACAAACTAAACTTCCGCGTCTCAAAAACTCATTAACGGTTGCGCAAAGTTTCATCAAAATCGATCCATCTCCCGATAAACATTCAAACACTCCATTATATATTAAGATGATTAATTATTCTAATTGATTTCGCTGAGGAAAACTTGGAGTCTTTAAAGGCAGCAAGAAATATCGGTAACATAATTTATGTGTCTGCTGTTTTGTTGCGTTTTAATTAATGTGCCTTTGGTGTGATGAATTTCGATTTACAGGAATATGTAATACGTGAAAATGCATTCTAATGAAATCCGGTAATAATGCTTTAACTCTTTTTATTATCTAATAACAAACTAGTCTATATATCATAGATTGTTTGACATAAATAACCAAACCAGTTTGAGTTCCAACAAGTATAGCCAACGCCGCGCCGTTATAAAATGAGCCCCGTATCGTCCGGTTATCAAAAATTTAATTACAAAAACAGACTTTATTTCGTGCCCATTAAAGTTGCCCAAGAGGAACTAGCTGTCTTCAGCTGCTTGACAGTTGAAAGTCAAGTTATGAGATATTTTGAAAGCGTATTCAATTTTGATCAAGTGTTGTTCGCTGTTTTGCCGGCTTCAAAAGCGTTTCAAGCTACAGAAGTTGACAACGTCGAAAACGACTCCAGAGCCACCTATTCAAAAATAACATAATCATGTCCAAGATAAAAAGTAGCCTTTGTGTATCCAAGATATGGTCTATGTGTGTGTCTAATTTCATCCAAATCCGTTAAGCTATTTATGAGTTTACTTCCAACAAACATCCAAATATGCAAACATTTTCACAAACTTTGCATTTATAATATTAATATGAGTAATATTATATTTATTAAATTCATCTATCTAAAAAACGTATTCAATTTCTTCATCTTAATACTATTAAACGTTTTCATTGCTTTAATATTATAAATGTCATATTTGTCAGTTTCCATGGCAAATATTATTTATCGCAATAAATTTTGTTAAAGCATAAGTGTATATCGCAATATTGGACAAGGTAATTAATTTCAATTAACATTCTAAGTTTGGATTTAATTTAAAGCATTTTTGACCCCTAATCAGACATTGAATTAAATAAATGATCTGTTTTTAGCTTAAACATGTATTCAGGCTTTAACATTTGCAATTTATATTGCGAAAGATCTCAAAGGGAATCGAGATTAACTTGAAAATACAGCCAGCCTCTAATTACAGAAATCTTTTTTATCATTAATCTTAACGAAACTGTGCTTAGCAAGTTAATTGGTAATTAAGAAAAACGTCAGCTTATACTTAGATTTCGAAACGTACGGCAAATCTGAGCTTACGAGCGAGCCGGGATCCGTGCAAATTTCCACCCATTATCCTTGGTCCGGGATTTACCGGTATTCTAAATCCCGGTATTCCGGAAACCCACCAACAAATCCTTTGCCGACGTGTTGTAATATCTACTGAATAGTTGCAATATTTTGTGTTTTCGTGTTCAGGCTTCTTTGATATGTAATTTCCTCATCTTATTTCCAATGTGAAATGACTGTAGTTATATGTTTATTCTTATGATAAAATACAAAACCAATCAATTAAAAATGCCAGTTTTCTGTATAAAATTAGGCTTTTATATTAAATTTAGTAAAAAAATATTTGAAAGAGAATTTTAAATTAATATTGAATAATTATTTGTTAAGTTTTCCTAACTTGGACTTTCATTATAGCTATAAGTTAAATTATTTTATTTATTGTATTCGTATTGTTAAGCGGGAAAGCGGAATAAATAATAAATAAATAAATATCACAACAACAACAAACTATCAGTCTATCATCTACATTCGCTCAAAATCAGGAAATGAAAACGCCAAACGCACGCATAAAGGAAGTAAAATTGTCGAAATAAAACGATATCAAATAAACATATTCGCCGAACGCTAGTGATGTAACAAATATCGATGTAAAATATCGACGGCGTAATGCGATTTTAATGCGGCACTATGCGGTCGCACTGTGGCCAAACGACATTTGACACCACTACCATATGCTCACAATCATCATCGGATGATTAGACGAGATTTGTGTGAATCAGCAGTCCCAATATTACTCTTCGTCCCGATGCCGAGAATTAACTAATTTTGCAAGCATGTCATAAAATACTTTCGCCTAATTGGTTCATTTTTGCGAAGGATTAAAAAAGCGATTAGGTTTATTAAAAATAGCGTATAATATAATCAACTCTTGTTAATAGGGAACGAAAAATATATATACAGTTAATAAAAAATACTTCACCATTTACAAATGCACCTATTTCGACACCTACCTTGTTTGTTTCTGCACCACCCTATGGTCGACTGGTAGAAATGCCTCAGGCATTATATCCGTCTATATAACGTATATAAAGTGTATAAATAAATACATATATAAGGGTGAATAAAAGTGATAGGTATTAATCAGTACGAACTCACGCACATACCACCTAGTATACCAAGCTTTTATCCGACTCCGTCTGCGCGCAAGACGATTTGGGGCCGGTCAAGTATAGTAAGCATTAAATTAAGGGGGGCGGTGTATAGTGTGCTTATTTTAGAGAACATGGGAAACGGGGATGTCTAAACATTACGTCAACAATATTTAATTATTTTTTGATAAATAAAACTAAAAAATTTAAATTGACTTAAATAACATTATACCTGCCTGTGAACTATGCTTACTTTTGCTGACAATAGGGACAGGGGGTTAAAAAATACTAAAATTATCCTTATATAACACTTCAGCGGCCCCTTTCCAGAAAAATATCGCACTATGTACTTTTCTAGTAAAAAAAGTCAACTTAGACCATGAACCAAGAGCTAAATTAATTAATTTTGCTGCGTTTACTACCAACCATTCCAACATCAAACTTTATATTAGTAAACTAACCACGAACACATCTTTTATTCCTAAGTTTATGACAACAATTTCAAATACTAGCTCATAATCTAATCGAGTACCATTAGTAAAAGACAATATGACCATAATACGCTACATTTAATTCCAGAATAGAATTTATTATCCTCAAAATTTCAACTCTAATATAAATCGAGTACTCCTAGTAAGGGTCGGGTTGTCGCTGCAATAACGAGAAATAATCGCCGGCCCGCGCATAATGTAATGCCTGTAATGAATGAAGTTATTGTACGCCGCGCATCGCCGGAACACGCCTTTGTTTCTCCGTAAACTGTTATACTTCAAAACTTAGTTTTCTTATGGATAAGTTTCTCCATTTTGGAGACTAATGGCTAAAACTGGATGAAATTCTACTAAATAGTAGTCACTTTCACACCAAGAAGGCTGCAAAGTCTTCAAAACGTTAGGAGAACATTTTAATATAAAAAACTGCGACCAAATAGTTTTATTTTAATGTCTAACATTCGTGTAAACATTAGAAATCGCTATACATAGTTTCTTCTTGCGATTATATTGGCTAATGTGGGTTCGGTGTAACTATTTCCAGTATTTTGCAAATTGTTTTCATAATGTATTAATGCTGTTAATCCGCTCTGAAGAATCCAATCCCAACAATATTGAAAAACCACATCACATCCGACACCGCAAAACCAGATTCGAACCCAAGCCCCAGTACACGGCCCATACAACCACAATCCACAATTAGTTAAAAAAACACGGCCTGAAAGCATTAAAAGCGATAAATAAATACGATAAGAGCGGGCTGAGCGTAAATCAAGCATTATTGAATAAAAGCCATGGGACGCGCCGCGGGACTTCCTAATGGCTGTTTTAACATTTCGCGACACACGGAGCAATATTTAAATATTTTAATTCAAATATTGGCCTGTTACAGTTATAGATTTAAACTGTGGACTGTTGGAGGTTGTTTTGAGACATTGGCTTTTATGGCTGCAAAGATCAATACGAGGCAAATCTGGCCATGTACTTACACTCTTTATTTTATATAATAATAATGTGAGTCCTGTGTTGTATACTGTCCCACTGCTGCTACACGGGCCTCCTCTACTACTGAAAGGGCTCAGGCCTTAGTCCACCACGCTGGCCTAGTGCGGATTGGCAGACTTCACATACCTTCGAAATTCTGGTAGAGAACTTCTCAGGTATGAAGATTTCCTCACGATGTTTTCCTTCACCGTCAAAGCAAGCAATAATTCACAAAGAATACACACATGACTTTAGAAAAGTTAGAGGTGCGTGCCTTGGGTTTTGAACCTGCGGACATTCGTCTCGGTAATCTACAAAAAATTCATGAATAGAAACCTCGGTATAATCTGACCAGGAAAATAAAACACCTCGCCTTGTACTATTGCAGAACTAATTTCTTGTACAGATGTTAACTTAATACGAAAAGTTAAAGTGCCGCTTTCAAGGTAGCTTGCTTATTCCTAGTCTCTCTTGACTTCCTTTACATAAAACCGGTAGACAACGGCTTGGTTGTGCCTCTGGCATTACAAAGTCTATGGGAGGCAGATGCTGCTTACTATCAGACGGACCGTTTGCTCGTTTGCCTACTAAGGCAAAAAATAGACATAAAAATAGATGTATTATGTTTATACGGAAGGTATTTTATTTATTTACCCATTAATCACACCTAATTACTCGTATATCAATATCGTTAAAGACCTACTCCCTTATTCACAGACGTTAGTTATCTAAGGACGGAGCATTGCTGTGATAACAAGTCTGTTTCTCAGCTTTGTTTATATGACAGCTTGCCGTTTTGTTCAGCTTTGTTTATCTGACAGCCAATTAGATTCAAGTTGTATCTCAATATTAGCCAATCACAACAGCCCTATGTCTACGCACTGCGAAGGCTGCCATGCCGTCAGCACTGAGAAACAGACTTGTTATCACAGCAATGTTCCGTCCTTAGATAAATAACGTCTATGAATAAGGGGGCTATAATATACATTTTATCATTAATTAAAAACCTACATCTACAAGACACTGTGAGCTCATTCTGCGTACATAGCTACCAACAGCTAAAAAAATTAAAAATGTTGTGTAATTGTAAAACGTAGGTAAATATTGTAACTTTGACTTTGCGGATGATCAACACCACAGTCTCCCCCGTGACCACGATGGTTAAAAAGTCTTCGAAAAGTCGGAAGAAAATTAAAATAAAAAATCCGCATTAAAAATCGAAAAATAGTTTAATTTTAAAGCCTTCCTCTCCTAAAATAAACTGCGTAAATAGTTGCTCCGACTTCAGGAATACTGATTAAAGGCTTAAACTTGTAAAATGAAACTTTACTGCGTGGAGCTAAACGGTTACGAAATACGTGGAAAGTGAAATAAATCCATGTTTTAATTTCGATACTGGATGGTCGCGCGCGGTGACCGCCGATCGGTTTAATTTGCCAATAAAACTATCTGCCAACAAATTTTGCTGTTAATGTAATCACGTGCGATTCTTGACATATCTTTAATTGTTTCAACGTCACGCCCCTTTGGGTTATTGATTGGAACTGTGTATCCTGGGTTCAGATCCGACAATTGTATTTTTTTATCGATTTGCCTGGTATTGGTTTAATGACTTAATAATTGCAACACACCAACTTTGAATTACAAAGCAATATATTACACCCATACTTCACGCCCTTATCCCCCAAAAGGTAAGCAGAAATGCTACCACGACACATATTTTTTGCATGTGTCTTCCGTCCCATGATGTAAAAGCGGGCGTGCCTAGCGCCATATCAGGCAGAAATTTCTAACTCCGAGCTGATACTTAAAAAAAAACCAATATCACTTTTCCCGACCCGGCATTCGAACCTGGGAACTCTGTGTTGTACCGCGCACCGTTCAACTACGCCATCTTTCATCCCGATCTTTTATAAAACCGAGCGATAATTGGCAAGGAATTACTGGTGAATTACTGGTGGTAGGTCTCTCGTATATAAGAGTTCGCTTGGGCAGGTACCACCGCCATGGCTATTTCTGCCACAAAGCAGCAGTATGTAGTCATTATTGTGTTCCGCTTTGAACGACATTATAACCAGTGTAACTACTGGATATAATAAGACTTAACATCTCATGTCTCAGGATGACGAGCGCAGCGGAATACCAAACAACACTTTGTAATGCAAGGTGTTGGATGGTGTTTTTACTGTTTATGGGCGGTCGTATCGCTTACCATCAGGCGAAAGACAATCTCGTCTCGTCATTCATCGAATAATGTACCGTATGGGGTTCAGATATTCGTCACAGAAGTAGATTCAACTAAAACTTAATTCCATACCAGTATAGTGCATTACTGTAGTTTAACTAGACTAAATACTAAGATATAAGCTCGTGTCGCAATACACACGCCTCGCTCCCGAAACGTACTAACAATAACACTGAGGTAATTAACTACCCGTTGTGCTTGGCAACACTGTCGGTAACTTAATCAAAAGTTATATTTGCAACTGTCAAATATCACTGTTATTTAATTTATGAATCTGTTTGGAAATTTATCAATAATTTAAATTCTAATAATATTATTAAAACTTACGCGAGACATATTAAATTAGTCAACAACAACACGGTTTTACTCACGTATACAAAACATACGTGTTTGTATACGTGAGTAAAACCGTGTTGTTTTTGACTAATTTAAATTCTCTTTTTTCTTGTAATATACTAGCTTTTGCTTCGCTTCGTCCGCGTGAAAGAGTTTTTCAGGATAAAAGTCTCGCTATATATTTTCCCGGGATAGAAAGTAGCCTATAATTTTACCATCGCCATGCTAAATTTCATAAAAATCCGTTCAGTAGATTTTGAAAAAATCGATAACATACAGACTGATAGAAAAGGGGACTTTGGTTTATAATATGTGTAGATTTAAGGTCAGGAAACAGGATTAAGTAAACTACTTTACCACTTTTAAAACAAATTATATTTGTTATTTAGTGTATGCATATTATCTATTTAGTATTATAACGAAATATAATATTAAATCTTAGGGCATACCACATTATTAAATACGTCTGTATATTTCTTTTTCCCTTCATAGTCGACACCCCTCTATTATATCTCAAATCTTGTCCATTCCATACTGAGATTGTCTGGAAAAAATCGCGGAATGCAATAAGAGCGCCAGTTGTATTATAGTGTAAATTTGATTATTAGTTCTGTTTTATGTTTGTATTTTCACCTATGGTGTACAATAAAGTGTAAAATAAATAAATAAATAGATACATTTTCACCGTTCTCCTTTCACCTTGCGCGGCTTTCCCGACACACCGCCATCTTGCCGTCATTTTATTTTAATCCCGTACACCCAGGAAGCCGAAACATACAGCCTACATATGTTTAAATAAAATACTGACTGTCATTTTGAATATATGTCCAAATCGCTGTTTAATGCGTCGCGCAAATGAACCAATCAGAGCAAAGTTTTTTGACATGCTTACGAATAGATTGATTGGTTAATTTCTCGGGATCGGATAGAAAATTAAGATTGAGATCGTTTATTAAAAACAGCCGTTAATATCACATTTTTGAGTTTGCGGCCGTTATTATTTTTATAAAAACAAAATATTACCCGAAGTGAGAATGTAACCCTGATCCAATCTTGCCCATGTACATGCTAGAACAACGAACTTAAATTATTATTCAAAAATTACCAAGATTATCCGTTTGAAATATAATAGGCCCATTTTAATATCTCTTTTAATGGAAAATTATGAACGAATCGCGCTAATACATGCGAATCGGCCTCGCGTGACCAACTCCGAAGGGAATGCACGCCGAAATGTCCCGGAATCCGGGAATTACGGACGAATCCCGGCGATTACGGGACACGCTAAATTCTCATACAAGCCACAATGTAATCCTCTCTGCCGCGTCATTCACTACATTACACTTTGCGAGATAATTTTGATGAAATATCTTCCGTTTAATGTTTGCCACGTTCTTCACCCTTCCAACAAACACACATAAAACTAAACTAAATAACTATTCGAGAATATACATAACCCTAAATCCACTTTAATCCAATGGCCTATCTAATTACCTAATATTTCAACGAAATAGTTAATTCGAAATTCAACGCCATTAGCCTACGAAATTTAGATCGTGTGTAATACGCCTTACATAAACATAAAATAAATGACGACGCGTGACAAATTGCCTTCTCTAGTTGAAATCTATGCGCGAAGAGCTAAATTTGTTTGCAACAAAAATAAATGGATCGAAAGAGCTCAAAAGTGACGTATTGTAGTAATAAAAACGTCTGGATGATGACATTAATCCATCTTAGGCAGTCGACGCACTAGCGTTTTTATGGGAGCGTTTTTCTCTGCAATCGAAATTCTGTAGTGTTTTTTGTGCAAGCGATAAAGTCAGCTTTGAATGGAAATGTGCGACATTTTAACGGAATTTTGCACACGCTTAAATCTTACTTTTATCACCCGATAAGCCATGAGGTATTTGGCGGTAAAAGAAACATTTATATGAAAAGGTATGCTTGAGAATTATCTTTATGATAAGAAGGTAGACAAACGAAGGTATTTGAAGTTTGATTCATAACTCTTTTCACGAGTAGGAAAGATCTGAACCTAGTAGTCACATATAATAAAGTTCTATTATAATATTTTTCACAAATAAATATAATTATATTAGCTTTCATATCATAAAAGCAGACTTGTCATATTAGGGACCTCATAAAATAAAGAATTCGATGTCTCCAAAAAAGCAAACATGGCGGCCAGACAAAAACAAAAATACGTGAACAAAAAATCTTGAACGTGAACTAACATTGTCATCTAGTTTTTCTTTTGACTTCATCCACTATTTAGTTCATATAACGCTTTTTATATATTTTCTGATGATAGTAGGATAAATTTTATATCGCCCCGGATAACTACTAACGTACACCAGGTGTTAAAACCCGCCACAGTGGCCCACGTATGTGTGTCGCGTTCGAGGAACAGCCTGTGCATATCCGTTTCCAACAGACCGGCATTATTGTGTCGACTGGCTAGGGGTAACCATCTCTCGTTAGTCGGCATTCTATTGGACACCACTCTACTTACCATCGGTGCAGTGGCCTCACTTTAAAAAAAAATATAGCAATCCGTAATAAAATCCGAAAAATAGTTCTATCTCAATTTACCAAAGAATTAGTTCAGTGACTAGTAAACAGACAGACACACTTTATTAGTGCGTATTGTAACTGCCTTATATTTATGTAGTATTTACATACGCATCAATATTCGGCACCCGTCCGGAGGCCGTGTACATTGAATATTTTTCATAATAACATGTTAGTACAGGTCGTCTAGAAGTCAATTTGGCACGAAACCGGCCAAGTGCGTTGTACAAGAGATAGCTAATGACACCGTGTATAATATCAACCCTCTATTATATACTGTCCCACTGTTGCGCACGGGCCTCCTTTACCACTGAGAGGAATTGGGCCTTAGTCCATCACGCTGACCTAGGATTGATAGAATTCACACACCCTCGAAAATTCCTGTAGAGAATTTCTCAGGTATGCAGGTTTCCTCACAACACCGTTTATTAAAATATATTTTCTTAGCCTCTTAAGATGATAGATTTGAGGTCAATAATAGTTTTAAATAAGGGTTAAGGTTTTTATTTTTAATAAATTGTTGGATAGGATGAAATAAACAGTTTTCTTTCTATTCTTTACGTTATAGATGAAATATGAAGTAACTCAGGTGTTTTTGCCAAATTAAAAAAATCACACTTGCAAACCCGCAATACAAGCCAAGTACGCTTCCAGTATCAAGATCGTCGCCAGCCGATGGCCTAGGGGGGGGGGGGGAGCAATTTAATATGGAGAATAAGAAAAGTATGAATTGTAGGTAAAGTCAAGAGCACATGTTTCTCTCCCGCTTTAACATTAACATAGAGCAGAGCGAATTGACCGTACAGAATATTAGGAATGGAATTGGTGACAAAGACTTAGAACTTTGGTTGTTTTATACTGGGCAATTTTTTTAGAATCTCTAGGGGGGAGCAGCTGCCCCTCCTGCCCCCCCCCTTGGCGCCGCCCTTGTTCAGTATAGATACGTCCGTTCCACTAAGCTCTTTTGCAATAAAGAATAAGGTTTAATATGTTTTCTAAAATCTAAACGTCATTAAAGTTACTCCATTACTCGTCCGAAATTGCTACAGGATTGTAGCTGCATTTCCGATCACCTATCCCTCGGGAAGATTTAATCCGATTACAAAATGTATGTTATGAACCTATATTTTCTGTCCTAGTTCAAAGTAATCCTACTGTCAGTATTATTCATGATTAACATTTGCAATGATGTAGAGATACTTACAAATATAAGTACATTTATTATTATTTTATTACATAGAAATATAAGGGTTACAAAAATATAGCATCTATCAAACCACTTAGGTAGGTAGGGAGGAATCTGTTACATCCCTACTTACATGGTCTTATTAATACGCCCTGCAGGGTCCACGATTATGTACTTTCCTTAATTTGTAAAATCTATATTTTAACAATTGTGGAGTGCAATAAATTGAATTGAATATGAAATATAAATGCTGAGTTTCCCATTGCATTGACGTCATTGCAATGGTAAACCGAGTTCAATATCTCAAGTTTACGATTATTTATTCGTGTTATTCATTAATGGACAGTTCATTGGATCGGACTTCCATCGGGTCGTGACACTTGTAATACTTATTTCTTAAAGTTAAAGTGTATTTTTAATAAATTTCTTTTTTAAAAAGCCACACCTGCCCTCCCCGTAACAGATCGAACCCAAGACCTCAACACGGCAGTCATAACGCTATACAACTACGCCACAGTCTTTCTTCTTCAGCCTTTGGAAGTCCACTGCTGAACATAGGCCTAACGTAAAGATTCCCAGATCACCTGTTAGAAGCAGCGGGCATCCATATATTGTAGATGGACCTTCACACCATGCTTACTAGCACATGTTCTTCAGCTTCTTTTTCTTCTCTTGCTACTTCAGTTTACTTCAGAGACGTGGTCTCTAACTATGAGCCGAAGATGAGTCACTCACCGAGGTATGGAAAAGTCTATGTTCGGTATTTCCCTACGCGATCAAATCGAAAACTCGCCTCCAGTCAGCAAATTAGCTCTTTAAACATCTCATAAACATCCTAAATCGTTGGAAACAGCGCAGTACGCCTCAAAACGATACAATTTATAACTCACGACGTCTAAACGATCGCGGTAATTAATTTGTTTCTGCGAACAATGATACTAATTTGTCAAGTGGGTGTCTGTACGATTATGAGCTTGTAATGAGTGTGTGACGTCATTTATCATATGGAACGATTGTTAATCTATTTGTGTGGGTTATGTGTTCGTTTACGGTGCACGGTATAAGTATAAAATAATAAATATACGCTGCTTAACGGAAGTAAAAGTACCTTTTACCTTTTAAAAAAATAAGGATAAAAGTAACCATATGTTAATTCATATCATGGTTTACTTCTTTGCTAAAAGTAATCCAAATCGGTTCAGCGGTTACGTGTTTACTTCTTACAAACATTAAAACATTTTTACAAACCTATTATGTTAGTAAAAATGGCAATCGGTGAAATTTTCCGAAAGGGATCCCGACACAACATATACTTAGGTACTAATATGCATTATTGCGGTCTAATATTCGTTCTAGCAATAATTAGATTTTATTTTAATTATGAACGGGAAGCCGGCTGGAATCGAGTTATATAGACCTTCGCCACTGGTAAGAAGTCAGATTAGAATAAGAATTATATTTTATGATACATGCGTAGAGATTAAAACTTCCCTTACACTCACTCCTATAAATGTCCTGTCCGTTTACAGAATTTAATGAGCTGCGAGAATCATGCAAGAACAACGTATCTGAATACTTTTTTCAAATACTTTTATCAAAAATGTATGTCATCTTAAATATAATTGAAAAAGAATTTTCAACATCCATACAATAAACAATAAGTTATACAGCTTTGAAATTTGGTGGAAGGGGTAGCTGAGAAGAAGTAGTAGCAAACTGTAACGTCACCGGCTGTTCGGGCCATAACGCTGTATGCCTCAGAAAGAGATAGCGCGATAACCTCACCATGCCACTACTTTTACTTGCAATATTTTAAATATGAATACCTGCTTTAATTTTAACAACTTTTGATGCTGATATCACAGAAAATGTTTTATGATTTATATTTTCGTTATTATTCTGTGTCACAAAAACTATTTGATTAATTCTGTAACTTACAAAAACATGAATTCGTTAACCCAACCCATGCGTGGAATACCAACAGACACGAAGATATAGATATGCGCTGAAGGCCATTTCATTTACCATGTTCCATTAATAGAAAAAAATACACAAAAAGCAATCCTCAGACAGAGAAGTCTGCATTTCTTTACACAGCAGGAACATTTTGAGAACAAATCGGCAGCTCACATTATCGCTCGAATTCGCGACTGAATATTTTTTATATCCTCGAACCATTATCACAGGAGCGTACTCGACGTTGTTTGAAAAAATATTTTTGTTTGATTTTATTATGATAAATGTAATATAATACTAAGTACTGGTTTACATAATAGTTAGGTAAATAAAACTGCTTATAACATTCGAATTGAGTAAATAATCATAATCTTAACGTACGTAACGAACTTTTATTAACTTTCGATAAAAAGAGTGAGAATTAATTTTATAAAGCTATATTTAAAGATACTAGTTTAAATAACTGTTGAGTAGGTCACGTCACGATCCGCCCTATGGAATGGGGGCGTTTGAAGAATTCCACCACGGTATCCCCTGCCTGTCGTAAGAGGCGACTAATAGGGGCCACGAAGGGGGTCGTCGGCGGGCAGCAGGGGGCTGTCCGCCCTAGTGCATTTTTGTGCATCTTTGCACATTTGTCGGTTAACCCCCAGGTTGGACGGCAGTGTGTGTAGTTGGCCTCACGCTGCCGTAGACGCCGAGGGCGTCCTTCGGTGCGCGGGGCTTCTGAGCCCCCCCCCCCCATAGGAGACGGGCCGCAAGGCGGCACCGCGCAGGGGCGGCTGCGGTCGCAGACTAGACACCTCAACGTCAGAGGAAGCCCGCGGCCGTCCCTAATGCGACGAAGAGGGCCACCGCGGAGTTTTAGCTGGTAGGCCGTGCATAGGTTAAGTTGTATATAGGGTTAGGGACTCGGCCCGGCGGTCGCCCGAAGGTCAAATCCGGGCGGCTCAACGCCGGGCCGTAAGGCACGGTTACCCCAGCATAACCGCTCAGTCGCCCCCCATGAAGGGTGGGCGGTAGTAATAAGGGACTTTCTCCGCGAAACAAAAAAAAAAAAAGGTCACGTCACAATTCTCATGTCTGCTAAAGATTTACCCCGAAATTAAAACCAAGATTAAAAAAAAAACAGTTGAGTAAATAAGGCTGCTTAACATTTGAATTGAGAAAAGAATCAAAACCTTGATGTAATTAACAACTGTTTAATAACTTTTAATAAAAATGGTGAGAATCATCAGTCCCCCCCGTGACCATGAAGGCTGCAAAGTCTTAAAAATGTCGAGAGAAAAGTAAAAGTATTAAAACCGCGATAAAATTCGTAAAATAGTTTAATTTAAATGGTGAGAATCAATTTTATAAAGCTATATTTACAACTACGCCCCCACCTACTGCTTACCTCATTCCTTCCCTGTGGAGTAAGTAAAAAGGTGATCCCTCCAAGTCACGCCGATTATTATTATGATAAAAAATGATGAACTGAGTGCCTCTTTATTTTCCCTTTCGTTCATTTTCAATTTTAAAAATCACTTTCACAAGATAGATTTTGCGAGGAAAATTGAGTGTTTACTGAACGGAACTCTAATGATCTCGTGAATATCTTTAATTGATGACTTGAGCAGGATATGTAGATACGTCCCTTGTATACAAATTCTTTGGCGCTTAGAATAGATCGACCTGGAAATCTTTGGGGAAGGCCCATGTTCAGCAGTGGACGTCCTGCAAATTCTTTGAAATCTGTAAGTGTAACGTGCGGCCAACGGCCACGGCGGCTAATCTCAACGGAGATCAACCAGGTGCATTAAAGTGCACAAGTATGCGCGCCATACACACGTGCACTCTCTGTCCGAATCCGATATGACTGGAGAGAGATCAGGCGCAGGACCAACGGCTTTACATGCTTTTTGAGGCACGGCTATCACACCGCCAACTTCCTGATTCCGAACTGCGACTGAGTAATTTTTTCCGGTTTGACCCGGGATTTAAGGCCAGGACTTCAGCGCGGCAGTCGTAATCGTATCGCGTAAGCATTACAAAGCCACCGAAGTAGTGGAATGTGTAACGTAATTCTGAAGATCGGAAGTCGCCGATATAGTCCAGGATTAGCGAGCTAAACCGGCAGTGGGCAGAGCACATAGCTCCTAGAACTGATAACAGATGGGGTAGAAAAGTCCTCGAGGGGATACCACGAACTGACAAGCGCAGCGTTGGACGTCCTCCTTAATGGTGGACGTATGAACCCACAGGACCTAGACTGTTTCCAATAGGTTAGTCTGAAAATTGGGAATATCGAAGCGAATTGAATATGTTTAGTAGTGGGCTACCAAAGCCTAAGAAGAAGAATGTAAATCAAATAATCTCGACTATTGTCCGTCGTTTGTCGACAGTCGCTAGAATTATGCCGGCCCCTTCCGGGATGTACAGCATAAATACAAACAACTAGGTTTGCTCGCGACTCCGCCCGCGTTAATGCTCATTCTCTCTACTACCATCAGGGGAATGCTCGTCTCGTCATTCAACAACAATAACACAAGGTATTAAGTTGCATACCTGATAATTCTCTATATGAATTTTGATAGTGTGTAAAGTTTACCAATCCACACTAGGCCAGCGTAGTGGACGGCCTTCCTCTCAGTAGTAGAGGAAGCCCGTGCCCAGCAGTGGGACAATATACAGGGCTGATATTATTATATAATGCCAGTTCGTTTGCTGGCAAATAAAAAAGATGACGTGGGTTTTTTTAATCCGGATACAACATATACACAATCAGTATCTATTAATATCCCACCAACTAACGCATTGTTGTCATTAAGAGTCGGGTCAATTAACAGTTTTCTCAGCGGGCGGCGATTAAAACGACTCACCAAGGTCGGGGCCTCATCAATGACGCAACCTATATTTGTTGTGGTAGTGGGCCTGACAGATATCCTGCCACACCGCATTTAATGTAAACTACTTTTTAGTCACGACTACAGCGCCACCTATGGGGTCCAAAAACTTTCAAGCTGCAACTAACTAAACTGTCACTGAAAAATCATTAATCTGTTAGATGATTTTAGAAGTTATAGTGTATAAATAAACAAATTGTCAACGTTTCCTGTGTTTCCGCGTTGATTTATTATAATTATTCTTTGATACAAATCTTGTCCTGGTAATTAGGAACACAACAAAAAAGGAATCAGTCAAATCAGTTCAGCCGTTCTCCAGTAATACTTTTAGATACATGTAGCAACAGATTTTTATTTATATAGGATTTATATGTTATTGTTCCTCGTTATTATGAAGACTGAACAATAAAGACCTGCAAGAACAGAGCCTTTTCCTAACCTAAAAGCTAGCAAATCGTAGTTTAATCTGCAATGTGGATAATCATGTGCGTCAATCACTTACTAGGTAACCCATTATGTCGTTTGTGCTTTCACCTTTAAAGAAAAAAGACACGTCTCAAGGACTAGGTCATTAGTCACTCGAAGATTTTTATGTGTAAACTAAACACTCAGTAAAATCTTTACTCAACATAACTATTAATGCTCATAAAATCATCAAATTGCTTAAATGTGGTACAAATATAATAGCTAATTAAAACAGAATAAAACAAAAAACAATATATTAAAAACAAACAATACCATTCAAATAATCGTACAATTATATTTAGTTTCTGTCAACCTATAAACTGACTTATCCATTGTGAATATGATATTATTTTCATTATCAAACGTCATCGCCCCAATGGAGGTCAGATGTGCCACTTTCACTATCTTAGACCTATACAAATTCTTATCAATTACCACTCTGTATATACCGTCTATCCACCAAGTGTACACCTCACCATCCAAGTCAATGGTAAGTCCTCGGAAGAACGCATTTATCGACAACCTGTGTGTGATGGCATCCTTACCCACATACAACCCGTAGCTATTCAGGAAAACAATCACATCATTTTTATTAACTACGAAGGTCTTCACCGGCATATATTCCAGTAAAGTCTTGAAATAATCCCCTTTCTTGACAATCACACCTCGGTCGTCGAACCTCACGAAGTAAACGTAGTGTTTGTAGAACAGGCTTCGTATATCATCCCCGAGGCTGCTGTACGGCACCACGATATTCGTTTTCGCGTCTAACAACACTATTCCACCATCTCCACCTAAGTAGACCCGCCTGTTCTCCTGATCAATGGCGAAAGTACCAATATTAACAACCAACTTCGGTACTCCATTAATAACTCCGCTGATGTTCTGATCGTCGAGGTTAACAAAACCAATTTTGTAATACTCTTCGTCGTCGATGGTCGGTTCGAAACTGTAGAACAATCGGTTCTCGTATCTCAGCAAGTCTATTTTGTGTATGACGATTTTGTTTCTGAAAGGCGCCTGGAGGTCGAGGAGGTGCGTGACGTTGTAACAGATCTTGTCGAAGAGGACGCACGAGGCGCACTCCGCAGCCACCTCGATCTCGATCCGCGCCGCCGACGCAACGGCCAGCAGCGCGAGGAGGATCATCATCATGTCTGTAACAATATATAATTAAATCAATCTCTTTGTTGAGTCACCAAGTACTTCCGTTACTAAAATAAAGAAAGTACTGGTATAGATTTAGTGAGTCAAAGTTTGTGTGCGTCTCTATTTCAAAACTGAGTTATTATAGCTATTCAGTATTTATACCCAATGGTATAACGAATTCATTACCTATTGTGACGGAAATAGAGCACCGTACTGTATGTTATCTATGTAACTCTTCATATATACAGACGTGGGGTAATATATAAGTATTTAGATCGATATCAGCGGAAAATATGCGCCATGACATCAGTGGTCATCAGTGTCCGCCCACTGGAGGTACTGTCAGAAGTACGGTAAAAAATGTCATGTCAGCCGCTGAATGGGCGATAAATGAACGGACTCGATCTAGGTCCGCTCATCCCGAGAATCTCCACAACAAGAAATATATGTTGCGGCCCCGATGTCCTAGAATGGTATAATTTATGATCTGAAGAAAAATACGTTTTGCGTTTCGGTAGAAATGTTCAAATGTATTTGTATTATATTATATGGGTTTCATTGAGTGCGAGCATTGACAACGGGCATTGGGATGCTGTTGTCCTTAATCCTTATGAATATAATCAATTCATCACAGCTTAACAACTAATCCAATAAGACCTGCGTGTGGTGAAACGATTTGGGCCAATGTTAGTATCTAACAAAGCTTTTCGCGGGGGAATCCGATTACAAACCTCTCTGTGAAGCTTAGTTACATAGGGATCTAGGAATTGCGAAATCTAGACGCGTTACCGTTGATGCTAAATGGCTGTTGTTTTTGTCACACTGATTGAATTGTGTGCCAAAATTTAGCAACAAAGGCAAATATTTGTTGACCTAATTAATGTCATATGTAAATCAATTTTAATTTAATTTCTGTCTAAAAATACGACCATTCATAACTTTTAAAACAGTTCAAAACGTTCTCTTGGCTATTAGTTTATATAAAAAAAAATACCCATCTACTTCTAACCTGTAAAAACGAGCGAAAATCCCCGCCAATAATAATCCCGAAACCTCAAATCAAACACTCACATATCAAAGGCGCAACATGCAACCCCTTAATTTGGCTCAAAGGGTCCACTGCAACGCGGCCCGACCGAGCGGAGGTTGCGAACAAAACTGGGGCAGTACCGGCAAATCGATACCATTGTATGACGTCAGTTTATTAAATATTTAAAGCAATTAGAATTGGAGGTTGCGTTGTAGAAAAACTATTGCACTTTATTGATATTAATGGCGAATTAAATGGTATGTTTTTAGAGAACTGAGGTTGCGGGTTCTATTCCGCTGCGTAGTACGTGCGAGGTTTCAATAAAAATACACATCTATCATCAGCCTATATCTTTATCCACCGCTGGAGATAGGCTTCCTCCAATATGCGCCATTTTACCCAGTCTTCGGCCATACATACACACCTAAGTTGGCTCGAATTGGAATTGATCCCTCTATTAAAAAACATATATCATAACATATATCATAATATTCTAGATTGCACACACTTTTCTGAAGTTATGTGTGTATTCTTTGCAAATTATCGCTTGCTTTAACTATGAAGTTTCCTTCATATTGCGAGGAAACAGTAGGCCAGCGTGGTGGACTAAGTCTTAATCCCTCTCGGTAGTAGAGGGTGGCCCGTGCCCAGCAGTGTTATGATATATAATATAGTACTAATATTATTATATATTATTTTACATTTAAAGTAATTTTTACCGTTTTTAACAGACTTAAAAAAAGGAGGAAGTTATCAATTCGACGTGATTTTTTTTTTTTTTATTTTGCTTTTAGAGTCTAGACACACTTACATTGTTTTTTTATTACATATTATGAGTATAACATCTGATCTACAAAAATATCACTTGTGTTCGTCACAAAATGTGGTTTATAATGTATTTTGTACACAAGAGGACGGGTGAGACATAAAGAAATACATTTCTTGCAAAACATACCATGTACCAGTATACCAATAAGGTACCCCACGTAGATATTGACAATCCCAACTTGTACGCAAGAAAAACGCACTAGATTATCTTGCAATTTGTTCTTGTATAATTTCAATAGACTAATCTAATTTACTGCTACACACACACACATTTTACCCCCAAAGTGGTGGGTAGTTACGCAACAAGTGCTCCCACTCTCGGCCGAGTGTACCGCTCCTATGATATGACAGAAAGGGAGCCTATCGCCTTCCAAATTCCGGGCTGATACTGAGTAGCAAAGTCCAATATCATTTTGCCCGATCAGGGGATTGAACCTGTGACCTCAGTACTGCAGTAAACAGACTGATCCCGAAACGCGACACTTACCACTAGGTCACATTGGCGGATTTTATATCTTATAGATGGCCGTTGCTATCAAACAGATTCTACTACCACCAAAACAAATCCCGCACAATAACCAAAGTCACGGGAAATCGCCAGTTCAACCCGAATTACCCTCAATAATTGCCACTGACCTTACTATTTATATTTTGAATTCGCACAATTCGGTGCGTTCACTGCGTGGAAATAAGGTTGATGCTATTTTTATAACAAAGTTCATTCTAAATTTACTTCGCTGTTTATCGTTAGAATACGCGTTTCGGTATGGAAGTGTTGCTGATTAAGTTGACCACTTATTTTCAGAGATCTGATTCAAAGACTCTATTTTAATACTTGCAACGTTAGATATAATACTTTTGTTGAAGTCGCACACAATTTAAGTAATGTTTACTATTCTGAACAAACAATGTATTCTAAATGTTACTCTCTATGTCCTTGCTATTGTTCTCCATTCTATAAGAGTCAATAGGCCTTGTTTTACATGTTATAATATGCAGTATTCCTGCAGATTTGTTTACCAGCAAATGATCCATGATTATGAGGGGAGCGCCCCCTATCGCGTAGTATCGGTGCATTGCTGATTATCCTCTTCATATTTACCTTGGCAACAATAAATGGATTTTTTTTACGAGATTCAATTGTTGCTATGTGTACCAGTCTGCCCATTTCATTCAGTAATATTCAAAACCCCCATCTTTAAGTAATGCTCGTAATTCTTTGTGATTCACAAGATCCAATGCTCTTCAAAATAGAACAAGGGTCATTGCTTGGCTATGTCGTCGCAGATCTTGATAACTAGTTTAATGGAACTATGGAACAGTTGATGATGATACTAGTGGCGAAAGGTCAAATTTTTTGAAAGGGTACCCGAGCCATTATATAAATCCTCATGTGCATGAATGCGATCTAAAAATCGTTTTAATGATTAATAATATCAGCCCTATATTAAATACTGTCCCACTACACAGTCCTCCTCTACTACTGAGAGGGATTAGGCCTTAGTCCACCACGCTGACCTCGTGCAGATAGGTAGACTTCACACACCCTCAAAATTCCTGTAGAGAATTTCTCAAGCATGCAGATTTACTTACGATGGTTTCCTTCACCGTTAAAGCGAGCGATAATTCATAAATGGTAATTAGTTTACATCAATTATAAAAAGCCGGCAGCAATCTGGTAGTATGAACCCTTCATCATTGGAAGATACTGAAAAAACTGTCATTCTCATAGAAATTGATTTTCGGCAATTAGAAAGTGAAGACAATAAAACAAAGTGGCACGTACAGCCAGAAACTTATAAGTAAATACCATTTACATATTATGAAACAAAGTCCCCTTTTCTGTGTGGTTGTAAATTATCGTTTTTTTTTTAAATCTACTGAGCGGATTTTTATGAAATTTGGTATGGAGATAGTGTAAGACCCTGGGAAAGTCATAGGCGTTACATCCCAGGAAAATATATAGCGGGACTTTTATCCCGGAAGACTCCTTCACGAGAGCAAAGCCGGGAGCAAAAGCTAGTTAAAAATGAAAATATCATGTCACATAAATATCTGCTATGATTTCATTTCTTAGACATATGACGGAACTGATTACGTGACGCATCATAAGGTCCTCGGTGAGACATTCATGGTCGTCTGTTTATAAATAGATATGGCCCTATTTATGAAAGTAGGTGACCAGACACTTACAACATACATTGGAATTCCGATCTAGGTATTTCATTTTAATTCTGAAAAAAAAGTTGGTAAGAATCAATTTTGGGGTCTATTTTGTTGTGAATACAAGTTTGTTTATGATATTTGATAATTAATTTCGTTACTGTTTGGCTCGCAGCTGAATTTATTAAGTATTTTTTTTACATTTTTTAAACATTACGTTTACAAAAATGCCCCACTATACATTTTTCTATGATTGAATTATCACATTAATCTTAAATAGATTGAGATATAATTTGGCATATCAAAATTATACTTTACAATAATATTATAATTGCTAAAGTTTCTGTCGACATTTAGATATAAGTAAACGCAGAAACTACTAAAGTTATATGGATGAAATAAGGTACAATATCCTAGATGAACATAATATTATAGGACATCGTATACTTTAACATATTAAAGGACATACTGGGATAAGATTTCCACTCGAGTTGATTTTTTAAAACAAACATTGTGTTCACTTCTCGTCAACGCGTCGTGCAATCTCTCCCAAACACTCAACTTGTTAAGTTCAAAGCTTCAAACAGACATGACGATGTTTCAAAGACCCTTGACCTGAATTATGTAAGTAAAATCAATAATAATTGCTTTGACTTTTGTTTCCAGTGAAAATCAATAGAGTTGGTATTGAAATAGAACAAGTTATAAAAAAAGCCGTCGAGAAATATTATAAATATGGCTTGATGATGTTTGTACGATTCGACGTTTTATAGAAGTTAACGCGTATATACATCTATAATGGATTTGGAAGGTTGGCAAATATAGAGGTCAAAAATTTTAAATACAAACTACTTTTTGTCGTATTCATTCGCATTGGAACTTTTATTCTGATCCTTCTTAGGGTTAATTTCTCAATTTATATTCGGACGAATCATTATGATTTGTTATGTTTACGCGAATGTTGATTATTGTAATAAAATTAGTTTTATCATTTTGTGGCGGTTTTTACTTTTATTTTTCTGTCAACCTTTCGAAGAACTTCAGACATCATGATGCTGCAGTCTTCAAAACGTCAGGAGAATATAAAAATAAAAAAGCCGATAATATCCAAAAATCATTTTTATTACAATGAACCATTATGACATAGTTTAATAATGATTTCTTATGTTTACGCGAATGTTAGACATTAAAATTAAACTATTTTATCGCTATTTTTATATTTAAATTTTTTAAATTTTATATCATCATTTAATTTTATTTCATTAAATTATTTTAACTTATCATGAGAACAGTGAAATTTACTTAATATATATATAAAATAAAATTTATGCCTCTCAGTAGTAGAGGAGGCCCGTGCCCAACAGTGGGACAATATATAATACAGGGCTGATATTATTATAAAATTTATCTAATATATTTTTTGTGATTAAAAATTTAATAAAAGTATGTCAAAATACTATAAAAAAAATCGCATAAAGCTCTTCAAAGTAAACAGTTAAAAATACATACCTTTGTTAATCACACGAGATCGGATCCAGAAACAGCATTACTATACCAGTGCACCCTGTTTTGTGTCATGTTCCTTAGTCAACGTGTCAATATATTTTACAAGTATTTGTTGTACACGCGCGCGTCGTTTACAAGTCTGTGTGACAGTGCGTGCGATACTCCATCACCGTTGAATATAATGTTACCTTATGATGCGGAGGTGTGGAGACGTGTTGAGCTATAAAAAAAATACTGATGTTTTTTTATTAATAATATATTTTATAGATAACTTGTAATAGACGAAGTTTTAAACTTGAATGTTTTAAAAAACAATATACAAGAATTGCTTAGATATTTTTACGATTTTTTAGGCTACTAAATTCGCAAGTATTGTTAATAAATATGTGAAAAAATTAACATAATTTGAGTTTATATAAAATTAGAGAACGTCGAATTACTATCTAGATTTGTTTAAATACATCGACTCTACACATTCCCTGTTCTAATCAACGAATATTAACACGGATGGTGAGTCCGAACAAAAGGTCCGGATTCGGCAACTCACCGGCACCGATCAAAACAATAAAAAAACTATTGTGGCACGGAAATGGACGGCTATACTACAATTATTTATCGGTATATAATTCTGCTCCACATAATAATAAGTATATAAAGTGATACAGTATAATAACCAGAGGCGGCCTTAAGGTTTACGGTCTTACCGACGAAAATGTTAAAACTGGGGAACTTTTTTTTGCTTCGCTTGGCGCCTCGCATCGTTTTCTTTTTGCTTTCTCCTCGCGTCGTTTAGGTCCGCAACTGATACTCACACATATCACGTATTTATAGCTGAAGGGATAGGCAGAGGTGCAAACTGTTCACCTACTTTTGGCCATGTGTCTTCCATGTGAATGTGATAGGTGGAGAGCTTTTCGTATATTGAGCACTAATTCTTGACCCCGCACTGGAATTCAGCAGAAAAACCTAATAATACTGCCAGACACGGGATTCGAACCCGAGACCTCACGGCTGTAGTCATCCCACGCACGCAATACAACTAAGCTACCGACAGTCTTAGTCAGACCGAACAAAAGCTGGTCTACATTTAACTAAAAACATATTATACACATTTACATAATTAAAATTTAGACTTGTAAGTAATTATATTCGTGTTGAAAAATTATTAAATACTAGCTGACCCGACAGACGTTGTCCCGTCTTAACTATAAATTTGCAGCGCGCATTCTGTCAATCGCTAAGAGTTATTTCAAATAATTGATAGTAATCATATTTTCGTTAAGTTTTCTTAAATTCTCTATATTTCCGCGCATTTTTTTTTATTTTTTTCTTTCATAAGAACCTTCTCCTGATAATAACAAACACAACAACAAAAAATATAAAATCGGTCCAGCCTTTCACGCGTGATGGCGTGACCAAGGGAAATAGGGATTCATTTTTATATATATAGATATCAAATGCATGTGATTTGCACATTTTTAATGCTTTTTTAGCACATTTTCTGTAAATATGTTATTTTTGTATTAATATCTAAGGACGCTGTGACATCTTGTCACACGGACATTTCAAACAACGAATTATTTATTGCTAATATATAAATTTTAGAGCACAAATTGGTCCTGATGATCGATCTATAACTAACTATATCGTTTATTGTATTTTTGGAAATACAAGTCTTATTTATTTATTTTAATCATTTATTTATTATTAATATCAAAGTACATACAACAATGTTATAAATAATGGCTAATTCTAACTTAGTGTAGGACAATACTAGTAGTAGCTATATAAACGTGCTGCCGGTGCTTAAAAAGGAAAACCTAAGCTATAAGCATCAGCAACCTTCCATTGTCTCTGAATTTAGTATATATTATTAGACCAGAATAGTGATTAGGAATTTATGTCTGCACAAAGCTTTCAACAAAGACAATGAAATTGCAAAGAAACGCGACTGCTATTGTCAAAACTGTTTCGTGATTCCTACAGTAAACCCATGTGGACAGGCTCTCCAAAGCTGTATGTGGCTAGGACAGCTCGATTGGATTACATACTGCCTGCCTGGCCAGATATTCTCTGATGCATCTCACAGCGACAAATACTGCAGTGTTGCGAATTTATCGAAATAAAACTATTATTTGGATTTTATCGCGTTTTTTTTGTATTATAATTTTCTCCCATTACAAAGACTGCAGCTTTCATGGTCACGGGTCTGAAGTATTGGTCGTCCAAGTTAAAGTTGCAATACCTATATTTTATAATTATACAAAATTGTTAACTATTGACGATCCGATTTACGCAGAATGAGCTCAGTGTCCTGAAGTCTAGCAGCTGGTCTTTTGGGTGCGATGTAATTTACTGTACAATAAATACAATATGCTAGTATCACGATGTAATTATAACAAAGATAGTATGTTTTATAATGTCTCAACATGATGTTTCCAAAGTAATTTCGGCCACAGCGACAACTAAAACTAAGTCTGGGCAACCAATAGACTTTGTTCTGCCCTTTGAATACTTTCTTACGTGACTAATGTAGCCAATTAACGTATCATCATTTTTATCATCAACTAAATGATGTCTGCAGCAGCACATGCATTTTTGAATACGAATCTAGGCCTTTTCGTACGAAAGCACCGCGAAGACGTGTTGCTAACTCTACACTATTATGAAAATGATAGTAGCTTCAGTCTATAGTGGTGGTAAATCTTGTATACAAGAGGAAGTGTAGCTACCATAGCAATTTCTATTTCAACCGCCAAGCTGCAATAGACATGCAGTTGTGATCCGGTTTAAGGGACATTGTAGCGAACGTTAATACAGGAAATTATGAGGATTAACATCTTATGTATGACTAGCTTCCGCCTGCAGCTTCGCCCGCGTGGATTTCGGACTTCAAAAATGGAGGAGGTGTTCAATTTGTCGGGATGTTTTTTTAATGTATGGTGGTATGCAGGTGGTCAGATTGACCGGTCAGGGTCTGATGATGGGATCCTGGTGAAATCGAAGGAAGCATATACCATGATTCAGTATTCACGCGTGATGGCTTATTATTAGCGTATTTCATGTATAACTTTGGTGTTTCTATACCGATTTCTATGATTCTTTTTTATGAAATATTTAACAATGTTAACTTTTTTAATTAGGGATGACTGAGAGTGTTATAAACGTAAGAGTAGACAAATATAATGAGAAAGCTTCGAACTGCTAAGCTATCGGGAGTTACACGTGTTATTGTGAGTCAACCATAAAAGATAGACATATGCTGTCGTGGGATATTTTTTACATAATTTTAAGGAGAACATTTCCGTCATACATGATTTCTGTGTAGCTTTAACCATTAAAGTTACACACGCGACGGAAGCTTAAAAAATGGAGTAACTTCTCCCGTTTTCCCAACATTTCCCTTTACTGCTCTGCTCCTATTAATTGTAGCGTGATGAAAAGTATACTATAACCAGCACAGGAGTATGACAAATAATTGTACTAAGTTTCGTTAAACTCCGTCGAGTAGTTTTTGTTTCTATAACGGTTATACAGACAGACAGACAGACAGACAGACAAAAATTTTACTAATTGCATTTTTGGCATCAGTATCGATCCCTAATCACCCCCTGATAGTTATTTTGGAAATATATTTCATGTACAGAATTGACCTCTTTACAGATTTATTATAAGTATAGATAGATATAGATGAGCGCAGAGGAGTGCCACGCAGTATTTTATTATATAATTTCTATATGGTGTTGCTACTGTTTATGGGCGGTCGTAGCGCTTACCAGGTAAGAAGCATGCTCGTCTCGTCATTTAACTGCAAATAAATAAAGTGAGTTTCATATTAGTTTAGTCTGCGTCACATTTTTTTTAACATACGTGCACTACAAAGTGCGCACTGCACCTGATGGTAAGTAGAGTGGGGTCCAATCAAATGACGAGAGATGGTTACCCCTCGGCAGTCGACACAATTATGCCGGCCTTTTAGAACATACACAGGCTGATCCCACACTTATGCCAGCCTATAAGAACCGGATATACACAAGCTGATCCCGCGACACTTACGTGAGCCATTATGGCAGGTTTTAATACCTTGTGTACGGTGGTCGCTATCTGGGCGGATATAAAATAAGGTTCTGTTTACGAACTCTTCAAGATTATTTTGGTATATTAAAATAATAAAAGTATGTGATCGTTATTTGCGCATCCAAGTCGGAGCGAGTGCAATTCAATTAAATTAACGGTGGTTGTAATCTCAATATCCTGTTGGTGAAAGACAGGCGGCTAATGAATTCCAGCCTTACCGTGCGGCCACGAAAAATATTATTCTTACATTTTAATTCTGTAATCCATACTTCATCTTTCACATAAGCTTCCCTATGTTTAATAATTTGCACGTAACCTTATAATATAGTAGTAGTAACCTAATAATAGTGAATTTGTGATTTGATTTATATTTGATTTGATATTATATAGTCACACACCAGTGGCGAAGTGTGACTTTTTCGAAAGGAAACCCGACACCACATATAGGTACTTAACATGCATAAATGAGGTTTGCAAATCTTTACAATGATAATTAGATTTTACATAAATTACAAAAGGGAATGGAAAGAGAAGCAAGCAGGAATCAGGTTATTTGGACCCTGCGCCACTGCAAACATTATATATATTTTTTTAAAACAAGCACCACAAAATGACTCCACTGCACGTAATGGTAAGCGCGATACCGTCCGGATAGAGTATCGAATGGCTACTTTATTTATGGTAAAAATATCTGATCTTTAGTATAAAAGATCGTATAAAATTACGTTTTGATTGTCGATATTTGCGAAAACTCAGACAACTTCGCAACCAACCGTGTCGAAACTAAATCCAAACATTAACTTCTTCACAAGCTTGCACAGTGTTCACGATGTTTCTGATACACGTTGGTTATAAAATGGAGGTACTCTGGTCCAGCCAGCGCATTCAAAGTAGTATAACTATTAACATAATAAGAAATACACACAAACACACACACCTTAAAATTTCCTATAAAGTACTTCCTAGGTATGCAGGTTTCCTCATGATGTTTGCCTTCACCGTTAAAGCAAGTACTAATTCACAAAGAATACACAAAACTTTTAGAAAAGTCAAAGGTTTGTCTCGGCAATCCGTTCCACACCCAACTACAACATGGCCGCTCCATATAATAATTTAATTAAATTAATACACATGTTACTATGTTTATAAAAACTAATACTGCATCCAGCGATTTAACCACTCGTTTCACAGCCCCACACAATAAACTCACGCGGTGTCTCCACCCTTGGTAGGCCGTTTAAACTGTCTTTTGACGCTCGCGCCCCAGTTGCGGGCTTTTTGCATTTTTCATCGTGACCCACCTTTACTAGAACAACAGATCGACAAGTTTCGTGGGTACATTTCCGTACAAATGTTTAATATTACTATCGCTTTATGGTAATCTATACTTATTTATAAATCTGAAGTGTTTATTTGAACGCGCTTATCTCATGAACTACTAAATAGTTTTTTTTTTTCATAAACAAGAAGCTATATTACTCTTGTGGCTATAAGCTACTTTTTGTTCTAGGAAAATATTTATCCGGGAAAAACTTTTCACGCGAATAAAGCCGCAGGTAAAAGGCAGTGTTATATATATTATATATTATTGATAATTGTGTAGTTTTTTTTTTAAGATTTGTTTAGCCCTGGCATTGACCTATATTCTACCGACAGAGACGAACATCCATATAAACTCGGTGAGCCCTGGTAAGTTGGTTGGGAGTTACATTCGGCACAATGTATAGGTAGAGTCGTTTGGTAATAAATGCTATTAGTAGTATATATTTTAGTAGTTTAATTTATACTAGTTGTATATTTGTCATAGATATTAGAAATAAATTTAATTTTCTGCGCTCCTGCTCTATACGAATTTTAATTATGCCGAATCTCGCGCTCCACCGTACGCGCAATGTGCTTAGAAGGAGGTACTACGTTTTGTCTTCTTGTATAAATTTACAGATAATTAAGGACTTTCTATGAACGCTGTACGAGTGGACAGTGAACACAACTACACTGTATAAGCAGAAATACAATTTATGCATATTCTCTATTAACAGAGTTGCAAAATACATGCTTTAATTAAAAAACATATTACCTAACCGCATGTATTTAATACAAAATACAAAATATTTTTGGGTCGTGTATTAGATTGTAATTTGAAATAAAATATACAGTATGTAGTATTTTGACTATTTTTATTTAAAATACAAAATACAGTAGGTAATGTAAATAGAGCAGAACTAGTTGGTAATCATTTATTGTTTTTATCAGTAAAAGAATTTTTTTTTTAATGGACATCAGTGGTGAAAGGCAAAGTTTCCGAAAAAGAACCTGACTCAATACATAAACTTACTAATACGCATTAATGCGGCATGCAAATCATTCTAATGAAAATTAGTTTCTTCATAACCGGTTTATGGACCCTTTGCCATTGATGAATACTAGATTTTTAAATATAATGCCGAAAAATTGCTATTTTCTGTACTATTACGCACAAAAGTAAAAAATTGGGTCAAGAGATATGATTCAACATTATTCGGCACAGTTTAGATACCAGTCAATTTAAAAATGGCTACGGATTATCTGTCCAATTAACGCTATATGGGAAGCGAGGGCAGGAGTACCTTAACGGAAAAATATACAAAAATTAAATACATTTCTATGTATTTCATTTAGGTCTCTCATATGTAAGAGTCTGCCTGGGTAGGTACCACCGATATGTCCATTTCTGCCGCCAAACAGCACTGCTGTGTTCCGTTTTGAAGAACATTGTAAGACTTAACATCTCATGTCTCAGGATGACAGAAGAATCCGCCCTGTGGAATGGGGGCGTTTGAAGAATTCCACCACGGTATCCCCTGCCTCGTAAGAGGCGACTAATAGTGGCCACGAAGGGGGTCGTCGGTGGGCAGCAGAGGGCTGTCCGCCCTAGTGCATTTTTGTGCCTCCTTGCACATTTTTCGGTTGACCCCCGGGATGGACGGCAGAGTGTAGTTGGCCTCATGCTGCCGTAGACGCCGAGGGCGTCCTTCGGTGCATGGGGGCTTCTGAGCCCCCCCCCCATAGGAGACGGGCCGCAAGGCGGCACCGCGCAGGGGCGGCTGCGGACGAATACTTAGACACTTCCGTCAGAGGAAGCCCGCAGTCGTCCCTAATGCGCCGAAGAGGGCCACCGCGGAGTTTTAGCTGGTAGGCCGTGCATAGGTTAGTTGTACTCGGGTTAGGGACTCGACCCGGCGGTCGCCCGAAGGTCGTCATCAAATCCGGGCGGCTCAACGCCGGGCCGTAAGGCACGGTTACCCCAGCATAACCGCTCAGTCGCCCCCCACGAAGGCTGGGCGGTAGTAATAAGGGACTTTCTCCGCGAAACCAAAAAAAAAAAAAAAGGATGCCAGTAGAATACCAAACAATACTTTGTAATTTAAGGTGTTGGATGATGTTTTTTCCGTTTCTGGGCGGTCGTATCGCTTACCATCAGACAAACGCCAAGCTCGTCTCATCATTCAAAGCGATAAAATAAAATAATGGTTGTGTACGGTGAAATACAAAGGCATAAGGTGTCGAACAAGTATCTCGCCCGATAGCTCTACTTCTCTATGAACCTCATTTGATAAGTCTACACCTTATTTTTTTTTTAGAACCAAACTTATTTTTTTAGCCTTACACGAGCCGGATTATACAAATACACCGGACTTTTAGGTAGGTAGGACTTTTCGTACACGCTCGCAACTCTTTGAATTAAGTGACCATGCTGTATATAACGTACTTATGAAGCTTCCAAATATAAACTTGTCATCTATATGTTTCATTATCAAGAATCCTCAAGTTGGAGCTCTGACTCCTACAACAATAAAGTCTACAATCAGTAACTGGCTATAATCTCCTCCAAACCAAAGTGTAATATAATTATAAAATAAATTAAATTATTATGAAATTGATGTAATTTAAATAAGCGTTTTCATAAAATTATTTATTCACACACTATTTTTATGTGAGGCGAAATGTGTAAACCTCTATTACCACTGGATTTTAATTACACGGGATTACACTTTTGCTGGAATGAAACTCATTAAATGAAAATTATGCTTTATATTATTTTATCAACACAAACACAACATCACGCGTTTATCTCCGGTGGGGTATGCAGAGGCGCAACCAGGGCACCCACTTTTCGCTAAGTGTGTTCCGTCCCATGATGTGATCGGGACCGACTCTATCACCATATCGGACACAAATTCCAGACCCCGAGCTGATAGCCTGATACTGAGCAGAAAAACCCAAATATCACTTTGCCTGACCCATTCCAACCCAGGACCTCAGAGCGCTGTCGTACCGCGCATTCAGTACACTTGACAACTACGCCACGGAGACAGTCTATTAATCAGTATTTTATTAATAACGTGCAAATGCCAAATTCCCATTGCGGTTCGTTCGAAAACTTTTGTAGGTATACCTTCGTGCAATGACACTCAATAAACTAAGAGAACGTTAGAAAACAATAACTCTTATTTATTGCTGTTTCGTTGTTTCCAATTAGTCTCGACACTTCTCCCACTTCAGAGAAATAGACGGCTGATAAAAATATTTTCTGTATAGAAAAAAGTCAATAAGAGTAACTCAAGAACTATAACGACTCGGTTCAAATGATAGGTATTTTCGGAACCAGCCTTATTGTTATTATAAGAAATAATATGAAATGTGTTTTCGATAATCGACTGTAGTAACATTTTAGGACGCTACATCGTATAACGCGTGAGAATATAGTACAAGTTTATGATTTTACATTACACTAAGACATATTATGAAGGATCGCTTCGTTTAACCACAAGGTTGAATCTCGATTGACAGCACCCACATAGTCCCGTGAGTTTAATTCTAGAAGCGTGTGTCGCGTAGAACATGTTTATCCTGCATTGTTTCCTACATTTCTTGAAAAACACGCGAGAATATTTCTGTAATATCGCATAGAAGACTTAATAATTAATAAGCAGAACATTCTATATGATTGTGTGTTTTGCTTCATTACAAATTGTATCCATCTGTTTACAAATTGCTGTTATGAAAATATATCCCGTGCATCTATACTATTTAAGTAATTAATAATATTACTTCATTTAAAACGTATAGCTGATGATATAGTGTACTTCATTTAAAAGGTTTAGGAACTGGTGAAGGAGTGTAGGCTACACTGGATTTATTATCAAGTGCAATTTTCACATCTGAAATAGAGCCCTTAGTACTAACGCTACCGTGGTTAACTCTCAGCGAAACTAAAAGGTTTTTATTAAATTCCCTTCAACCCAATGCGAATTCAATGTCAGGATAACTTTGAAAAGGTATCTCACAAAAACCCCGAGGAAATATAAATCGCCCCCCGCGGCGAGAAAAGAACTAGTTTCAGATGAATGAGCCCCATTTGCCGGGGACCAACATAAGTGGAAGTTGATTGCCGGATAATTTTTCAGTTTTAGACGTTTTAGGTGCCCCGAGTCGGCATTGTCAGCCGTAATGCTGGGATCATAGGAATTTATTACAGTCAGACACGAAAATGAGTTATTGGCTGAGATTTATTCCCTTTTTTTTTAATACACGTATTTTTGTATCATCTGTGTATACGTTCAAGGATTTTTATATAATACACACATAAATAAATAACATCCCACATATATCTGGATAAGCAGTCTTTATTTACTAAATAATCAATCTTATATAATTTAATAGGATTTTGAGACAGTGATTTTGAACCCCACAACCAACACTATTTTCATGCTAATATAAATACCAACAACATACTCTTTAAACCCGACGCCAAATAAACGAATTCAAAATAAACAAGAAAAAATCAAAACACTAAGAAATTAGTGAACACCGCTCGTTTAATACAAAATACAACATTGAATCTATAGGGTTTATTGAATTGTCGTTGAAAAGCAAAACGCCAGAGATAACCCAATAAATACCACTTTTTGCTGCAAACCGGAGACAGTAGCGGTTAAATCGTAAGATTAACGAATGAACTTGTAGGAGGCTGCCAGACATTGGAAATAGAATTGAACTTGCAGGAGGCTGCCAGACATTGGAAATAGATTTATACTAGAAGTATTATGCCTTTATAATCTTCCTGAGGAGAAATGAGCATATCGACAGTTGGAAGGCTAATTGGATAAAACGACATATTTTTCGAAAAATTTCACTAGTTAATTAAAATTCACTAGTTTAAAAATAACATAAAACGTCCTGATTTTAAATATGTATGGAACTTAGTGTCGCCAAAAAAGGTCGGACAAGTCAATTAGACTCTCAACCGTCGATATAATATTCAATACAATTAATTAAAAGCTTATAAAGCGGCTATAGACTAGTTGGGAGTGAAAATACTGCCGAGACGTGAGTTCAAAACCTAAGGCAAGCACTTCTGACTTTTTTAATGTTATGTGTGTATTATTTATCAATTATCGCGTGCTTTAACTGTGAAGAAAAACATCGTGGGGAAACCTACATAGCTGAGAAGTTCTCCATTAGAATTTCGAAGGTATGTAAGTCTGCCAACCCACAGTAGACCAGCATTGTGGACTAAGGACTAAAATCTTCTCTGTTGTAGAGGAAGCCTGTGCCCAGCAGTGGGACAATATATTCAAGGCTGATATTGTTAATTAAAATGTAATATTTGTATAAATTACATAACCGAGTTAAACGCTATAATTTTACTACTTTCACTAAGTAAATATTCCCTATAACTCTATAATATATTTAGACCTTAACTATTATACAACAACTACAAACCCATGGCATCACATACATCTATATGATATCACGGGAGTTTAAGACACCGTCTTATTGTCATTCTGTATGATGCTTATTCATTTATATGTAGGCAGAAGAAGGCCGCTCGTAATAAAAACTGATATTACATTCTATGTCAAGTTCTGATTTTATCTGACAAGTATTAATGTAACGTCTAACATTATGATGAATATTTCATTCATAACAATATGTGAAACCTGAAAGTCAAAAGGGTTTTAAAGAGGTACCTAACGCGTTTATTTGATCCGCAAGTAATGCTACATTGCAATGATGTTAAAATTAACATTTAACTCTTTTTTGCATTAGCCTCTATAATTAAAAAAAAAAGAGGACTCATACTTCACATATAGGTACAGAGGCCGTTCATTACTTTTGCGTCACGGGTCATCTTGCCCCAACTTCTCCAAAAGTCCCACAATTCATTTCAATTCTATGTATGGACGTAATATAACACTAGTAACAACACACGTATGCGGAAAGCGTGCGAATAGACAATTACTGGTCACACGCGCGGTGCCGCGAGGTCGCTTCTCCTCTGACCCGCCCCTGAACCCAGGATTATGCGAGCACTAATCAATTTGATACCACAGTTGCTACCGACTCAATGTCAGATGACGTTATAATGCGTTCTGCTCTTTATTATTGTAACGGATCTTTTTATCAAGGCAAATTAACTATGATCTAAGAAACGTAACGCTATTTCCTTGTCTGTGCTCAAGTGCTCTAAGGGAGGGGCAAGGGTGGATGGTGCCTCACTCTAGAACTAGCCTCCTATACGAGGGACGAGTTATACGGGGGATTCGTATTGCGAGGATTTCTTTTTTGTTACGTACGAAATCGGAAAGCTTTTTTTTGCCCCCGTTGGCTGCCTTCCTTGTTCAAAATCCTTAGCTACGCCAATGTCTATTGCCATCTTGATGCTGATAGCATTAGTATTTGGTGAGCGCGTATGAGCCTCGAATGAAAGGTCTATTCCACATGCGCGTGTATGGCTGATTTACGCATTTAGAGTTGCATTTTTCTGCCAATTTCGTGCATATATAATATGTACCACAATGCGCTACAACACGACTGTATAAGAGGCACAAAATACAATCAAAGCCTTATATTAAAATAAAAATAATTTTAACAAAAAATTAAACCGCCTTCAAAAACCACTCAAAACCAAAAAATAATTAAAAAATAATTTTACATAACAAGTATATATTGGATACCAATTTTTGAGTCGGTGCCCAATTAAAATTGCTAGTTAGCTATATTTCTTGCATAGTCCATCTTTGAGCTAAATTTCTTTCAAATCAATTAAAAGGAGTAGGTTTGCGTGTACTACTAACAAACGTACACAGTGAAAGGTGTAATACCAAGCACATGTATGGTGTTTCATCTTTTTATTTCCTCTTTTTTCGAGGCAGGAAGTGTAATACACCCACATTTGACCAGCTATATGTAACAGGGGAAGAATTTGGGTAGTGTACAGTTCACAAATTTAAATATTTCCTTAATAGCTTCCATTTGCTGTGCTGCGGCGGTGTGTTTATCTCCGGTGACGATCTAACTTGCTGACTGTACGCTGGCAGCACATTGTTTTCGTATATTCGTTAATGTATTTATCTAGCTTAACTAGCAATTTTAATTAGGCACCGACTCCAAACTTGGTATCCAATAAGTATATACTTGTTATGTAAAATAATTTTTTGGTTTTGAGTGGTTTTTTAAGGCGGTTTCATTTTTTGTTAAAATTATTTTTATTTTTTGCTTTTTTGTGTTAGTAATAAATAAAAAATAGACCGTCTCAATGGCATAGTTGTGTTTCGCTCACGATACGACTATCGCGCTGAAGAGTTACACTTCTGAGTACCACTGAAAAGGGGAAAAGGTGTGATGCTATATATGTATGTAAGAAGTAGATTCAAGCAAACCTAACGCAAAAACACAACTGATATTATTTTGCTCACAGTACAACTATCGCGCTGTGATGTTACACCTCTGCCTACCCCTGAAAAGGCGAAAAGGTGTGATGCTACATATATGTATGTATGTAAGAAGTGGAGTCAACTAAACCCAACGCAAAAACACAACTAATGTGTTTCGCACGCAGTACGACTATCGCGATGAAATTATACGCCTCTGCCTACCCCTGACACGGGGAAAAGGGGTGATGCTATATAGATTTATGTAAGAAGTAGATTCAAGGAAACCTAACGCAAAAACACAACTGATATATTTGGCTCACAGTACAACTATCGCGCTGTGGTGTAACACACCTCTGCCTACCACTGAAAAGGGGAAAAGGTGTGATGCTATATATATGTGTGTAAGAAGTAGATTCAAGCAAACCTAACGCAAAAACACAACTGATATATTTCGATCATACTATAACTATCGCGCTGTGGTGTTACATCTCTGCCTACCCCTAAAAAGTGGAAAAGGTGTGATGCTATATACATATATGTATGTATGTAAGAAGTAGAGTCAATTAAACCCAACCCAAAAACCCTACTGATATGTTTCACACACATTACGACTATCGCGATGAAATGTTACGCCTCTGCCTACCCCTGTCACGGGGAAACGGTGTTATGTTATATGTATTAGTATGTGAGAAGTACAGTCAACCAAACTCAATGCAAAAACATAACTAAATACGTCACAGGAAAGCTAAATTCATGATTTCGTTTTCTTGAACGACATAATTATTCTAGTTTTTTATTTAAAAGCCAAACTACCGAAGCGATGTTGAAAAAAAATATATGGGACCAATCTGGAGAGAAATCGATCGAGTTCTGAGATAACAAACATACAAAAAAAAAATCACGTCGAATTGATAACCTCCTCCTTTTTTTTGAAGTCGGTTAATTAAGATTGTTGATAAGTAATTTGTACAGATTCCGAAATATCCGCTATTATACAATTAGGAAGTTCAAGTTTTCGTGGTAATACAAATTACATGCACGAAACAACATCGACTGCTAAAATCAACCGCAAGAAAGTTCTAATTTCTTTATGAATCACTAGATCGAATATCCTATTGCTTGTTTTACAAAACTTGTATAACTTTTGGTTTCTCAAAAACAATGCAGAGGAAGGAAAATGTCGAAACATTTAGATTACTAAAGACCATATTGATATTTAGTACTAGCTTTTGCTCGTGGCTTCGCCCGCGTGAAGGAGTTTTCCGGGATATTTTTTTCCTGACTTACTTGATATGTATCGTTATATTATGACCAAACTACACAAAATCATTATAAATAATAGCCTTTGTGTTATTCTAATGTGTAACCAATATTACTGTAAAATTTCATCCAAATCCGTTCAGTAGTTTTTTCGTAAAAGAGGAACAAATGTACATACATCCATCCTCACAAACTTTCGCATTTATAATTCTAGTAGAATAAGTAGGATATTATCTATAAAAACCTTACGTTACAAGAGATAATCCGAGATAATGTTCTTGAAAAATGGAAAGGTCCCATTAGCATAGACAGACAGATTTACTATTTTTTACTGACAATGCTACAAAGCTTTTAATAGATTTGTGTTTTAATTAACAAAGACGCCGTTTCCAAGAACACATTAAATCAATTTGTTTTTCCATTCCCGCGCAAACAACGCGTTTTCATTAAAGCATTAATTAATATTGTATAAACCCAGCCAATTGTGTATTTATAGTTTACTAGATATTTCTGTTACTTGCGACGTAATAGAGATATCTCTAGTTTTCAGTAGCGAAGGGGGAAATTTTCCGAAAAGGAACCTGACACTACTTATAAGTCCTAATAATATGCATTAATGCAGTCAGGAAAATTGATTTAATTATTTTTTTTTAAATAAATTACGAAAGGAAAGCCGGCAGGAACGGACCATTTCGAACTGCGACTGAGTAATTTTTAAGGTGGAAAAATTCATTCAGCTGTTTGTGGCCGACCCGGGATTCGAACCCAGAACCTCAGCGCACTAGTCATATTCGTAGGGCGGAGGTAACTACGCCACCGAAGCAGTTACATACATACCTACTTAATATACACATCTACAGCTCGAAAAAAGGTGAATAATTAAAACGCAACAAAATTTAGCAAGAGTTTAATAAAAAAATGCAAAATAATAAAAATATCTCCAAATATTGAGTCTTAACACTAGGGATATCTGTTGGCTTCAACATCCAAAAATACAAACACGCACTCACACGACATCGGGTATGTGTGACATATTATACAATACATTACATGATGCACCTGTCTTATACTGAACAATACTTTGATGAAAATTTAGGTTAGCGTCATAGTTTGTTCACTGAATGACAACGAGTATGACGCTAATGTACAACGTAGTATCAATGCCAGTCAGTACTGGGAATGCACCCCTCTTCATATCACCCAGAAACATCTCATTCTGCAAATATCAGTAAAAATATTACATTATCTGAGATCATTTGTTGATTTAAAAAATGACTACATATTTGAGATCATATACAAATATGAAATTTTACTGAAAAATATTGCTATTCTAATATTTATTTATAAATGTAGTCTTATTTCCTGCAGTAAAGTTTTAATCCACTGTATTTCTTTGATATTCTATAAAGAAATTACCCATTTCTGATTCCAATTCTCCTTATACAATTTTACTCATTAAATATTCTAAACTTGTAAGATCATCTCAATTTCTCCACATAACTTCACCAAATATTATTCAATAAAGACAGATTAACAAAAAGCAATAATAATTTTGTCTCACAAATGAATCTGAAAACATTGGCACTGGGTTACCCAATTTTGTAGCAAATACATGTGACCAAATAAAAACAACTCGGGAATGTTTCACATCGAGAAATCATTATTGTCATTTCACAACTTTGGTACGGAAATGATTTCATTTAGAAAGCCGAAAGGATTAAAATAACGTTGTGCATGTTTTTAATAAAGCCAAGTCTTCTTTTATTTGTGTGAATATCATAAAAAAATAAACTGCGGCGCGAGTGACAGCGGTAACGCGATTTGCTAAGCGGAAGCGGATAGCGTGAATACTGGCTTTTGTATCAATGTAATAGCTTGGACAACTACCAAAAAGTATTATTTAAATGAATATTATTTATTGTTGAAAAAATGCACCGAACTTGCACCATTCTTTATTCCAGATATTATGTATAATAATCGCTTCCGCTACCGCTACGCTCAATGGCCCGCTGTCAGCCTGACCGCAGCCGTCATATAGTACATTCTCCTGCTTTTCTATTGTGCTGTAGGATTATTTAGTACACTATTATATACCGAAGGTGCGTTCTTACAATTCTTTATACGGTGATTTACAAACCTTATAACTGTTATATGATATGAATATATGTGCACTATTGATTAACACTATATCTGTCTGTCTGTCTGTGTGATTTAACATTTAAAGAAGCTAATTGATGAGGGATTATTTTTAATATTTTATAAGGATACACAATTAGTAATCAACATTTCTTATTTAATGAAAAGGTATCCGTTATTTTGTATTTTCTATTGGTTTTTATAACTCATTAATGTAACTTATTATGGATATTACAAAATGTCAAATCACAAAGACATACAGATTAAAACAAAAATAAACAAATACAAAGAAAACCTTATTCATAAGTTTTTAGAAATTGTTATAAGAATTTCAAAGAATTAACTTTTTGACTAGCGAATTGAATTACGTCTATATTTAAGTAATACGAAAGCTTTAGAATGCAACTTCTTGTGTTGCCGTACTGCTCGCACACATCGCGTGTGAGAGAGACGGAAGAACGAAGTTCATACATAGGCCCACTGATGCAAGAATACATTCGAATAATAATGAAATTTATAAATAAATTTTAAATTATTAGTTCATTGTTTAGTATTTAAATTAATTTAATGAGATTCTATTTTAATACTACACCATTTTTACAAAGAATTTAATTTTTCCATCATAATTAAAAAGGTTGGGAACTCGTGGGTTCAGTGCATAAAGGAAGGTAATACTAAAACATTCTGTCTCTCTCTTCCATACATATGTTATTGCGTGTAACAGACAGAAGTAACATACGCTCCCAACCGAAAAAGCAAAAGCGACAGAGAGGTGTCGTAAGTCATTAGATTTTTAGAAAAAAAAAAACTATTTAATTTTCAAATACACAAAATAAATTCATAATTTGACAAGAAAACATTACTCTTTGGCGTGTTGAGCAAAATGTGACGAGTGAATATGGCATCAACTAGCGGTACTAGACGAATTATATATTTTAATTTTACACATATACTTAACGTAGTTTTGCAAAAAGTAACCAATCAACCTGAGTGGGTCATAAAAAAAACATTTATTGATAATTTATTTCTTTCTAGGGACAACTTTCAAAGATAGATGAAGAGTTGTAGCGAAGACACAATCTACAATCGTTTACGCTTATAGAAAACATCAAAATATATACGAATGACATTTTTGAACGATAAGTTTTTCACACGACATATTCCCATAAATTTGCTAGATATATTTTATATCGGCCCAGATAGCGACCACCGTACACAAGGTGTTAAAACCCGACGCAGTAACACGTAAGTGTGTCGCGTTCCGGGATCAGCCTGTGTATATCGGGTTCCAACAGGCCGGCATAATTGTGTCGACTGCCGAGGGGCATCAGATGCAGTGGCGACACTTTGCCTTGTCCGAATAAAAAAAAAATCTATTAGCGAGAACGATTGTAGAACGGCGGCTTGGCTACGGACCCTAGTTATTCATCAATAAATAGCCGTTTTATACCGACGGATAGTTAACTATATATTTTAATCCATAGAAAATATTGTGGATTGGAACATTTTGCGAAACTACCACCAGATTAAGACTGTCGCGAAACCATTGACGAATAGAATCAAACCGACACGCAACACGATTATAGTGTCTCCAGGCCAGTTCGTGTGGAATATTACCTTACTACGATAAAATAAGGACTTTACCTAGAAAAATATATCAGGTACTGCGATTTGTCGCAGTGGTTGTATTGTGAACTGTACCTTCACATTTATTAAAATTCACCTTTCTACATTTTCCATGTTTCATTACATTCGCAACGAATGCCGCGACAGTCTTGTATTTTACGTTAACTCTTTCGTACCGACATCATATTTACTAGTTTTACATAATCTCATGAAAAATAAATAAATACTGTATAACCTTAACAATTCCAAATTAAGTAAAAATGTTCTGTATTTTAGTGTTTAATATAATAAAGGAGAATTGCCATTCGAAATAAACGCAATAATATATTTTAAACTAACCGCCATTTTCAACAAACGATCTCACAATCTTCTTTTCGATCTTTCTCCAAAATTTACCAATCAGAGCAAAGCTTTTTTGACAAACTTACAAATGAGTTATTTTGAAATCGGATTGAAAATTGAGATTTAGATCGTTTATTGAAAACGGTTGTATGACAGTAAGTACAAAAGAGTTATGCATAAAATAAGTTTCTATCAATTCCCTAACATATGGGTACCCTATGTCTCCTTATACAGGTACAGTACATAAGTATATTACTTATTGTAAATAAATGCATCTTGTTATGGCAAATGTAGGAATGTCGACGGACTGAGATGTTTTGGGTGGTGAAAACTTGACATTATATAATCTTTACCATATGAAAGTTTGTTGTCTTCACATGAACATAACATCACGCATCCTCTATTAGGTGTCAAGCAGAAATATAACACATTTCAGCAGCAGCAGAAATATAACAAATTTTAGTTTAAAAAATATATTTTTTTCTGGTAGATTTAGACCGGATTGTATAATAATATTGGAATGTTCTGGAAGATGTTTTTTTCATTTTGACAAAACACATTTCAATATTTAATACAAACATGTCAAGCTCCACCCAAAACAACTCAAATGGAAACAAAATGCGTACATAAAGTGAGCATTTAAAGTGAGCAAGTGTCATTGTTGGTCACAGGATACGATTTAGGTCGGATGTCAATGAGATCACGATATTTTAAACTATTTTCAAATTAGTAAAATTTTAGAGACATTTTTGAGATATTTTCTTGCCATTTGCCGATCTGTTTTGAATATAACATACAATTATATTGAACAAAGTAATTTTTTTTTTCATTGTAAATTTTTATCGATGTTTTAAAAAACAATTCTTTCATGAACTTCAGTTGGGGTTCTCTAAATACTAATTTGAAAACAGTTTAACGTCGCCAATAAATACATTACATTATGTAATCAAAAGTGTTACAATTGTCGATAAAAAAATATCGATATTTTTTCCGATTCGTATGAAAATTTGGAACTTTGGGTGCTGTTGTTACAATTAGCCTAAATTACTAAATTACTCTACCCTACAGGTATTACTAAGTGTTTAAAATGTAAAATCCATACATACAACGGGGGAAAAAAATTCTATAAAATATTTTGGGAATCCGTCGCGCAATGGCGGGTATAATTTTACATTCTCATAAGAGGGTACATGGCTGATACTATTGTTTAATCTGGTGTATGTGTTCCACATACACGAGCAATCGTCATACATACAGAGATCCAAAGAAGTCTAAATCGTCTACTATTTATTAATTATCCAAAACCGTCTTTCTAATCTAAACATAAATATGTTGTGTGTCCAAAAAATTAATACTTTGACAATCCTTATAATTTTAGAGATGAAAAACATGTGAGAAAAAATCTCAAATACTGTAAAGTAATACAGTGACATAATCTAATGCCATAATGATTCTTCTTATAAAAACTATAGAGTCGTCAATCGATTGCTCTTGTATGAGAACCAATACCCTTTAGAGATAAAATAGAGGTGCACTAGTGAATTTGGTCACATCGACCGTATCTAAGCCGATATGGGTCAGAACATGTCAAAAAATCTTCATAAGCCATCTTACTACTAAATGGACAAGTGTATAATGACGCAAAGATATTAAAAATTATACAAAATGAAAGGGATACGTCTGTATTACAGTCTTAATATAGATGTGTAGATACAAGGGGAGCTATGGGACTGATGCGTTTACTTTACATTTGCGTTAACGTTACTGACGTCATTCAAACCCGCAAGTCGGTGCGTAACGTACGAACGCAAACGTAACGCGAACGTTCGCGGACTGTGTCGCCTGCGAGCCTCTAGTAACTAAGCGTATGAATTGCACTTGCCAGGCTCACTGGTCCCACTCGGCCTCGTCCACGCCCTCCATGCTGTCCTGCTCTAGCTTCATGTTCACTTGCACCTTCGCGCACAGCGACTTCATGATCTGAGACAACGGCACGGCACAGATATATTATATTGTTAATTTTTTTGTGTTTGTATTAAATTGCAATGTCATGTAAGACACTTATGAAATGCGTTAACTATGGAGAGTATTAGCCGCCACGGCGCTTGCTTGTTTGCCACCAAAAGTTATCTTATATTAACTGACGTTCAATAAGAGTAATGTATCGGGCTCAAGCCTGTTGCGCCTAAGCCCTAGGCCCCTTCTAGTATCTGGCTCCACGGACTGCCAAAAGCAGAGACTGTATGTATGTACTTACGCTTTCCTGTTTCTCCTTGGCGTCCATGGGCACGTGCGATTTGATGAGATCCGGCTTGGGCTTCTGCGCAGCCGGCTTCGGCGGCGGATCGCGGGAGCTCGGCGACGAACCGGACTGCGACGACACTGCACCACACAAGAGACTATATTACAACAGTGCAGTCGATTTTAAACTAAGTATATATTAATATGTTTTTGCAGCCATATATTACGCCAAATCTTGCAGATACGTTTACACTAGCGACAGTAATTCGATAGTTAGGCAGTATTTTAACGGTAAAAAAATCTCGCGGACGTCAACTTTTGCAAGTTCTAAACTACACTGACTACCAAGCAAGGTTATCACTTTTTGTATCTGTCGTGTGAAATTCACTTACCAAGTATTATCTAATGGCTATATTTGAGGTATTTTCGTTGGAGAAATAATGCATAGGAAACACACGAGCGGAACCGTAAGACTGAACCAGTTTAAATAAACGCTTCAGGGGCCTTATTCTCTATCCCGCACGTTATTTTAACAGTGCGTAACAAGCACGTAACACAACGCATCATGTTTAGGACTATAGAAATTTGGCTTACAGAATACCATTCCACACACATTTCTCGAAGATAACATGACACGGCCGCGTTACGCGTTTACAATATCATACAGAATAAGGGCCCTGTATTGCTTAGGCTGCACTGGAGTAAGGAGTTGAATGAAGAACTTTGTTATGAGTACAATATTTTGACAGGTCACTGTGACTGTCAAAACAATAAACTGTCCACCAGTGCGATTGCCACGCGCTGAGTGTTGTCGCGCACTGGCCTTAGACTGCGCGACGCGAGTGAGTGAGACAGTTATAGATAGGTATTTTTAACACTCCAGTTGTGTAGACACCGCATGCGCGTTCCGGCCTAAATAACACGACTGTTGAATCGCGATGAATGTGTCAATAAAAGAGTATATGTCCGTACACGACTCCATGCCGGGCGGCTGCAGGCTGACTAGCTTGGGCGGCGTGTGCAGCCCCGCGAGCCACTCGCGGCCGCTCTGCCACGCCTCCCACGTCACCAGCGTCGGCGGGAACAGGTCGTCTTGGAACAACTCGCTCTGTGACACAATGTGGTATTCATGATACATAGTAAAACTGCTTCTAATAACACGTTATATAAATAAATATAAATCTTTATTAATTACACACACGAACGCAATATACGGAAAGCATACCGTGTTTATGTTATTGACGTAAACTTTCGTCTATTTGTGTGTGTGTTTTTTTATTACAATTTTTTTTCTCCTTTCTTGGTTTGTTTGTAAATTGATTATGCCATGGTGTGCGTATAAATGTTTTTGTATTTCTATTTTGTATTTGAAAGATAATTACTTTCTGTACAGTCACAATCAAAACAAAATATTACATTGAAAAATACAAAATTAATTAAACTGCAAAAAAAGGAATATATATATTAAACCTTACCTTTATCCTAGGCACGGTGAACGAAAGGGGCTCGATGTTGCCGTTCGTGAGACGCAACGCGCGAGCGAACTCCACCTAAAATAAACATAATAATAATATTTTAATACAACAAAATTCAATTTCAAATAACTAATAATATTTCTAATCTAGGTATCGAATTTATAAGTTCACTACAGCGAAAATCCCTGGCAAAGGAAGTAGATATTAGACCAACAAGACGATTAACTGTATTGTCCATTTATGTAAAAAAAAATACGCCATACATTTATAGTGAGTGAGACTTCATAATACCTAAATCAAACCATCATCTTAATCTCAATTCCTTTCCTTAAAAACCGACATCGCTTCTGCAAATATGATCTGGCTTCCACCAGATAGGGCCCGTTCAAGTATTACGTAACGCAATTTTTGAAGATTGTAACCCCCCACCCCCTATGTAACGCGCCGTAACGTTTTCCTGTACTCCCCAGCCCCCCCTCCCCGCCGAAAGTTATGTAACTCTAAAATGATTTTTTTTTTTGTAATATTCTCAATTTTTTTACGCAAAATACCGTAAAGTCGCTAAAATACCTTCGTTATTGTTTTAAAATATAAAAACAAATGTTACATAACGCTTTGTACGGGACCCCCCTCCCGACCGAATTGCGTTACGTAATACTTGAACGGCCCCATACCCACATCCTGGCCTTAGCAAAAAAAAATGTAAAGTAACCTTTTCGACAGCGACGAGGTTCTTCTGCAGGAAGGCGATGCCCTGGTGCAGCGACGCGCAGCGGTGGTGCGACAGCGCGCACAGGTACGGCGGCTCGCACGTCACCTCGTAGCAGTAGATCGTGGAGTCGCCCTGCACACACACACACACACTGTAGAGAAGGTACGAGTCGTGAGCATGCTCGTTAGTGGTCAGTTTGACGCCATTATTACGGCAAAGTTCATTAAAACAGTCAGCTAGTATTATTTTTGCCTAAATTGTGTTATAGCAACAGATAGCTGTGACGTAATTTACGGATGGACCCATATATCTATATATATAAAAATGAATCCCTATTTACCTTGGTCACGCCATTACGCGTAAACGTCTGGACCGACCGAAAAAAAATTCAAAAAATGGCGCGGAAAATTAGAAAATTTAAGGAAACTTAAGGACAATATAAATTTTACATAACTGTCAGTGGTTTGAAATAACTGTCAGCGATCGACAGAATGCGCGTGCATACATAGTTAAGACAGGACAACGTCTGTCGGGTCAGCTAGTTAAAAATAATTTTGTACTCACCCGTCCCGTGAGGAATATGGTGGCGGAGTCGTGGTCGATGTGCGTGTGCAAGATGGCGGGCGACACGTCGAGCCCCACCGTGCACAGCGGCGCCGACAGAGAGCCCACTTTGTACAACAAGATCTGACGCTCTGACACCCTGCGTTGGGCAAACAAGATCAAAGGTTTGTTGTAATATTATGAAGTTCTGTTTTGTTAAACCATAATGAAATTCAATGAGTACTAGGAGTGTCTATCTTTGCGTAAATTGAGTAGTAATTGCGCAGGGTGACAAACCAAACATTCGCAGAGTCGATATCAAAATAGTACTATTATAGTAGATGTACAAAATTACAATCTTCATAAACGATCAAAATTAGTAGACCTTAAACAATTATTTAAAAAAAAATATGTAAATATTTGTCCTTTTTAATACCATGTTGATAATTCCAATTGTCGTTTCCCCGACGCTATCCATCTTAGTGTGCGTGTGCGCACAAGGTACACACGTTCACTGTAAACGATTATTAAAAGTAGTGGGCTGCGTCTTCGCGTATGGAATGATCTATACGTACTTGTCGAAGCCGGTGACGACGAGGTGCGTGCCGTTGAGCGCCCACACCACGCGCGCGCCGCGGCTGCCGGCCGGCCCCGGGCCCGCCTCCACCGGCGCGGGCGACGAGCGCGGCTTGTACACCTGCGCACACACATCACTTGTGATAGGACAGACCTCCCCCCCCCCTCCCCCGCTATACCCGCTACTATAACTCCTGTAAGCCAGGATCAGCAGTGGCACGCGTGTAATGATACCGAGCAGTGAAGATCTGCAAGTCTCAGGGGACACTAATTTGTCTATCCTGCATCGAAATAAATCAAATGGAAAGACTGGTAATACCAACACTCAATACCAAAGCGAGAAACAAAATAATGAACAAGGAAGGCATTTTAACTTAAGATAAAAGCACCCGGATAGCCTCCAGTCCACCGTAAACAAAGCGTAAAACCCGCCATAATAGCCAAGCCAAGATGTGCCTGAATATGTTAGTTTCAAACCGTCCAGCATAATTATATTGAATAGCGATGGGTTAATAGTAAACCAACACTCGTCCGCCGACATTCTCTCTGAATCCCACTGCTCTTGTCATAAAGTGTAATGGTGATACTGTACCATGCCCGCATAAAACAATAAATCGATAACTCTGACGAAAGTAAAAAGTTAGTTCGATCTGCTTGATTTTTTTTTTCTCTTGACAACAGAGCAGTTTGAAACAGCCACTTTATTAGATCTCTGACCTCCAACCACACTATGGGTCGGACTTAACTTTATTATCGGTCTATCTGTCTAGAAACCCTCTCCCTAATATTAATTAAAAACTCACCCTAATCAATCCATCCTTGCAAACAGTAGCCAAGTACTCTCCACACGGCGACCAATCCAACGCGAATATCTGATCCGTGTGGCCGGTCAGTGTGATCTCAGCTTTAGGCTCCTCGGGGCTCAGGTCCCAGATCTTGATGGTGAGGTCGTGGGCAGCGGTGGTGAGTAAGTCAGACGCGGTCGGGTGAAATCTGATGATGTATATCTTGTCGGGGTGAGCCGAGAACTTGCGGGCTGGCTCGTTCGTCGATTCTTGGAGGCCTGAGCGAGGATTTGATATTTTGAATGCAGGAATTCACTACTTACAAAGTTGTGCAGATGTAAAAAGTAAATAAGAAAATGTGAAGATGAAAATGATACATCTTTCTAGCATTTGAGTTGACTTATTAATTATTTGTGAAAATTTTTACTGAATTATTTTTTTCGTCATCTATATCAATTTGATGCAAGTTGAAATGAGGTGAACAGAGAAGCTAATCTTAAGATAAAAATCGGAAATGAATTAATAATTATCACTTAAAATAACAAATTTCCTAATCCGCATCGACCCCATCGGTCGTAGTACTGACCGCCGTCGGGTATGATCCACTCGCGCACGTCGCCGTCGTCGCAGGCGACCATGAGGCGCGCGGGGTCGGCGGGGTCCCAGGCCCAGTCCTGCAGCGGCGCGGGGTGCAGCAGCGCGGCGGGGTGCGTGCCGGCGGGGTGCGGCGGCGCGGCGCGCGCGGCGGGCGAGGCGCCGCGCGGCAGCTCCAGCACGCCCACGCGCCCGCCGCCGCCCGACAGCGGCACCGCGCAACGCACGCCGTTCGCTGACCACGTAACAAATTACTCTTACGCTCTGGCTGTGTGGCTTTTGAGCCGTTGGTGTATTAACAATAATTGTCCCAAAAATCGACAATGACACTGTCTGATTACGACGACAATTTAATATTATTTTTTTTAAAATATCATGTAATTCAGATTCATGTTGTACGAGTAAATAGCGAGGATGCAATGTGTAATTAATAAGAGAGTATTGAGTTTTGATAACTTATTTAATGTCACTCACAAATTAATGTTTGCAAATGTTCGTCACTCTTAAAGTTAAGGTTTAATGTTAAGTTAATGTTCAATGTTAAGATAATGTTAGATTAATGTTAAGATACCGAGGACAGGACCCGACTGCCCCGGTAATCGGTTGTTTTACAACTACAGCGCTATTGCCAAACACAATTTTTACGTAAATGCGCCGCGTCCATTTATGCTAACTAAGGTGTTCGGTCATATTACCCGAACACATATAATAAAAAGAAATTACTATTATATCCATGGTTGCCAAAATGTATTGCACATGGTGTGAATCGTATAAATAATTATATTTATCAAAACTAGAAAAAAAAATTACTCACCGTAAAAGCCGTTACATTCGCCGGATATCTGGCGACTAATATTCTTTATGTTCTCAATGTGCGTCGACTTGTGGCCGGGCGTTCCCTTCAAGTGACGGAACTTGGACACTTTACCTGTGGAAATGAATACATAATTTATAAAAAAACCTCCACTTTTAACAGGAATGCGTTTATTTATCTAAATGTTGTACATTATATAACGTCTGTTAAGACATACATCACTCAAAGCATTCAAAAGCATTTTCAACAGGTCAACTTAAGTTGGTACAGCAACAAAACATTGAAATGTTTTTAAAAACTAAAGGTATAAATAATAGTTTTAATGGACGTTTGTAAGACAATCCTTTTTTTTCACATGGCAAAAAGCCCCCACTGCACCTGATGTAGGGTCCAATAGAATGTCTACTGACGAGACATGATTACCCCTCGACAATAGAGGACCGGCCTATGCTTGATTTTGTACATTATTCTATATATAATGTATAATAATACGAAAAAGAAGCACTGCTGCGAAAACTGCATAAAAAAATGTTAAAAAATGAGCGAGCAATTCATATTTAAAATATTGTAATGTACAGAAGTGGGCGCGATGTGGGGATATCGCTTCATCTCTTTCTTTAGCACGAGTCGTAATTCCCGATGACGTCACATGTGCGTATTTCGTCTCTTTTCTGTTTCTTTTAAATTACCCTTTCCACCGAAATTCAAAGACTTATAACTTGTTGATATTTTCCCGGATTTTAATAATTCTTTCAGTGCTATAATTTATATTTTGTAAATATTTCATAATAGTAAAGAACAAAAATGAGTCCGGTAGCCTATCTCACAATTACGCCGGCCTGCTGGAACCACATATACACAGACTGATCACAGACTCAATGGAACGGAACGGAATCATATCTAAATGAAAATCAATAAACTTTTGAGTAGAAATATTTAATGTTTTGATTTTAATAACAAAATCTATAACAATAACACTATTTATAAAAATGTTAGAAATACAAAAGCTAGATCAAACGACACAAATAATCTGGCGATTCAAAATATTTATATAACATTTTTTTTATGTTGCAAGCGTCATAGTAATCTCTATGTTATAAAACTGCCTCGGTGCCATAGTTGTATTATGGTACAACTGAAGTGCCGAATAACCAGTTGGGAGTCCACCGGAGTGGGTTCTGCCTCTGCCTACCCTTTCGGGAATAAAAGGCGTGAGTGTGTGTAAAAACCAGATACTTACCAAAAACAGTAGAAGTCCTTTTAGTAGTAACGTTCGGCACAGAAGCGCGTTTCTCTTCGCGGTCTGGACTCTTGCGAGATTTCAGCGAGTCGCGACGTCTACAAACGTAATTGTTATTTTTTTTATTAATCTAAATAATATTATAATTAATGCAAAAATTGGTGAAAATAATTTTAATGTTTGTTGGAAGCAAACGCAAAAACAGGTGAACAGATTTCGATGAAATATGACATACGGATAGACCATATCTTGGATTAACGCATAGGCTACTTTTTATCCTTGTAATTTTCTAATGTAATTTTTATATGATTTTTAAATATATGACGCTGGCGGTAGAATATATTACATTAAGCTGGTGGTAGAATATATTACATTAAGCTGGTGGTAGAATATATTACATTAAGCTGGTGGTAGAATATATTACATTAAGCTGGTGGTAGAATATATTACATTAAGCTGGTGGTAGAATATATTTGTATACGCCTGGATAGTGACCACCGTACATACGGTGTAAACCCGCCATAGTGTGGTGTGTGTCGTGTCGTGTGTGTGCGTACCGGAGCGGCGCGGGGGAGGGCGGCGCGGCGGGCGCGTCGGCGTGCTCGGCCGCGCTGACGGAGCGCAGCTCGTACAGGCGCCGCCGGTCCGCTATCGACTGGTTGCCGCTGCACATACGCACAATCATTTTAATATTCATTCAAAAAAACAATATCCAAAAGGAAAAATTCTTAAAAAAAATAAAATAATATGTAATTATTGACTACAAAAATAACTTTTCATTCTGTGCTTTTCCAATGATAACATATGTAATTTTGATTAAAAAAACTTTTTTTTACAACTTTACTAAGGATACGTATTTAAGCATACCGCATGCATCAATATGGCGAGATAATGTACTCACTCTGTGTTCTCAAACATCTTGCGTCGTTCCACTGTGCTGGGCGTCTTCGGTCTGTACCCAGAGTCGGAGGAGTTCACCTCCTCTTCCAGGCTAGTGTCCGACTTGCCATTTGTGTATTCCTCTGAAAAAAACATTGCTCTAAAAATGTTTACTACACAAAAAAGCACTCCGTGGCAAAATCACCCTTGGTCTTAAAAAACCTAATAAAATAAAAACTACGAGCTGCAGTTTTCAGCAGAAATAAACAGTGTAAATATTTTAGTCTAGTATTTTTATAAGGAATAAATACTTTTCAATTATCGCCGGTAAGACGTAATACAAAATGCGCGTACGGACGATTTCAATTAACGATCCAATCTTTTTTATCAACAAATATTTTTGACACGCTCACTAAAAACTAAATATTCTAATTGATTAATTCTCGACATCGGATTCTTCTAATTACTCGACTCTGACTAATTCTCGACATCGGATTGCAGATTAAGTTTCGGATCGTTTATTACATTAGCCGTAAACGAATTTTGCATTAAGCCCAACAGGCCTTCTTTGGATTCCCGACCCAATCCTTACCTTATAGAATTTTGTACAGCAGGGAATGAGCAGGAGGCTTCACACTACACACTCACGCTATATAAATTGTGGACGGTAAAATGAGTCTTACAAGGCCCTTTATAGGGTATAAAGTGCTTTCTACACCTAACGACAGCCTCACCTTTGTTAGGCGCGATGTCCATGTCGCTGGTGGGAGATAGTGACTTCTCTTTCTCGTCAGACTTGCCGATTGGGGTCGACGTCACTGGGGTCGTGGCTGTTGGCGCTGACGGCGAGGACACTGTGCCAACAATAAAAAAAAAATAGTAATGCAATTTTTTTTGTTTTGTTTTACACACTACTATAACATATATGCAAGTATGGCGTCTTACTTGATACTAAAGTACCTGAACCTTGAGCTTTAGTGATGGAAACGTGCATAATTAATGGGTCGAAAATACAACTAAAATCTTGGTGATAAATTTACAAAACCCAAGTTTTCAACTATCGCTAAATGCCTGATTTTGTGTGTGGGAGGGGGGGGTGTATCACTAATTCGTGAATGTTAGGAGTAATTAACGACATTCATTTATGCATACGTTTGTATAAGTATTGTATTGGACTTTTATGTTTTGTAACATTGAAAAAATTGGATTTTTATTCGCAGCATTAATGACGTGTCCTTTCTAAATATTCTAAACACCAGATAGAAGAATACGTTTATGGCAGACCTGAGTCGGACTTGGCTCCAGGCACGGCCGGCACGGAGAACACCTTGTCGAAGGAGAAGTCGTCGCTGCCGGCCGACGCAGAGAACGGCTTCGGGCCCAGGCGAGGCTGGAAACAAACGATACTGATTTTTATCTTTAATTAAACTTGAATAAGTCGTTACTAAATTTTTGGACGAAATAATTTTGTATTTAGTACAAAATACTAATTTTGCCATAAACAAAACAAAACGTTACACATTTTTTACACATTTTAATAAGGAGCTACCATTTTTTTTTTTATTTTTGCAATTAAATTTGTCATAATCAAAAAAAATCCATAACACATTTTTACACGTTTTAATAATGAACTACCAAATTTATTTTTATAATATCCTTTATATTGACTACAGCAAATTTTAATGAAGATTACATTCTATCCACTTTAGCCAAGACTAATACTTTTTTTACGAAATTTCTTACCCATATTAGCCCAGTGTGATGGAGGCCTTACACTCGGTATTAGAGGTCCATGAGCAACAGAGGGCTAATGTATGGTATAGTAATACAGGGCTGGTATTACGCCACACTTGTGAACAATCAACGTGTTCACATAGATAAAGGAACCAAAAAGTATTACAAAATACTCTTATACTCTTAACTCTTTATCAAACCTGTCATAAAGAAATCGTGTCACACTGACCTATTTTTTCACGAAATAAAAAAAAAGATAAGCCCAAAAACAAATCTCTTATATCCCACTTAAATCAATACCTTATAGCCAGATAATTGTACCGACGTAGTCCTTGGTTTGGGCTTGGGCGCTTCCGAGTGCTCCTCCATGGACCCTGGCTCCGAAATCGAAGACCTGGGAAGCGGTTTCGGCGCCTGCATCGGCACACCGTTTATCAAACTGTTACTTCTGGACAAAGAGCTCTCCGTAGACTCTGTGCTGTCTGTTTTTTCAATGGTCTTTGCGCTCTTCTCGTTTGTATTTTCGTTATTTTCAGGCTTATCACATTCGTAGTCTTCTGGCTTCTTGTCCGAACAATCGTGCCCGTTGTCTGTGATCTTTTTGTGGAACCCGTTTGTCTCTTTAGGATCTTTGTTCTTTTGCCTCTCCATGCCTTTGATCATGTCTTTCACGTTGACGAAATCGATTCGGTCTTCGTCTTTCGGTTCGGGCGTTGGCTGCGACTTGACTACCGGCTTCGGTTCTTCGATGTGTGCTGGTGAAACCGGCTTTTTCGTTTCGCTCTTTTTTATCGGTGGCATCGCTATAATAGCCTTTACTACTTCTTCTAGGTTCCCACGATGCACCTTTAAAAAATACACTAATTACGACACGCCCACAAATATAAATAAAAATAACAAATGAAAAATAAATTAAACCAAAAATACTTACGACAAAATAAAATCAACCAACTACACTCATCAAACTACAAAATAAAACACTACACTAAAACCAAAAAAAAAACACAAGCTGATAAGAATTTAACCCAAAAAAAAAACACTAAACCATCAATCAGCTCTAACATCTGAAAAAAAGGCAAAAAAAACAAATAACCCAAGCAAATTAAACCTTGTACACTATACTGTCTTCCGGGAAAAGAAGTAAAAAAAGGTTTTATTAACATTATAAGATTTTTTTAATTAACATTGTTTATGTTCGCTAAAACAGGGTATGTTATATATTATTCTTAAATTATAAAACAAGTTTTTTTATTAATCTATATTTGAAAACCACAATCGAAACGCCATAGTGGGTTTTGTTTACAGTCTAATAAAACAAGTTAAAAAAAATCAAAAAAACTGAATTAATCCCACACATATAAAACAAAAATAAATAAATTTCCAACCCTCCCTCCTTACTATGTTATTACTAACTTCTTTTTTTATGTTAAAATTATATTCTTTTCCGTTACTTCCCGCATAATAAGCCAATTAGCTTTACTACAAACATAAAAAAATAACATGCATACTTTGAAAAACAATTTAATGGAATGATGGATCTTGACCGCGTTATAAATAATGAATGACATGTAATACAGTTTATATAAGGAGCCATTCAAGTATTACGTAACGTAATTTTTGAAGATTTTTGTGTAATTTTTTTTTAAATCTTTTAACACATATCAAAAATAATGATTTCTTATGTTTACGCGAATGTTAGACATTGAAATTAAACTAATTTTCCGGATTCTATCGCGGTTTTTTGTTTTTTATTTTTCTCCCGACGTTTCGAAGACTTTGCAGCCTTCATGGTCACGGGGGGGACTGAGGTGTTGTCACCTCAATCAACAACACCTTAGATAGAATCCGGAAAATTAGGTTAATTTCACAGATCAAAAATATTAAAAACACAAGAAAATTAATAAAATAAAAAAAAACTGTTAGTGTGTCAAACTTCATTCTGATTGGTCCACTTTTGCTATGAATTCGACGGTGCGATTAAAATAATTATAGAAATCAACCAATAGACAACTTAGCTACTTCTTATGTTTAGGCGAATGTTTGGCATTAAAATAAAACCAAAACAGACCTTTACGCAATCAATTTGTTTAATTTTTACTTTCGACGTATCGAAGACTGCAGCCATGAGGGTCCCGTCTCAGGGCGGACTGTGTTGTTGATCCTCCGAAAAGTTACAATACATTCACCAAAAAAAAAATCGCGAAAAAATCCATTGTTTTTTTTTGTATATTTATAAACCGATCAAGATCCATCAACACTGCATAATAATAAAACGTCACCCACCTGCACGCAGTTGTTGGCGGACGGGTGCAGCGATATGTTGGGCACGGGGTGGTCCTGGTTGTCGAGCCACATCGGCGCGCTGAGGTACGTCACAGAGCCGCTCGTGTCCGGGTACAAATCCGCGTGGTACTCGCGGTAGCTCTGCGGGACAATTATGTTTGCTAGATGGTAGGCTATCTACCCGGATAGCGACGAAATCCCAAAAAGGGAACCCGATACTACATATACACTTACTACATATACGTCTTACTTATAAACTTGTTTTAGCATTAAGAAGTGATTAAGAATTGCCTGAATAGCAGTTAAAAACATCACCGGTTACTAATTTAAATCTAATTAAGAGGCAAGATGGCGGGTTTTGACTTACAGCTGATCGAGTAAATTTGTGTTTTAACTAAGCATAGCTTTGCGAATTTTTTATAAGTAAGACTGATCGATACTAATATGCATGAATGCGTGTATATCCGGTTTTGAACAGCCAAGCGTAGATCTATCGGCTGATCAGAGATTATCACTCATCAGTCGTTAGTCGTATCACAACACCACTGAGGTGGAGTGGAGTACCATGAAAATAAAGCTGAGGTCAGTGAAATATTAAGCTCAAAATCCTATACACCCGGCGCCCCTGAGTGTGTCTCACCTTCCTGGGCACTTGGTACATGATGGGCACGACGGTGGAGCCGGCCAGCTGCAGCACCCTGTTGACCTCGCCTTCCATCACCCGCAGCGCCCTCTTCGGCACCAGACAAGCCCCTTTCGTTTGCTCGCCTGAAGCACACATTTATGTCTTTATAAGCATTTATCTCTTTTTGTCTAAATGCATAATCTCAAATAGCTTTTCAAGTGTCCAGTTTGTGCCTATTAATTTAGCAACACCATGTTGTAGTCAGCCACAAAAGTGCTCAACAAATGCATAATCTCAAATAGCCTTTCAAGTTTTGTGTCAGTGTAAACAATTGTTTTTTCTTCAGTAACATAAACTTTAAAAGGTTTCTTCATTTTAAATTAAAATATAATGATTGAAGTCAATGTGAAGAAGGGTTTTAAAAGTTTAGAATTTGTTCAGCTATGTTTGTGCCTGACTGAACATATAATAACTGTTCAGGTAGGCAGATGAGTAGCAGGTAAGTAGGTAGCAGTAGGCATAAAAGGCGGCAAATTATCGACAGCTCCGGGCGGCTAAAAGCACTGCTAGAAGCCACTGCTAAAAGGTTTACATGTCATGCTTTCATTTCAAGATATAACTTGCTGAACCGATATCGCTGACTGATAATTTGACCGGTATCTTTATGATAGATAAAGATTCGAAGCAATGGTAACGATAAGTAAGATATTAATGTACAGTCATCACCGATAATGCCGAGTCTCTGTCTCGTGTAGTGAACAAAAGTGACTTCATTTTACCTGATGTTAACAATCAAACTTCTATAACTCTACATGTTTTAGTAATAAACACTATATTCAGTTGTCTTACCATAATAGATGATATTCACCATCACAGGGTAACAAGACAAAATAATGTTATATAACTTTGACAGATGTATTCAGCAGTTATTGGTACACTTTGCCTGTAAGAAGTATTTTTTTTAACAAGACAGCCTCTGCAACTCCTGTATGCCAGCATCGTCAGCACACATTTTATGACACCGAGCGGTGAATCTATGGAAACACTAATCTGTCAATGAATTAAATAAGAATATACTACTCACCAGAATGCCTGAGCCCCTCAATAAGGTAAGGGTCCCTGTCAGTGAGCTCCATGTAGAGTATGGTGGTGTCGCCCTTGCCGGCCAGGAACAGCATGTTGGTGTCAGGGTCGAACAGCGGCATCAGCACGCCGGTGGAGCAGTCCAGCTCCAGGGTGCGCTGCGGCTGCGACAGCTTGCGCACGTCGCGGATCATTATCTGACGCAGGCGAGCCGAGTCGAAGCCTGAAATCATTGTCAACATTGAAAGGAGAAGGGTTAACGTTCGGCCTGATCGAAAACAGATTTACTCAGGATTAACACAGTTACTTAGGCCAATACGACGAGTTCTACACTTTGAGTGCGGTAGCCGCCACATTTATCACATACAGGCCAAAGTTTTTTTTTCCATAGCATTGAAAAAACAAATTAACAAAAATTAACTACTCATAATTTTATATACACAGCAAACATTCCTTCTTCATCAGTACAGTAATAGAAAATTAAACACGCAAAACCGTTGGTCTTGCGCTTAATCTCTCTCCGGTCATGTCGGATTGCCGTCTCATCAGACTACGTGAGTGAGGGAACAGGGAATACACCAGTGTATAGCGCACTCATTTGTGCACAATAATATATCCTGCGTAGTTGGCTGATCTCCCTCGAGATTGGCAGCTGTAGCCGAAATATTATAAGGAAAGAATCAAATCAATAGAAACGATTTGTGCGCCACTGACCGGTGGTAAGTATCCTGTCCTGGTCCCCGAGCCACACGATCCTGCTGTCCTTGATGTTCTGGTGGCTGTTGGCCACGTCGAGCACGGCGGCGGCGGCGCGCGGGTCCAGTATGCGCACCTTCTTGTCCTTGCATGACGTCGCCAGCAGTCTGCCGTCCTTCTTCCACGACGTTGACTGGATCACCTCCCCATGGTCTTTGTTTACTGTTGTCAATGATGTCACACTTAGTACAAACTCCATGTTTTACCCCATGGGACATAGGGATATGTAAGAGAGAGTCAGAAAAGTAGCGAACAAATTCAAAATTTCCAATTATGTATCTCTAATCTACACACAAATTTTAAACGATTTGTTTTTCTTTACCTAAAATTAAGTAAAATTTGTAATTTATTCCAATAAGAAAAAACATCTTGGTCATTGAGTACGCTCCGCGATCATAAAAGCTGCACTTTTCGAAACATCGATGTTAAAATTTAAACATAAGAACCTCTAAGTAGTTGGCTTGTTGGTGGGAACACAAAAATATAATACAATCAATTGAAATTTTTGAATTTGTTCAGCTACGTTTGTGACCGACTTCATATTTATCGTTATAAGTTTACCAAAAGCCTCCTTCTGCTTGGTGAGGTCCCAAAGGGCAAGCTCGTGTCCGGACGCGACGTGGATAAGTCCGTCCGCCACCGGGTGGAAGCCCACATTCTCCACGCGCCTCTGCTTCTGAGACAGCGTGCACTCCGCCGTAGACAGAGACTCCTTCAGACCCTCGGGCGGTATGTGCCACACCTTTACCTGTATAACATACCAGGGGCCTTAGTCTCTATGCAACACATTATTTTTACAATGCGTAAAAAGCACGTAACGCGCCACGTTGAGTTTGAGACAATAGAAATTGTCATACAGAATATCATTCCACCAGTGGCGAAGGGTGAAATTTTCCAAAAAGGCAACCCGACACAACATATAGTTACTACTAATTGTATAAACTTGATCTACAAACCGTTTCAAGATAATTCGATTTTATATAAATAACGAAAGGGAAGCCGGCGTAAACAGGGCTATATGGATCATTCACCACGGCATTCCACAGTAATTTCTCATATAATTTAACAGGACCGCGTTACAAGTTTGCACTGTGGGGGAATAACGCCCTACGAGAAAGAGCACGAAATTTTATATGTCAACGTGCCATTATATGCATATGAAAATAATTATAAAGTGCCTGTAACGTACACGTTGGATGCAGGCCGCTTTCGACAGGTCCGTCTGGAAATCTTTGGCGGAGGCCTATGTTCAGCAGTGGATTTTACGTGGCTGATGATGATAATGATGATGTAACGTGTAGTCCAGGGCCGTCTTTAGTAACTCGAACGGCCCTTTCTGGCGAACTTTTTTTGATCCGATCTATATTTTTGTTGACATGTATTTTTAATTATTATCGACAGGCCGTGGTGGATCTCATTGGCCAGAGCCCAAATGGCCAAATGGAACTCGCTTTAGAAGATTCAAATCCTGGATTTCGAGTAAGCTAAACCTACACCAATAATTCTCAGACATAACAATCGAACTCAGTATTCCTTAGTCCATATCCCATATGCTATACCGTTAAAACTAAACGAAGAAAGCATTATGTGAACCTAATTTAATTAAGAAATTTGTGCCCATATATGGCAATACAAGACAATGACCCACATAGATACAGTGTTTATCAACAGTTTATGTAATTTCCTAAACGAGTTTATTATCTACATATTTATTTACACGAGTTTGTTTGTTTCTAGTCTTAATTAGCGTCATTGTTTGTCAGTAATAATATAGGTTTAATCTATAATTTTTCCTTATATTCTAGTTTAATTAGAAATGGTTGTTTGTCATACTTCACAAAATACGTATATCATTATAAATAGAAAATAATTAATACTTAATCTTAATGTCGATATTAAAGATATGTAAATATACTATTCATTAAGATTTTTAATTGTAACAATTCAGTTCATTCATTTTAATTAAATATTTTTTTATTTTCACAAAATTTTAATGATATATTATTGATTTCAGATATGTTATCTTTTATTATATACAATTTGTATACATTCTTCGCCCATCATTACAATGGCACTTAGGCTGATCTATATTATGATTTTAATTTAATGCTATGTATTGTTGTACATCAAATTGATGACCAATAAATAAAACTATACTTTAATAACGCATTAAGCTGAAGTTTATTTTTGTAACTCCGTAAACAATAACACAGTGCAGTTTCAGAGGATTCGTGATTTGTGCATAGTACTTTGAAGTAACAGTGTAGTGTTTTTCCTTCAACGTTAATTGCGACGCAACACGACTGTTATAGCGCAAAATGTATACAACCGCATAATTTAAGGTAAACGCCTGTGAGAAAGTCGCATATATCACGAATAATCGATTTTCAACACTGGATTCATACACAATGACGTTATGCTGATACGGCTCTGCATAACTCGAGTAATTCAAAGACGATCCATTCTAAACGATTATAATTATCAATGCTGCAGCGAGCGTTCAATGCGCACTTAATCGTTGCAAGTTTTTACGCCTCACAATTACCATTTAAATAGTTAGCCATATAACGATATATAATATTGTATGTACGACTATATACCATGCATGGGGCATGACACCAAAAACTTGGCTCCGGTCATCAAAGTGACTCCACTGCACCTGATGGTAAGCGGATTGGAGTCCAGAGAGCGTCGACTGACGAGAGATGATTACCCCTCACCAGTCGGCACGATTACGCCGGCCTGTTTTAAGTACCTGCGCGCCCAGGGTCTGCGCCCGTGCCTGAGCAGATTGGCACCATCGGACTTACGGCATTGATTAAATACTTAGAGAATATACCCAAAGAAGTCATGTTCAGTGTAATATTTCAGTGTAGGAATGTAATCGTGATCTCGTTACTCAGTTATTCGCCCAACTTTGTCATTCCCGTGATATCTGTCTAGCACTTAACATGAATTACAATTTCGATTTTAAAAATTTCCCGCGCTTTCTATCTAGTAACATTAGACCATGTATAATGGGCTCACGTATGCCTGGTTCTTGGTTGACCACACCACAACATTCTCCGCTAAGCAACAGCGTACAAGCACGACTATGCTACGGTTGAAAGAAAATTATAGCCAGTGTAAATATACATGGAATGTCTGACGATGTTGAGCACATTCAATGATGTTCCAAAAAGCGCAGTTCAAAGTCACACAATTTTTTTAACAGCATTTTGTTTGTGGGTGGTCGCGCTTACGAATCAGGCGGGCCATTTGCTCGTCTTTTAGACAAAAAGAAACTAAAACACTATCACAGGAGAAAGGTTTACATGAAAGTAACCGGCCAACACCCTCCACTGGTCACGTGACTGAAAACATTTCACTGGTATCGTTGGTGAAATAGTAAACTACTTTTTTTGCTTCAGTTCACAATTGGGACGGTGAGAGATGATGCTTGTTGTATCAAAATTTCATTTTTTTATCCTTTAAACAACAGTAATGACCTAATGGGGAATGGAATGGAGGGATTGGAATGAATCCAACCCATAGAGCACGCACGCACTTTCGAAATATTGAATTTAATTTCATAATTTATAATAACTTAAATTAGGAATTTCTTGTGACGATTTCCAGGCCTTACAAAATTTCGCAAGAATTTAGACCTTTTGAATGTTACTTAGTCCTCAACAAAATAAAGCCAATGCAATGTATTAAAAAAAGACCTTTCCCTCTTAATCATATAGGACAGTACGCCCACAAGTGCTACCAGAATAGTGTGGTCTATTTTTATCTTAATTTTATGGTCCTGTCTCATCATTCTCTTAGAATACCTACCCGTATTTTTAATATTCAATCATACTAAAAGAAATAACAACTCTGCTCTGCAAATAGAATTTAAGCCAAAAAATGTGTTCAAGTATGTGCTAGTATGAATGAATATTATCAATTGATCCCTCCGCTTGTTCCCTACAAGGGTCAGCCGTCATATACATTTACATAATTTTGTCATGATATGTAATATCAGACATTAAAAAAAAATTGTGTGACATTAAAGATGCTTGTCACCTTAAGATGTATCATGGATAGAATAATTATGTACTACATCCTTCATAGTATCATGATACAATAAAGTAATTCGCATTTATATTGAAAATGTAAATTTTACTACTTAGCAATTATAATATGTTGATAGCAGTGAACATATTGTATTAGAAGGCAATCTCAGAATGTAAACACCATTGTTTTCCATTCATGCAACACATGAATGAATTGTATTTAGAGTTAAATGTGACAAAGTCCAAAGAAAAGACACAAATGCGAAGGATGTAAAAAACAAAAAATATTTTTGTATGGGCCATATATTTAGAGGTAATTTTAAAGTAATACAATTGAAATTGGTGTAGGGTTGTCTGTGGGGTTAAACCCATTAGGGCAGTAGACATATTTATGTCTACTATGCAAATTAAATGTATCCCCAGAGGGAGGGCATAGCAATTATTCATTAGGGGTTAATAGCCATTACAAAAATAGCATATTGACCATATATTGACTTGCACAGTACCAATCTACAGAGAAAACTTTGCATTCTTTTATATTATGTAGACCAACAGTATTATGTCTTTATTTTGACAAAAAGACACCTTAAAAAATGTATGGGACATAAATATTTCTTTAAGATTGTAATGAAACCGAACATCCTAAATAAAATATATCTAAAATTAAAAGGCCATAGCCTAGTTGAAGCGGCGATATCCTTGTTGGGTGTGGAACGGACTGGCAAGACAAATGTCCGCAGGTTCAAATGTGTATTCTTTGTGAATTTATCGTTCACTTTAATGGTGAAGGAAAACATTGTGAGGAAACCTGCACATCTGAGAAGTACTCTATAGGAATTTCGAAGGTGTGTGAAGTCTACCAATCCGCACTCGGCCAGCGTAGTGGACTAAGGCCTAATTCCTCTCAGTAGTAGAGAAGGCCTGTGCTCAGCAGTGGGCAAGTATATAATACAGGGCTGATATTATTTAAAATTAAAACTAATATAAACAAACCTACTATACAATATGGATCAGAACAAACTTACCAATGAATCCTGTGAACCGGTCAGTAACAAGCCATCATGGAATGGCGAGAACTCCATATCCGTGATTGTGTCAGAGTGCGCGTGAAGCAGCGGCATAGTCTTACTCTTCCTCCCACAGTCATCTAGTGGTAGGACTGCCATGCTGGACCCGACATGCTCCCAATTGAACGCCATGAAAGCAGCCGACGCACATATATTATTGCCATATGTCTGGTAGGATCCCACGCAAATGTCTCTGATACAAGCTTCGGGCTTCGGCACGATCGGCGCCGCATTTTTATACTTAGACGCTTTGAAACGCCACGCCATGGTTATCCACTTTTTGTTAAAAAAATGTTACTCAGTCTTAATTTGGAATGTATTGTGGCAGCTGCAAGAAAAACACGTTGATCAAATGTTACGCTGGAACAGGACCCAGCAAATCAATCGAAGTGCTGAGAGAAATAGGATGACACTCGCCAGTACACTACAACTCAGGGAATAAAGATTTGATGCTTTGATTATAATCAAACAAAAAGGTAACAACTTTGCAACTTGACAACAGATTATCCGTTTTCTATAATTATCTTTACATTTTTTATTGCACTTCTTTCGTACGTGACCAATTTGAAATTCTAATCAGAAACAAATCACTATATCCACTCTATACGACAAGAATATTTATCACAAATATTATATTCTCTTATAAACTTGTTTATATACACAAACTTATTTGAAAACAATAAGTGTGTTAGTGGAAAAATACAAAATAATTTACACCTTTTGTTTTGAATAACTCGACCGGCTGTGACACCGGAAATTGATCGATTTTAATATTATACCAAAAGGACGCGGCGCACTTTTATTTCGTACTAATTTCTTTATCACTACACTTCTCATTTATAAATATTAACTTACCTTAACTTGTGAAAAATACTAAGAAGTTCAATTTCCGCAGACACTCCCCCTAAACGTCGGCCATTTCAAAGCGACATTAGGGTGGTGGTGGTGGAACGGATCGATAATTGATAGAAACGTCATAGCAAATGTTAGTCGATTACACCGACTAGATAATTATGTTTAAATAAAAATTTAAACTAAATAAATAAAACTCTTAACAATTACAGTATGTAATCTTATCTTGTTTTGTTATAATTGGCTAAAGATTTTATAACTTATAATTTATCTACTAGTAGATTTAGTAGCAGGAGTCACGATTGTATTGAAGATTACCTTTTCGCGATATAAATACTTCGTTATACGAAACGTTGCACTGTCAATGTCAAGAACAGTAAATTCGGCGGGAAATTTAATAGCGGTCGCTGGTCATATTTATCCAACGATGAAGTTACAATATAAATATTTTATTGAATATTTTTCTGTATTTGGATTTAATATTTGATCTACTCCTTTCATTGATGCTAATCATTATTACGTATAATAAAATTACTAAAAAGATACCTATACCTTAATCACTGTTATAAAAGCAAGGTTATTTGTGTTGTTAGATCATTAGAAAGGAAGAAAAGATAAACATCTGGCTTGCAAAGTAAGTACTTACCTACTTTATAAAATTTTAGTCACTTTTCGTCTTGGCGATCTCCCTGGGATTATCTCTTCAATATGCAGATTTTATATGATACGGTATTTAATTTGTTACGGACGTTTTTCGATACTAAACTGAGAAAGGCGTTACTCTGTTCAATGTATTTCTTTAGAACTCTTCTTATGGACCATTAATGAAAATGTACTAAAATATGCAATGATGCTACAGGAAGAGTATTTTAAATATTTTTATATGCAAACATGCATAGGCATATAATCCCATTTAATTTAAGTTGCTTTAGTTATTTATTATTTAATTGCTCATTTTAATCATATTTTTTTTAAATGTCATTTAAAATCTAACATAGACAGTACAATTAAAATCTGATTAAAAATTAAATGATTAGGTTTATGCTTTAAATATTAGGTTATTTACAAAGATTGTAGCATATAATACTTCAATGAATTATGTTTATTTTATTTTATTCATTTGAGAATAACCTGTTAGAATATTTTTTGACTTTCGCAGTAAATAAAGAAAATGATGATGAATAAAAATAAAACAATAAAATCTATATCCAAAGTGATAATTTATTGCGAGTATTACAATAATTAAATTTCTTTGGTGAGAATTAATTCCATTACAAACAGGAAACATTAAGTATTAATATAATTCAGATCCAATAATAATGTCGATCATGATTATTGTAACGGAAGCTAAAATGGCAAATTACAAACATATAAATGCTTAATTTATGTACGCGCAAATTTTGTCAATGAAATAAAAAAAAATAAAATTAGACATCAATCGTTTTATAGCGAAATAAATTAAACATTCATATCAAAGTTTGTTAAAAGTAAATTCAAACATATGCAGCATACAAACGAAATTGCACCATAAACAGTTTATTACTAGAAACAATATAGCTCTTTAAAAGGTTAGATTCAAAGTCGGGATATAAATCATTATATTTGAACAATTTTACATAACACTGTGGTCACATTCTTAAAAATACCATGAATGTGTCATCTTTTCTATTCTTACTTGAACATTCCGCATTATAACCCTGATGGTATTAGCAAATAAAACAATAAATAACTAGTGATTCCCAATGCACAGGTATTAATAAAACCACAATCAATTTAAAAAAAATAAAATCATTATCAAATAACAGTAGATATATCGTAACCAGTCATGACACGCGGCTTTGCCATCATTACAGAAAAATAATTGAACCGCACAATATCAGACTTGATAACGTTTTTATGATACAACAAAATAACAATTAGTAAAAATCCACAATTTATCATTGCCTTTTCAACCATTTTAAAATAAAAGTCCTACAAACTGGCAAATCAGACTAAGCACCTTTTTTTTAAAAACAGTGATTGTTGTAACAATATAAAAGGAATAACGCAATAATGATTTGGCCACACATAAGCACGAAGGGCGGTCTAGACCATTAATACAAAATACATCAACTATCAGAACGAATGTTACCAGCGTGTTCTCAGACGCTTTTCATATCATAGATACCGAGAATACACGTGTCTCCCAAAACAAGCTGCGTTTCAAAACAAGACAAAAATATAGGTTGCAATAAAGTCTGAAAATCAATTTTAATAAACATTCTTAAATTCTATCTTCAGTATTTAAAAGGAGCACTTAAAATAAAGTTTGACTGTGATGATTACAGATAACTTATTTTCATAGATACTTGTATATTCTTGAGATGATCCGAAGACAGCGTTTGAAACCGTTTATGAATATCCACAGTAAAATGATATGAAATTACGATCTTGACAGTGTGTTACCACCTGAAATACTTGTTTGTGAATGACCAAAGTTTAAGTTTATAAGTATGGCAAGTTCCGGACTTAATATCACCAGAATATATCCACATAGACCTAAACACAGAGCTGCAAGCCAGTAATATACACATTACACAACCTATAAATTATCAGGATTGTTTTATATTAAAGCGCACTTCGATAAATTGGTATTAGTTACTATCTAAAATAATTTTAAACACTGGTTCGAAAAATAAAATAAATTCTTTAATTCCCCTTTTAAGTTTTCTGAGTTCCCCAAACTAGGTGTTAAGGTACCTTACCAGCTACCACCCGCTTTTAGAAAACATCGGCTCATCATATGCCGAGACCACACTACAATGCTTAATACAATTGTAAAATATTTTTCGAATAATATATACTTCCAAATTGTTCGTAATAATTCGTCGTTTTTATGCATTGTTGCAAACATCTCTGTATGCTTTAATATTTAACACAACTTGTACTGGCATGTACACAACAAAATATTTATGATATATAATTTATAGTTTATAAATTGTCGACATGGATTTGGGGCGATTTTTATTAGGATTTAAAAATATAAACAACCAATAATGGATAACAAGCAATATTGCATGTAACCATCAAATTTATTTTACATGCAATATTTTATTCTTAACGAATAAGGTGCAAGCGCAATCTTGATTTCTAGATGGTGCAATATAATTTAATTGAATATTTGGAAAAGTTACACTTCAGATTGTTGATAGTAATGGAGAGAAGCCTAGGATTTGATGTTAAAGATAAAATATCTTTAAATCCTTTCGCTCATAATCACTTACACATTATTCGTACAGAAATATTTACCATACAAATACCTACACAATGTTTATTATATTGTTCACAATCAATATATCATCCCTGCGTTTTGCTGTCAACATTGCACTATAAAACAATGAGTGCAATATCACAAATTGTTAATGTGATGTTAAAATAAAAAATATATATATATACCGAAAATTAAAATGCACCCAAAACAATAACGTATAAATACATAATTTTTAACGCTAAGTTTTAATTAACAGGTTACGGGAATACTGTTACGTAGCATCCACTAAAACCTACACTTCTTATTTCTAAGACACAGTAACAGGCAAGAAAACGTTGAAATTCCCTAATACAGAAAGCAGTTTTGGAAACAGATGACCAATAGTATTTCTAAACTTCAACGCCATCTTGGAATAGCAGTGCAAAGTTTGTTGTTTTTTAGGTGGAATTTACAGACAATTTACATCAGTAGAGGCTACTTACATATCTTCGTCAGTAAATTACCAAGTAGTATTTAATTTTACTAAAATTAAAATAGCTGCTTTCCTTTTTTAAATGCCGCCGTTCCAAGATGGCGTTGGTGATCACACATATAAAATATGTTGCCTTAAACTTAACCAAAACTTAATAACAGTATTCCTGTAAATATAAACCTACACATTATCTAGTTAACCACAAGGCGTCCTAATGTACGCTAAAGAATTTCAATAATATAACAAAAAAAATTGCAACAGCAAATATTATAACTATAAGGCGCTCGCGTAACACCGTGACATTCTTCTAACATATTACACTGGGTTAAGCAAGTGACTATATCAAGTTAGAAACTAAAAATATAAATAGGTATAAGTATGTAGTTATTAGAATAATTAATGCGAAAAAGGGACTTTAAACCTTATAATAATTATAATAGGAGCACATAATATAAAAAAAATAGTATTTAAAAAAAAAAAAACAAGTTTTATCTTAACGATCTGGAAATCTATACTATTATATAAAGCTGAAGAGTTTGTTTGTTTGTTTGTTTGTTTGAACGCGCTAATCTCAGGAACTACCGATCCAAACCGAAAAATTCTTTTTACGTTGGATAGCCCTTTGTTCGTGGAGTGCTATAGGCTATATATCATCACGCTATACCCAATAGGAGCGGGGCAGTAATGGCTAATCTCAGGAACTACCGGTCCAAACTGAAAAATTCTTTTAGCGTTGGATAGCCCTTTGTTTGTGGAGTGCTATAGGCTATATATCATCACGCTATACCCAATAGGAGCGGAGCAGTAATGGCTAATCTCAGGAACTACCGATCCAAACTGAAAAATTCTTTTTGCGTTGGATAGCTCTTTGTTCGTGGAGTGCTATAGGCTATATATCATCACGCTATACCCAATAGGAGCGGAGCAGTAATGGCTAATCTCCGGAACTACCGGTCCAAACTGAAAAATTGTTTTTGCGTTGGATAGCTCCTTGTTCGTGGAGTGCTATAGGCTATATATCATCACGCTATACCCAATAGGAGCGGAGCAGTAATGGCTAATCTCAGGAACTACCGGTCCAAACTGAAAAATTATTTTTGCGTTGGATAGCTCTTTGTTCGTGGAGTGCTATAGGCTATGTATCACCACGCTATATTCAATAGGAGCGGAGCAGTAATGGCTAATCTCAGGAACTACCGATTCGAACTGAAAAAATGTTTTTGTATTGAATAGTCCATTGTTTGTGGAGTGCTCAAAGTTATATTATCATCGCTCTATGACCAATAGGAGCGGAGCAGTAATGAAACATGTTGCAAAAACGGGGAAAATTATGAGTTTTGAGAGCTTCCGTTGCCTGCGCTGCGTAAACGGTTAAAGTTATGCAACAATGATGTATGACGGGATTGTTTCACTTAAAAAGTTCTAAAAAAATTATTATAAAACAAAGTCCCTCGCTGCATCTGTCTGCCTGAACGTGTTAAACTCAAAAACTACCCAACGTATTAAGATGAAATTTGGTATGGAGACAGTTTGAAACCCTGGGAAGAACATAGGCTCCCGGAAAACTACTACTTTTATAACGGAAAACTTCAGCCTGAAAAACTTAATAACGCGGGCGGAGCCGCGGGCAAAAGCTAGTCCTTCATAAAAGCCTCTCTTTTTAACATGACACGTTCGTTAGCCTGACAAGGGTCGGCTTATACAAACACACCGGACTTTCAGGTCCGCACTTTAGGCGCTCGCAACCCTTGGAATCAGCCTTATGGCATAACAAACACTATGCCACCTTTGAAATAAAAAAGCGTGCAATCCATTCCCTCAAGACAAATTTGTTTTGGGCTCAGATGTGGAACCTAGGGCCATTCAGTTTCGCTCTGAAGAACAATATCTTTTTTAATTTTTTTTCTGCTAAGGCGCTGTTAAATTAAAGACAGCATCTTAAGATACTTGCTATTTAGTTAACAGATATCAACAATATCTCAAATGATATCTTCACAGCATACGATTTTTTTTCAGCTAAGTTTTGTTTATTAAACATGGCGGTCTCAGCTGCGAACGAGCTCTTAATATCAGTTTTACCTTTATTTCTCAAAAGGTTCAATACGTTTGTATACTTGAGATCCTACTCAAAGATAAGATTGATTTACTAATACGGCCCCGAAAGTCCCTTGTATTTATTAATGCCCGCTTTACTAAATTTATCTCGAGGTATGGTCAAGACTTTTAATTAAATAAGTTTCATAATGTATGAACTAAAGCCTTTTGTGTATTAAAAAACCCTAGTTTTACAAATGCGAAGTTTGTGTAGATGTTTGTACAAGCTAACGCTGAACCGTTTTGACAACGTCGACAATTAACGTAATATTATGCTGATTAATATGTTGGAGGATATTTTAATACCAGAAAAGTATCTACAGAGGGCTTTTATTCCGGGAAAATATGCGAGTGAATCCGCGAGAACAAACTTGTAAAATATCAATGTGTTTATTAACCAACTACTCTTTAAAACAAATCATGAACCAGATAAAAACAAACAATAGGAATTTGATTGCACGCGGCGCGTCGCGGCACGTAACGACGAGCCTTCGTGACCGACAATCATTCGACTAATTAAACAACGTTTCGCACTATAATAATTTATATCTATCATTAGCATTACACGCATGCGTACCGAAACGATTATACTCATGTTTCTAACAAATATATCAAGTTTCGTAAGTCGTAAATATCGCTTGAAAATCGTAATATATATTGAACGGCTTTATTCGAAGGATTAAGAACAGTTAATTCTCGCTGTTTCTCTAAATTGTTACTGTTTGTAGAATAAAAGGATAGTACATATAAAACTTAAATATTTGAGGCCACATATTCCTCCGTAGGAATCAAACTGTGACCTCTCATTTCACTACATTGTGAACACCGTCACTGACATAGTAGACGCGATAAAAAATTTTACTATATTTTTTAAGCACAAAATACAAAATATTAAATACCAAAACATAAAAAAAATTATATTACGAATAAGTAAAAAAAATGTCCTTTTAAAACGACAGTTCAATTCAACTTTATCTGTACCCCTAGCACGAATTTTTGCGTAATAGTAAACGTAAAGTAATAATTTCGTATAGATTATTTCAACTACGAAGTCGCACCCTTCTAGTTTACCTAATCGCTTATTGAGTGGATAACATCAGAGAAGGCGCTTGGATCAGTCCGCCTACCCTGAGACACCCTCGCTCAAAACGTGGAGCGCGACTTCGTGGATGAAATGTTCTATACATTGTAGTATTCATATTGAACAGCGCCTTTGGAATTAAAACACGACAGCATACATTGCGCGCGTGTATACTTCGAATAGTAAATCGTGTAATAAGTGACAAATGTATGGGAATTGACAGCAAAAATCTCTTTTTTGACGTATTATCCTCTAACAAATTCAGACAAATACTTAAACAACTAACTCAAACCGAATACTCGGAAACAAACACTTGCTTAACCAAACAGTCATACTATAATGATATACTAATGATATTTACACGAATGTAAGCAAGTAAATCTACGTTTGGTCTCAATTTCTTTACAAATAGAATTGATTTTGATATGCCGTACACTAAACACTACAAATTGACGAGTCGTGATGGGTTGGTTTGGGAGTAACGTCATTTGCAAACACGGTGCTCTTGCAGGAAGCTCTATATTACCTTTGGTTTAACAATGGCCATTATCAGTACAAATCTTATTCTTGCATTTTAGAAACCCACTGTAGTTCTTCAAAGGTATAATATTCTAACAGTTCCGAACATCACGTCAGAAATAATTTCACCGAACGTCGACATATAATCACACAATTATGTCTTGTACAACAATTTCAACGTAATTAAGATTACATAAGTTACAGATTATCTTATCCGTAATACTTTTTAAGTAAAAAGCGACCCGCCTTATCGTAAAATATATTAAGCATTGACCCCTGACATACGAAATAAAACAGTATTTAATGTTTTCGATCTGTTTCCTTTACGAGGTCAGACGTGTGAAAATAGTATAATAAAACATAGTCGTAAAATGCTTTATGTTTGGTAGAAATTCCCAACACGGTTCCTACTGACAATTTTTTTTTTTGTTTATTTCACATTAGTGCTAAATAAATCTGTTAACATTTTTCTATGTCAAATTCCACTTTTCATCGCTCCTCCTTCTATAGCAGGTAATAGCAGTATTGGCAAGCTTCCATATTCGAGAGGTAGTTTGAACAAAACATTATGTAACTATGCACCATAAGTATTTTGGTTGCATTGATCCCTTTGCACTAGGAGTGAAACTTGATCTATTAACCTAAATATGAATGTCGCAAAGAACATTGTTCTTAGTTTCATTCCTAAAAACGCTAAATCCTAAGAAAAGTTCCCAAAAGAAAGGAAGCACCGCTTAGGATAAACTATGTGCTCACAATGAAAACCTACAAAGCCAGGAATTAGAAGGTGCGTTTTCCTCTAGATTTTTGGGCTCAACAACTCACTAACCTTTCATCAGCTTTATTTATACCATAATGTATGTATGTATAATGTAATGTCACTCCACCTCAATGAAAATGGTGTCGTGATAGATTATTAACTGACGAATTATAACCTAAGGTTAACCGACACATCTACCCTTGGCTATTCAAAACCGGACATACACTGATTCCGGAAAGCCCCACTCTTATATGAGTCACTATGGCGGGTTTATAGCTTGTGTATGGATATCGTTTCCTAACTAGCGTATTTGTGGAGGGGTGGACAAAGGGGGCAAACTCCCGGGACCTCGTGTTATACTAGGGGCGTTAGCAGTCATGGCGGTTTTTTTTAAGCGGCTGATCCCGCAGTCAACACCGGGAGGAACCTGCGAACGGTATACTGGTTCCCCCCGGCTAACGACTGCGGGGGCCAGGAGGAAAAGGGGAAAAGGAAGAATGGGAGAGGAGTGTGGGGGAAGGAAGAGGAAGTACTAGGATGGGCGGAGAGGAAAGGGAGGTGAACTGTTCTACGAGTCCCTGCCAGACTCCCCATGTGAACTTGCAACCATGGGGGTGTAGGCATCACCTATAGTGTGCCTAGGTCCGCAACATAATGTCCCCCCGTGCATGGGCGTGCATTCGGTGTGAAGTCAGAGCGCACAAGAATTGCCTCGGGGGGGTCATGGCGGTTAGCTGCAGGACCTTTTTTGTACCGGAGCTTAGTATCGATTAAGGCCGCCACTGCTAGCGAATGCAAATATCCTAGCCCTGGATTAAGCTACTTGCCAAGTACAGTAACACTCATAGTCACTAATATGAGTATGTAAACAGTATTCAGGTGTATTCTTTATTCACAATCCATAGTCATATTCGTGCAGTTATTCGCCCAGTCATTCGCCATGTCTAAACAACGCATAACACTAACAAACAATACGTGGGTTTCGTTCACTGCCGTCGAATTAGCCCATACAATCCTACTTTACACAAAATTGGGCACATCATATCTATACCATCCAAATGTAAAGGCTTGCTTATTACGTCACCAACACTTACAGCACTCGTTTGCAAATGACCAACGCCTCGCACTATATAAGAGGTACGTCACGATGTTACGACAGCGCTGTAGCACTTAAAAGCGATTGGAATGATCTTTTCTACGAAATACACAGTTCTGTGTGGTGTTTATGTATACAGATCATGTAGTACATCTATATGTTAGTCAAGCAATATACACACAATTATATCACAAAGTAGGTACAAACTGAATAATTATTTGGACTTATGTCTTCAGCCTTTAATAAAATTCAATTCCTACGTAATACCAGTGAAAAAATTCTTACAGTCTACCACTGAAGTCTACGCGATACGCACCACATTAAGCGAGAGTAGTATTTGAGTGCTCTATTATTTATCTCTTGTAAATGATCAAGGCTTTGTCAGCCTCAGAAGCCGTGACATACTGTATGATTTTTTACACTGGGCCAAATCAACAACTCCCTGCTTGCACCTTAAAAATAAATACAACAAAAATTATAATTAACGGACAGAATCAATACCCGTCTTAGTCAAACTAATTAAAATAAAAATCCCTTTTACAATATTAAAAATATAAATCGTCATTTATGTTTAATATTATTTAAAGCATACTCTTATCCACATTATCGCTAAATTCTTTAAACCAATATATTAACGTTAAAGTTTAAACAAAAGAAAAAAATCACTTTGTAATATTTTCATATTACAATTTAACCATACAGCTTTCTCATAATGTAAAATCCCCATTTCTAACAAAATAGTAAAACCGATACCATTTAAATACAGTGTAAAAAAAAATATAAATAATCAACTTGCATCAAATCAAAGTGATGTCCATAATCGACTAAAATGACCGTGTACAGAAACACCACAGTATAGTTAACGCTAGTAATATCAATGAGTTAAATTCGTCATATTTAAGAGCGCAGACAACAGGAACTGTCGCCAACAGATGTCGTCTTACCGTTGATCGGGCCTAAACTGCCATCGTATTTCGGCAGCTCCTTGCATTTTGCTTGCTGAAATAAATATAATAAAAAAAAAACTTAAAACCAATTTAATTTCATACAGCAAAGTGATACCTCTGCACCTGATCGTAAGTGGGGTTCATATAGATTATAGTGTCGACTGATGAGAGATGACCAACCCTCGCGTGTCGTTTTTTATTAGTTGAATGCCTTTAACACAGACAGAGACGAAAGCAAAATACTTACAATCGCCTGCTAAACTATGTTACCATACAACAAACATTCGAAGTATTGGTAAGGGAACTTCTGTGCTATTTCCGCAAAACATAGATTTATAAAGGAATTGTATGGACGATTGAAATGTGACTTTGTAGATGGAGTATACCATTGTGTTATACCATCTCTAGCTAAGAAGAAAACTTTAAACCCACAATGCCTATGACCTTTTAAGATATCCTCGATAATATTTCTTTCATTTCATTTCATTTCATTTCATTTCATCGGTGAAAATGTACTAATTACGTGGACGCCCAACCCTTCGAGTATAATAGCGTAAACCTGTCATATAGTATGTACGTATTTTGCTGCATTTCCAAAATTGGAACTTTTATAGGATCGCTAAGACAACAGCAAACCATACCTCCATGAGTTCAACCGCGATCTCCATGAATAGCCGCTCGACATTCTCGGCTTCCTTAGCTGATGTCTCCAGGAAGTACATGCCGTGCCGCTGTGCGAAGTCCTCGCCGATGTGGCGCGGGATTTCGCGGTCCTCCCTGTCAGTTTTATTACCTGACAAACGTCATACGACATTAGTTTCACCCGGAGTGCTATCAATTGTATCATCCATCAAATTTTGTCTACAAAACAATCCAAACCGTGAACTGAAATATACTTCTACTGATAAAAAATATTTACAATAAACCGAGCTACAAGGCCACATTCACGTTGCCTTGAGCCCGTGATGTTCTGGGATATGAATAATACCTTTTCTGAAAATTAGAAAAGTTCCCGTAATCCTAGTGTCAAGTTTTCACACACACCTATATGGCTAACTTTTGCTATAAACATTGCAACGATAAAGTTTTAGTTTTTACCAAAATCGAGCTTAAACTTTGTTTAACATGTTCTGAGCTTGACAGTTTATACTGTACACACACACCTAGAAAAGTTTAGGTATAGTCAATCATAATTGTATGACATAGAAAGTGTATTAAACTGTCGCTTAGAACATACAAGACAACCCAGAATCCACACGTGTATTAAGACTCATATTTACCAATCTTATTAATTCTACGAAAACTTAGAGCATTCTTGGGCTTTATGAGACAACAGGAGTTGATCGTGACTCCAACTTCCTTAATGAAAGTAGCCATTACGTTAATCCCGGACATGGTTTATCTTTATGTCAAATTTCATCAATATGTGACGGTTTCTACATACATTGATTTAAAATATTTAATGATTGTAAATTGTAATTAAATCGTTGTAATCAAATGCAATGTGGAGATATTGATTTTCTAAAAACTGCGTTTTGCATTAATCCAACTGGAGTTGGGTTAATCATCCGTGTCCATAGGTCGAAGAAAACGGAAACTAATGAACAGTAAACTTTCGACAAACCACAGAATACTGAATTTAGAGAAGAAACATCAGTTTATTATTATATTCAGTACAATATCGTTGTTCAGCCAGTACGGTGCGTTTAAGCTGTCTACTGGAGTTAACCGCACATCCTGTTTACCCATATGCGGTTTCCACTAATGTTGAAGACTTGATTTCATTTGCACACGCTCGGATTACGTATCCACACGTCCCAAACACATATTTATATTGGCGCCATACAAAGAGCTCTTTCGCTTTCCATTATCGTGCTAGATATATAAAAAATATATTTCAGTTCTCAAACTTCGACGCCCTAATGACGTGTTGCAGATTAGACTTTAGAGTTTTGATACTCTTGGTTTCCGAGTAATTGAATGTATTAAATTGATGTTAGATTGCAAAAATACGCGAGAGTTAGTTTTACTATTGTGAGATATGCCGATTTATTATCAATTTATATATTTATGTGCACTGTGAGACATGGGCGCCGGGAGGGGGGGCGTGCAAGTAGGTGCACTTATACCCCCCTGCCCAGAACAAATCACAAATAATATATGTCACTGAATAAATCTACCACAATAGGAACTTTCGACCACCGCAATTTGAATTTGAAAAAAAAACTTAATGATATTATGTTGTATAATGTGTTGGTCCAGATGCACCTCCTTGAAAATAGTGTTGGCGACGGCCATGCTGTGAGATAAAATAAGGTACTTCATCTCGAATTTCCATGTCATGATATGGCTTGTACTGACCGCCGTGCCGCCGCGTCAGCTATAGATAGTAGATACTATTCGACGCCCCGGGATATCCTGTTGAACTAGCCGCTGTTTTCGATAAACGAGCCTAATCGCTTTTTTCAATCCACCGCGGTAATTGACCAATCAGAACAAAGTCTTTTTGGACATGCTTATGAATGACGTATTTTGATTCGTTTATTTTCGGTCGAATACTAAGATTGGGATCGTTTATTGAGAACGGCCGGAAGATAACTTAGACAAACAATCCTAGAGTACACACAAAAGATGTTAAGACAAATTTTTGTATACTCACCAACTAATATCCTAAGCACCTTATTATTGGCATATTCCTCGATCTCCCGCAACCAGTCGGGTAGACAGTCAAACGTCGGCTGACAGGATATGTCATACACAAGTATGAGCGCGTGCGCAGAACGGTAGTAGCTCTGCGTTATCGAACGAAACCTCTCTTGGCCCGCAGTGTCCCATATTTGCAGCTGTAACAAATATATATACATGACCTATGCTGTATTTTTAATCAATTCCACAATAACAGTTAGTAAGTTATTAGTTAAATCGCTGCCATAATATAATCGATAGACAGATATATAAGATACATAGGTTTTGGTAAAAACTAATGGTTTTTGCAATACTATCGTTACCATCGATAGTATTGTATGTATTATTGTCGATAAATCGATATTGTCGCTGTTATCAATAGTATTGCACATGGAGAGCTATCGATAGTGTCGATAGTATCGACAGTATTGACATAGGCGATACGATCGCTAGTACAATCGATATCCTGAATAGTTTTAGAGGTCAATCATCGATAGTCAAACTATCAACGGTTCTGCAACACTATATTAGCATAATATATAAACAAAGAGCAGAAAAATATATATATATATATCTTTGCATAATATAATTTGCATAATGTATGTATGTACGCGACACAAATAAAAATCTTTTCTTTTCCTGTATCAACTTGGCTTTTTTATTAATGCCTTACGTCACAACACGCTTAAATGTCAACATTGTTATTTATGAAAACGATTAACGACGCAATAAATGTTGCACATGGGACTAGCCAAACTTGGCAATGTGCCAACCAAGTGGACCTCGGCCCTGACTCCATTCTGCAGCGTGTATTACTCACATTATGATAATTAGCATGATTATAAAGATACTCTCAGAGGCATAACAGACCATTGGCTGAGTGCGATACGAAAAGCCGCGGGTTTTACGTGGCACTGAGATACATGTGTATAAAATAAAAAGTGATTGAATTTTTTTTGTATATGATTCTTTTGTGATTTTAAATCACTACTAGAATAATTGTATTTTAGTGTCAGGTAAATATATTTCTATGATGAAACATTGTCCACAGTACTGGATTAATGGACATGGTCCACCTGTGTGTATATTTTTTCTACATTATTTCTTAAAAATCTAAAACTAAAAACTTTTATGTTTTACATTATTGATAGCAACATTCGAAACTATAAAAACTGATTTAACATTTTACACATCACTACTATTACATTAAAATATAGCTACTCCGTCATAAATTTATTAAATTCATTCATAATAAATTATGTAAAATAAAGCAAAATAAAAAAACTTACAAGCTTCAATAGCTTGAATCATTAAGTATCCTTTGTAAAATTTTGGATGAGCCCTGTGACAGCTGTCATTAAAACACGCCTATAATAAGGGGTAAGGGTGCAGTCTTCAAAACGTCAGGCGAAAATCATAATATAAAAACCGGCCAAGTGCGAGTCGGACTCGCGCACCGAGGCTTCCGTACAAACCTGTAGATAAGTAAAAGTTCACTCATCGCGACAATCGAGTGCGAGTATGTCTTGCAAAGTGTCTTGCGAAGTTTTGCAAAATGAAATCCATAACATTACAATATGGAAAGCTGGAGGAGCATAAATTAAAGACATAGGTCTAAAAATGTAAGGTATTCGGAATTTTTCGTCTATATGTGCTATAAAACCTTGCTTTATGCCAAGCTTCAAGATTCTTGGTTGACTGGATGTACCCTTTAGGTTTTGATTCCTTTGCGAGTAGTTGCGAGTTTGAAAATATGCGGCTTAAACTGCTGTTTCTTTTGATTGCGTTGACATAGAAGTTTGATGTTATTACAGCTTAAAGGTATTATAGACCTGAGTATTTGATATGAATTTCAATTTAATACCTCTACGCGTTCATGAGGAAAGGGGTAGTAACTTTAAAATTATTAAAAATATTTTTATTATATGATGTAACAAAAAATTTACGGTTTACGCAATTTTTCCTTTATCTGTACTATAAGACGTAGCTTCGTACCAAATTTCAAGATTCTGAGTTCACGGGAACTATCCTGTAGGTTTTGATTACCTTGCGACTTTAAAAAATTTGCGACATAAACGGCTGTATCTTTTGATTGCGTTGGCTTAGAAATTTGATCTTTTCACACCTCCAAGGGACATTAGACCTGAGTATTTGATATAAATTTCAGCTTAATATCTCCACGCGTTCCTGAGAAAAAGGGTCTTGACAGACGGACGGACTGACAACAAAGTGATCCTATAAGGGTTCCGTTTTTCCTTTTGAGGTACGGAACCCTAAAAACTGCGATAAAATCCGAAAAATAGTTTTATTTCATCACTTATAAACATAGTATTTCTGGACATTACAATTGTGCATGAAATGTTGGCTCATACAAAGTTCTAGAAATTGTGATAATTTTTTAACACAAGTTACAATTAGAACCATAAAATGTAAGTCGCATAAATTAAATTATACATAGTCTAGATTTATATGACAAGGAAATTATGTCATCAGCTGTTGTGCAAATGTGTTAATAGCTTTTTACATATAATGGCCAAAGGCCTGTAAACTCTATGATAGGAACAAGAATAAGAGAGGTGCATGAATAGCATATAAAAGTTATTGTCACACAATTATTTCCCAATACAGCAAAATCCGGGGTCATAGGGATGGCCAAAGAACCGGTGATATTACGTTGTAATAACCGGAAGGCATACTAAACAATCAATCAATGTTTATGTTTTAATAATCGCATATATAATGTATATAGGTATTTATTAAAACATATCAAGGTGACCAGCAGACAAAAAGAGACATTGAAATATGCAAAAATATTTTTATTTATTTTACATAAACTTTTTTGCTTAGTTATATTGATATGCGCTATCACTCATCATCCACAAATTAAGAACTGTTGTTATATAAACAGTCTCATCACTCCACAATAAACTGGTAAGGGGGTCCGAGGGATGGAGATAGCTTCTATCACTATTCATTTCGATTTGTTTGTAAACATGTCATCACACATCGTTATAATCAGACAAATATGTATAGAATTACATCATCAACAGCACTGGGTTATTACTCATTATAAGCAGAGTCATAATAAGCGGATGTACTTTCCTAGAAGCTCAATAAATTGAGGCTCATGAAATATTTTTTTTTATAAAAACAAAAAATTTGACTATAGTTACATCACTAAAAATGGTTGGTTGTTATGTGCAAAGTCATACTAAACGGACTACTTTATAGTATTTCTAATATAGCAGACTACTTTATGTCTAATATAGCATGTCTAGTTATACAAGTGACTTTATTTAAGTAATAATTAAATATTCTCATGTACTTTGACTTATCATAAGTGTAACTATGTTCGCCTGTGATGAATAAAGCATTTAATTTTTATTTTATTTTACACTGTACTAAAAAATATTTTCCTCAACTGCATTTATTTGTTTAATTGGCTCCAATGTATTTGTCATAATTCCTTTCCTTCAGGGGAATTCCTGAATATCATATAGGATTTTGATAATATTCTTTTTGTGTCGGGTTCAATATGATGTGTTTTACAATTAACAAAAAAGGCAAAAACAAAAACTTTATAATAAATAAAATGACTCCAAAAACCAATACAATCACCACAATAATCCAAGAAATAATAAAACTTTCTATAAAGCTTGACAATGTTTTCTCCAATGTGTGTTTTTATGTTCACATCCACATATATTTTTTTTTATCAGTGTTCTTTAAATCGCTATAATTTTTTAATTGAAATACTGTCATAAACATACAATTTAACCTAAGACTTCATAGGATGTCTAAAATGCACTTATGCACTTGTTAGGAGAAATAAGTACTTTTTATGAAATGATATTCAACTTGAGTGCACATTGATATAAAGGCATGTCATGTCTTTATCTTTAATTTTTACACATATATAGAACTGTAAAGACCCACACACTCACATGGTTATGTAAGTACACATACATAGTAGTGTGCAGAGACTGCACCATACCATACCACACATATAAAAGTGATATTATACACTTATCGGTACAGTATGTCCACTAATTTGCTACTACCAAGTACTCCACTTTATATTACATACTCATGATGCTTTCAAATACAAACCTAGTCATCTTAGGAGCTTAATTTAAATCAAGAATCCTCAAGAGCTCTGACTCCCGTACCAAGCTTTACAGAACTATAATATCAAATGGCCTAATGGCCAAACTATAATATCAAAATAATTACCAACATATTGACAGTGTATGGATGTGGCACAACTGTTTCATTGTAGCATAATTTAAGCCTGGGATGATGTAGTTCATCATAGTTGTGAGAAAACACTACTGACTAATGTGGATTTTTGGACAAATAATAAGACAGAAAGATGTAATTGAATTATTCAATTATACCAAATGTAACAAGCCCAGTGTAAATAATGTTTCGTGCAAGAATTGATATATTTTTAAGAAGACAATACAATTGTACTTAGTTACTTTCATTGTCAGCCATTGTGTTACAATAGAAAATGATTTTCCTCATTCCCACAGTAATGTCTGTTAAATGTATTGAAATTATAAAATGAATTAAAATTAACATAAGTATCAGAGAGAACCAATGTAAATAATGAATTTTTAGGGGAAAAAACATTGAAATAATAAACACACTTGCTAGCTAACTACTTCAAAACATTGTTATACTGAGATATGACAGTATAATAACATTAAACAGGTGTTTTGACAATTAAGTATTTACAGATAAATCCTTTTCGATAAAGCTCCAATTATAACCATATAAGTCGCGACGCTCAGACCAACACTGTCGTTAAAAACAATTTATCATGCCGCCAGAATGATGCAATAAAGAGCCAAAAATGTTCACGCGCAGATCCTACTCACCTTCACTTTCTCGCCGTCCACTTCTACGGTTTTGATCATGAAATCAACGCCTATTGTAGCCCCTTGGCCCGGTGGGAAAAGGCCCTGGGTAAACCTTCGCACAAGACATGTTTTGCCAACACCCGCATTACCAACCAGCACCACTTTGAATAAAAACTTATAATCCTCCATCGCGAGCGCCGAATCACATTTGTTGAAACTATCAACTGAAATTATTTATCACCACTCACTGGTTACGCTTTACTGAATCTACGGCTTTACATTACGATAAGGCAAAGATATTGAGCCCGCACGATTATTTTACGATCAAATGCACATTATAGATTAGATAGGTAGAGTGGATTTGGTTGTCAGATCAAATCTTTATTCCAAAACAATTAATACAAAATGAAAGACAGGTATGTAGGTATTGGGTAGGTCTTTTATAAACTGACGATGTCGATCTCCAGTGTTGCCAACTCTTTTTTCGAAACCCCCAATAAATAAATGTTGAAACCCAGAGACGTTTGTATAACGCCTCATACCTATCCAATATTTATCTTCAAATTCATTATATCAACTACCTGAGGTTTGAGGAAGTTTGGTTCTGCATTACGCTGCTTCAAAACCAATAGATACCACTAGGTATAAGCGTGATTTCCCATTATGATTTTTTAGTTGTTTCTTGCGGAATCCGCTTAAAAGAGTTGGCAATTCTGATCAATTGTCATTTGTCTACTGTCACTGAGATATTGATTTTTCTGTCGGTCAGTGAAGTAAACATAAAATAGACGAACGATTACCAAAGGTTAATAACATATTTAATCAAGGAAATTATAATTTAGAAACGTGAATTTGAATGTAATCTGCGAGTATCAGTAAAAGTAGATTTTATGTAGAATAGAAGCCTAGACTAGCGCATTCCTTCTCCTGTTTAAAAAGGGTACCAACTGGTTGCGAGTAAAATGTCCAGTATAAACTACACAACCCGAACAGAGGGCCAGACAAAAATAAATACTATAATATGGACTGTGCCTAATTTTGTAAATCTACTGGAAAACAAGGTTATTCGGGAGTTCCGTACAGAGAAATCAAAGGACCCAACAGCAGATTCTTCAGAGTCGAGATTTCAGTTAAAGATGCAATTTCTTGGTCGCGACAACGACATTATTGAGATATACTATTTATCCCCCAATCCAGTTTTTCTTAAGTCTCTTTTAACAATATGTTTAAAACGTTTTGAAGAGCGCACCATCGTTATAAAAGAATATCACACTATACAAGCGAATAAGTGGCAGTACTTAGCCACTCTATTTAAGCGTGATATTGCTAGTTATGAAGGTCGTGACGTATATTTACTCAGTGATGGCAGTTTACGTATAAAATTCCAGTTCATGGTTACAAATGATATTAAAGTTGAGCATTCTAATGTACCTGAGGCACAGTTAAGTGATGACTTTGAAAATTTGCTCAACAATGGATTATTCTCAGATGTTACTATGAAATCTGCTGAAGGTACTGAATACAAAGTACACAAAGCTGTGTTAGCGAGCCGTAGTGCAGTTCTCAAGGCACATTTTGAACATAACACAACCGAGTGTTATACCAACACCATTGAGTCTCCATTGGAAGCAGATGTGCTACGAGAAGTACTCACGTTCATATACAGTGACAAAGCACCGCGAGTCGATGAGATACCAGAAAAACTTTTAGCAGCAGCAGACTATTACCAACTCAACAGACTGAAAAGTTTATGTGAAGAAGCATTGCACAAGAGACTCACTGTTGAGAATGCCATAGAGACACTGCAATTGGCAGATTTACACTCGGCTAACACTTTGAAGCAATTAACTCTGGAGTTCATAAAGGACGGCCAAGCAAGGTTAATAACTACTACTGATGGATGGGCTAAAGTAAAATCTGTTGAGTTGATCAAGAGGATCTATGAGTACATCATGGCAGATGATGTTGATGGTGACATCAAATGAGGAAAAACATAAATACTCCTTGCTTTTTAGAAACTGTAATGCTTCAAATAGCAGTAAATATTAATATTGTGACTCTTATTAAGGTGTCATAATATATAATGCAAAGCTTCTCAGTGGGTGGAAGAACATTCTGCTACCACAATTATTTTGCAAACTTTTATGTTTATCCTAAACTTGTAAATACTACAAACATCTCTTATTTAAATTTTAATGCACTAACGCCCGAATACTAAAACGCTACTCAACCAACCAACTTGTCTGAGGCCTACTTAAATTTAATAGGCTACTTAATTTAAATGGCATTCTCAAACGTACGTTAAAAGATTTTACGGAAAACTCAGTTGAGGAGCAGTTAATTTGCTATAGATTATAAAAAGTTTGTTTTCGTTTACATAATTTTAATAAAATGGTATTTATGTGTCGTTTCACGCAGCATAATTTATGAAACATAAAAAAAAATCAAATAACGTAATACGCAGTTTAATTAAAAATGATTTTTAATAATTAAATTCTCAACATTGATGTAGTAAATACATTCCAACTTATTTATACTTGCCATTTGGCAGCATGATCAGTATTGACATTAGTCATTTTAGAAAAAAAAACTTCTGTATCTGTCAAATTTTCGTCAACAATTAAATCATAGTGACTAGTGATTATTTTCTCTTTGTTAACAACATAATTCTTATTTCGTGTCTTACCACAGAAGTTTCTATTTTATAATTGTATAAATATAATCAATGGAGTCTGCAAATAACAAAACCCAAAAAAGGGGTTGAAATTATACCTAAATAGAAAAACAAGAACTGCTGGATATAGTGAAAAAGTAAGTATTGGATTTATTTGGAGGCCCATCGAATTAAGAAAAAACGGCATTGCAGGATGCGGGCTGCTTACGACATTCAATCTGGAAATTTTGCGGGAGGCCTTTGTTCAGCAATGGATATCATGTGGCTGATAATGTTTTTTTTTTTGTTAATTTTTTTTAAAAAATATATTTGTTTTATTGGCAGCTCTCGTGAGGAACACAAGCAGTGAGCTGTGGGCGAGTACCCGGCTGTGAAGTGAGAGGCCGTGGGTTCTCTTGTGTGATATATATAATCAATCAATCAATAATTTATTCAAGAAATAGACTTCTGCAGGCATCTATATATATATATACTATGTGTAGCAAAATGTCTGTAATGTAATGTTTATATCTCTGATATATAAGAATTACAATTAAAAAATATAATAATTACAATAAAGTTTTTTCTTGCTTCTCTAATAATTATTTCTTCATTCAGACATGTTGACTTTCAATAAAATTAATTTCCCTTAAAACTGTTACATACACACATAATAAAGCTAATCATCCTAGAAGGGGTAGGCAGAGGCACAACTAGTTCCATGATATAAGCATAGGCACAACTAGTGCCATGATATGAGTACACCATGATGTACCGTAGGATCCTACACATGAAAAATATCCCAGATGACCCTTTGATAGGTGCCTGTCGTAAAGAAACGAAGGGCAATAAATATCTGGTATTTCTTTTTATCACCGGCTAGGCTGGATCAATATCCAGTTTAAATCAATATGATGAATGAACATTGCTGAAATGACAATTCCTGAATTAAAACGCATAATTTAGGACAATTCCTGAATTAATGAACATAAATACTCTTCGCAAGTGTCTAATTTCTCTCGATTTCTTCGATTGACCCTATATTCTTCTTCAGACAGTGATGATAGTGAAGAAAAAGACATTTTATTAAATCGAAAGAGAATATAATAACAACTAACACAACAATAAATATTTTAGCGTAAAGATTTGAGAGTAGTCGCAAGCACTCTCAAATTAATCTCAATTAACAGCCATATAAGGCGGCCTTAAATAGCTGTCAAACTTTAAGCAGGGTTTGTGAATACCGTTTGAATCAATAAGCGGACCTTAAACCTTCGTCGCCTTAAATTTAAGGTTAGGAAATAAGTGACGTTTCAGTATACCAATTTCAAAGATAACGAATGCTTAAATCCGTGAGGCCATCTTAAATATTTAAGTGGCGTTTGAGTATTCGGGCGTAAGTATATAAATGTATCTAATTATATATAATTGTAAATTATAATACCCAGCCATGTATTTATACTGTCCCACTGCTGTATAAGGGTATCCTACCACTGAAATAATTTAAGCTTGGTGACCATATCCTGGACTACATCCTTCGAGGGTGGACTCTAGTCTACATTAAAATAGCTATCAACTTCAAGTGGGAATCATGAGGGGCAAAACTTAAAATTAATTCATTAGGGTCAAAAATCCTTCAGATTATATTAAAAAAGTTTTGTTTCTCACGATTAGAGATTTACGTTACACAAAACTCAATTTCATACCCAATTTGAGCGTCAAAAATAAAATAACCTAGACATTGTTCGAAAATATTTTGTAAGAAATAAATAGAATGTCCTATGATCTTGCGCACGGTGGCGACAATTTCTAATAAACACAAAACTGTGTCTAATATCATAATCAATGTCGGCCAAAAATCCTTCAAAATCAAGTTTTTTATATCGTTAACATTTCGATGTCTGTGTTATTTGACTTTATTATAATACTACAAGTTATTAAGCACTTTATTTTCAAATCCATGTCGGTTAAAATTAATCCATGAAACATCGGAATGTTTGCCGGCAAACAAGACAGCTACATGACATTTACATCGGTCACGGGAATATAACCTTATATACTACATAATAAGGTTATTTTTCCGCGACGCGTAATGTCATGTTTCCCGGCAAACATTCCGATGCTTTAAAACTATTGTCATGTTTGTACAGATGACAGCTGTAACAATCCTGAGAATACCAGATTTCTGGCGACAAAAGACAAGATTGGTTCCACCTATAAAGATATTTATAAGATGTTTTTATTACAACGTCATTGGGTTCCACCAATTCAGTGCCGTCGTTCTTTAATACAAATTCACATAACAGTAAATAGGTAACATCGTCGATATCGGTTGCTTGCCTGATTGCGCGTTGCATTAAATGTTGCTGTTAGTATGAGTCGATATTGTAATAGGTGTTTTGAGAAACAAGTAAACGTTTTGTTATATATAACGATATTGAAAAAGAAGAACCGACATGCGTAATGATTTCTTATGTTTACACGAATATTAGACATTAAAAATAAACTATTTTTCGGGTTTTTTCGCGGTTTTAATATTATAATGTTCTCCCGACGTTTCGAAGACTTAAAGAGAATCCTCCCCGTGATCACGAAGGCTGCAAAGTCTTCAAATTGGGCGAAATCTAAAATATTAAAACCGCGATAAAACCCGAAAAATAGTTTATTTTTGATGTCTAATATTCGTGTAAACATAAGAAATCATTACGTATGTCGGTTCTTCTTTTTAAATATCGTTATATATAACAAAACGTTTACTTGTTTCTCAAAACACCTACTAAAATATCGACTCATACTAACAGCAACATTTAATGCAACGCGCAATCAGGCAAGCAACCGATATCGACAATGTTATTTACTGTTTTGTGAATTTAAAGAACGATGGCACTTAATTGGTGGAACCCAATGACGTTGTAATAAAAACATCTTATAAATATCTTTATAGGTGGAACTAATCTTGGCCGTTGTCGCCAGAAATCCGGTATTCTCGGGATTGTTACAGCTGTCATTTGTTGTGGCGGTGCTGGTGGCTGCTGCTCTGAAGCTAATGCAGTAGCAGGGTAACTCTGTGATGATGAATTTAAAAACTAAACGTGCGCGTCAGTGGTCACCACTTTCCCTATTGTATTCTGGGGTGATCTGTGTGTATATTATCAGAAGACGTCAAATGTTAAACTATGGACTGTAAATAAATTAAAACTATGTGCTTTTATAATCTATGAACCTACGCTACACCCATCCCTTCGAATCTATTAATAGTACCGGGCCGACGGATAACGGATAGATTGTTAGTACGCTCATCCCTACTCGCTGATGTCTTCATCCTCTTTCAGTAGCCGTCCTGAATCGAGGTTCGTAACCCGTTTGTAGGTTGCCCTCTCTATATCATTCATTTAACTACACTAACCATAGCTTGACTGGTCCTAGCTTGCCTAAGCCGCTGATGCAACTACTGATTGTTCCTGCACTGCCTGTCCTCCCAAAACCCATTTGTCCGAACCTCTGCCTTCTGTACCATCGAATACAACCATTAACTTGTTCTACACTATTAAATCTAGGTGCGCGATCTATTCAAGGATTTTCCTGATTATTGCTAACCTTACTCTTCTCCTTTGGGGACGTATTCGAACGGCACTTATTAATCTGTGGTTATATATCTATATAGGCGAGTATTGACTACGACAGGCTTTCCGACTTAGGGCTTTTAGCCCTAAATTTAGGGCAGAAATATGTTTAATGGGCTTTTTTCAGGCCCCAAAAAAATTTAGGGCTATTATTAGAGCATTAAACATATTTTCATGTATTACTGTTTGGCTGAACAAAAAAAAATTAAAAAAGGTAAAGCGTTCAAGACCTTATACAAAGTATAATGCTATAATGCCAAATATACATTGCTGCCGAACCTGTACGAGTCATCACGAATCCGAGAGTGTCACTCCGGCGTAATAATGAGCACCCACACAATCCACTCTATATTATAATTCACTTTCTACCTCACAATTACAGACATGGCTCTGAATATAAAACAGGGAATTTATTTATATAATTTTCTTAGATAGGTATACACATTGGGTATACACTACACCGTATAAAAAATATGGACTGTACAGGGAGTTTTTTTAGGGTTTTTGAATTTTGCATTTAGGGCTATTTGGGGATATTTTATTTTGACTTTAGGGCTATTTTTTTAGGAGTTGGTAACCCTAGTCTACACAAGGGACTTCCACGGAACATACAGAGGAAACGTGCTTTTGTAAACAAGTGCATAGTAAATTCTGCTATACGAAGACAGCCTAGCGCAACAAGGAACAAAAAATCTTTTGTATGGAATTGACATGGCATTTAATGGCGGATACTGCTATCTCTCTCTCTCAGTACAGTTTCTCTTTCTATTCCTCACCGCCATTATTATTGTTTGTTTACTTCCTGACGTTTTGGAATACATTTGTGTTTTATTGATTTATGTTTGTATTATTTGTTATTCAAACAAGTAAAAATATACCAAAAAGTGTTTTTGTTGGTGTAAGTGAATACGTTTTAAAGACATGCCACCAAAAAACGTTTCATTACGTGTGAAATTTGTGGAGATCGAGCTAGTCGAATAAATCACAAAAGCAGAATATTAATGGCGAAATTTCCATTGGATGAGGTCAGTTAAGCATTAATTAGATGTTTTTAGTCATCGCGCAAATAAAGTAGCTTAGAAATAATGAAAATTCTCATTTTCTAATTACCATTATGTTACTAGTGATGTTGTTATTATTATCGATATCGATACCTGTTTAAATTTATTAATCAATTTGCCCTCCGTGGTTTCACCCATTTAGGTCCAGAATCAGATTCTGTGGGAACATAGTGATAAAAAGTAGTAATTCGAACTATCTACATACCAAGTTTAATCGCAATCATTTTAGATTTTTTGCGGGTACGAATAATAAACATACAATTGCATGCACACGCTTTATAATATTAGTAAGATGATGACTGATCATCAGGACAAAAAATACTAAAGTCGTGTATGTGTCGGTGTGTGTGTGTGTGTGTGTGTGTGTGTACTTAAAAATGCGTTGAGCAATCAATGTGCCTGGTCACTGTTTATGATTTTAGGCTTAAATATAATTTAATAAGCAATTTATTTACAATTAAAAAATATTTCCAGATGCCGAAAGTGGGTTCAGGTTGTGGGAAAAGAAGATTTGATATATGTTCCCAGAGAAAAGCTGCATACTTTGAAATATGTGTGTGGTTCTCACTTTAATAACAAAGACTTTAATAAAAGAACAATCGCCTTAGAAAGTCAGCCATACCATCGAAAAATTTGAAAGCTGATCCACTTCCTGATGAAATGTTGTTTGAATTTCCGTGCCATGTTTTTATAAACAATGAGTGTGACAAAGAAGTGTCACCATCCTTTGACTTTATAATTAAATATTCTCATTGTACCTTGACCTATCATAATTGCAACTATATTAGCCTACATGGTGAATGAAGGATTTTATTTTAAAATACAATTATTATTCAACATGTGAAAGCTTTTCATTTTATTTCGAGTCCTCATTTTAGTCCAGCCTTGTAATTATAGTGCTAAAATGTTCACTATATAGCGTGAGTTGGATTGATAATGAGGATTTGAAAATACATTATATGAATTTTATCAAAGTAGCATTAGCGTTGATTCCCACCCAGTAGAATTTATCGATATCGATAAAAAGTGCTCACTACTATGTATTTTGTTCAGTTGGTAGTATTGTTATTTGACGTTCCTGACGTATTCTTCCGTGATATTGGTATTGATACGCCATGTAAATTCGATTTTATTACTTTGTATTAAGTCCTGTCTCTTAAAACGTAGTGATTATATTCTCTTTGTACGAAGACGGTGTTTTAGTTACTACTACCTCATGACGGAACTCCCAAGTAAACAACGCATCTAGTGATCCTAAAATTTCATTGTTAAATGTTTATCGTTGACGATTAGCAAAGAGTATGTATTTATTACGCTCAGAACAACTAAAGCCATAATCTGAGTCATTGTGTTATAACGATTAGTTATCTAAAAAGCGATTGCAAAGTGTATTCGTTAATTGAATTTTTTTAAATTGAAATTAGAAAATACATAGTATACATAACTTTGTGAAACATGAACGTATTTACCTTGGATTTCGTTTGTTTTACAAGCAAGGATGGCGAGTATAAAAAAGATGTTATGAGACAACAGGTTAATTTTAAAGAATTATTAACAAATCAGGGTCCGAATATGAAGATTATTATGTCCAGGTTACCGACAGAAAACGGTACACAACAACCTAAGTTTCGTGTAAAATTTGAGATTCCCTACATTAAGAACGATGTTTTTGAAGTATATTACATTTCACCATATCCTGTTTGCTTGACTTACATATTCATGATCACAAAGGGTTCATACAATGAAAATTTATATAGAATTGATAAAGAAACACATCAGGTACAAGCAAATAAGTGGCAATACATGGGCACTGTACTGAAACGGCCATTACTTACGAGTATGTCGGATCAAGGGTGGTTCACTTTTGAATTTAAATACCAAATACTTGAGAAAAATAATAATAGTGATAATTCTTACACACCTAAAGTTCGATTGGCTAATGACATGGAAAATTTGTTAAATAATGGATTTTATTCAGATGTTACTATGAAATCTACCGAAGGCACTGAATTTAAAGTACATAAAAATATATTAGCATCCCGGAGTGCAGTCCTCAGAGCAAATTTTGAACATAACACTATAGAGTGTCATACCAACACAATTGAGTCTCCATTAGAGGAGGATGTGCTACGAGAAGTACTCCTATTCATATACAGTGACAAAGTAACAAAAATCAATGAGATACCAGATAAGCTCTTGGCAGCGGCAGAGTATTACCAACTCGAAGAACTGAAAATGTTGTGTGAAAGACCATTACTCACGAGACTCACAGTTCAAAATGCTATCGAAATACTGGAGTTTGCAGATTTACATTCTGCTGATACTTTAAAGCAGGAAACTCTGGAGTTCATAAAGCATAATCCAATGAATGAAATAGTAAAAACCAAAGGATGGACCAATATCAAATCTGTTCAACTAGTTAAGAGGATCTGTGAGTATATTACATGTGATAGTGTCGAGAAATGAGATTTTGCATACATTCAGGTATATTTTCTTCCAAAATAATATATGATAAAAGCATTTAAAAATGTAGGGTTATTATTTTTCAAGTTTGTAAAGTATGGTTTCTTAACATTTCAAGGAATCTTTGTTCAAAGGATAATAATATAAATAAGGTTACTTTATTGTGACTACATGTAATACCATCGTTGATATTTGAGATGAGAAATATATTAGGTTAAAATTTTTAATCTTGTAACCGGATTTTGAGGTCAAAAATGGTTGCAGTCAGTGATGTTTTATTCTGTGTTTATAAATTGAACACTCAAGTTTCCTGCAAGTAGTTTTTTGACAAAACTAAATCGAAAAATTCTAACCACTATTTGTAGTTTCATATTTGAACTTTATTTCTGGCACAGTGCATGCTGTATGCAGTTCTAATCTATCTTAACCAACTTGAGAACTTCTGGTGACATAACTTTTATAAACTGGTGATTATTGAAGAAATGGTGGAACTAAATGGCACTGACATTCCATTACTGTGGTATTTTTTTATATTCACTTTTATATTATTACTAGCTTTTGCCCGCGGCTCCGCCCGCGTTTAAAGTTTTTCGGGCTAAAGTTTTCCGTTATAAAATTCACCCTATATATTTTCCCGGGAGCCTATGTTCTTTCCGGGGTCTCAAACTGTCTCCATACCAAATTTATCCTAATACGTTGGTTAGTTTTTGACTTTAACACGTTCAGGACCAATTCTTGTGCGCTCGGTCTCCACACCGAATGCACGCCTATGCACGGGGGGACATTATGTCGCGGACCTTGGCACACTATAGGTGATGCCTACACCCCCATGGTAGCAAGTGCACATGGGGGGTCTGACAGGGACTCGTAGAACAGTTCACCTCCCTTTCCTCTCCGCCCATCCTAGTACTTCCTCTTCCTTCCCCCACACTCCTCTCCCATCCTTTTTCCCCTTTTCCTCCTGGCCCCCGCAGTCGTTAAGCCGGGAGGAACCAGTATACCGTTCGCAGGTTCCTCCCCGTGGTGAAAGCGGGATCAGCCGCCTTTAAAAAAAAAACACGTTCAGGACAGATGTAGCGGGGGACTTTGTTTTATAATATATTTTTGTATAACTTTTTAAGAGGAACAATCCCGTCATACATCATTGTTGCATAACTTTAACCGTTTACGCAGCGCACGCAACAGAAGCTCTCAAAACTAATAAATTTTCCCCGTTTTTGCAACATGTTTCATTACTGCTCCGCTCCTATTGGTCATAGCGTGATGATATATAGCCTATAGCACTCCACGAACAAAGGGCTATCCAACACAAAAAGATTTTTTCAGTTTGAACCGGTAGCTCCGGAGATTAGCCATTACTGCTCCGCTCCCATTGGGTATAGCGTGATGATATATAGCCTATAGCACTCCAAAAACAAAGGGCTATCCAACACAAAAAGAATTTTTCACTTCGAACTGATAGTTCCTCAGATTTGCCGTTACTGCTCCGTTCCCATTGGGTATAGCGTGATGATATATAGCCTATAGCACTCCACGAACAAAGGGCTATCCAACTCAAAAATAATTTTTCAGTTTGGACCGGTAGTTCCTGAGATTAGCGCGTTCAAACAAACAAACAAACAAACTCTTCAGCTTTATATAATAGTATAGATATAGAGAATATCTTTATTTTTGACGCAAAGATTTTTTTTACAGCCAAACACTATTTTGCGTTATATTTCCGTATATATTCATATATGTGACCCAAACCGCATGCAAACTATTTCCCACCCATTTCCGATTTTCCCACTGCATAGTCTTCCTTCCCCTACTTTTCCAAGCCGGGGGTAGTCTGTAAACTAGCAGGGACCCCCAGTGAACTAGTAATGGTTCCACCCCATGACTAAGGACGGTGCTGCTAGGGAGAATACTTAAAAAAAACATTTTATTTTTGTAAAAAAATGAAGTATGAATAGAACCGTTTTGTATATAATAAACTATTTTTGATGCATTCCCCATTAATATACATATATGATGAGCATCATTTTGGGTATTGGTACGTAAAACAGGTGCTTTAAAAAATATTTTTAGTTAATTACAGATTTTTCATGTTAAGGGGGACTCATTAATTAGATTTTTTGCTATAGGCTCTCTACAGTGTGTATATCTGAATATTCCAGTAAATTTGTCCTGACCATAAGAGCCCGTTCACATGCCGAGCGTTAGACGCGCGTTAAATAAAAGGGGCGCTTAGAGAACACGTATTTTGTATTTAAGTAAGTATATCTAACGAGGTGTTCACATGCTAGTACGTGCCAATCGTACGGGATCTTAGTGTGCGAATTATAATGGCTGAATCTAGAAAGCGGTCATTCCATTGGCATGAGATCACCTGGTATACTTGCATAATATATACCAAAAATATTTTAATATTTAGTGTATTTTTTCTCATAATATAATCTTGTTTCTATAGACTATTATACCATAATATATGTAATGTGCCACATGTATGTTATAAAATCTGTAATTATAAGTCTGAAATGTATTTTTTTTATATAGTGCTTAATGTTAATATATAATTTGTGCGAAAAGCCAGTGCGGCACGACATGCCAATCGTCTGTTATAATCCATAAAGGTGCTGAAGATGTGCTTCAGCACCTTTATGGATTTAAGTATAAAAATATTACCAAAGTACGCGAAATCACGGACTCGTATTTGTGTGGTCAATATGCAAACACCTATTTTGACATGCCCATAGATGTCACTTTAACACAGGTAGTGTGTGTAGTCGCACTGGCGCGGCGTTTGGATTCGATACGCGAGTAGTGAATCTCGCCCATGTATTCAACTTGTTTATTCACTTTGTGGTAATTATTGTGCCTTATTTGTAAATCAAAATCATTGTGGGCCATTTTCAGCTTATTATGCCTTACAAGATTAGTCTGTTAATTATGCATGTTGTGACTGCCTTAAGAAGCTGCTACTTTTATATTTTATAATGATGTTTTTCTTTTATTTAGTGAAAGTAGCATTGTAGCAGCTACTGGCTGTTCTAAATAAATAAATAAAATAAAAAAAAAAATTATGTAGTGCTAGAATAACCATTATGCAGCCAGTGAGATCTGCAAATCTTTTCTTATCTTATCGCATAATATGTCTGCAACTTTTAAAATAACAAAACCATGATGTACTAAAATTGAGTACAAGCTTAAAATGGCCCAAGATGTTTATTAAGATACTGACATAGATTTATAATTGTATACAAAGCTGTATAGCTTCAGACAACCTCTTTGATATTTATAACAAAGATATTCCATGTTTATATGCTAGATATATTATGTTTAATAAAAAACCTTAATAAATATTAAGTTTTATTGTTCACTGTCACTCCCACTGCTATCATCACTAGAGTCACTATCACTTGTATACATAACCACATTCTTTCTATTTGTATTTACAAATATATCATCATTGTCCATTTCTGTCTCTTGTTTGCCATCATCAAATTGTTTTGGCCACACATTGTTTTCTTTATAATATTTTATAGAGTCTTTGTTCATGATTTTCACAATTTCAGCTTTCACTTTATCCCCCTCTGGTATAGGTTCAACAAGTATGTAGTCACCACGTTTCACCCATATGTTTTTTCTGAATTTAGTTGGCATAGACACAAGGTATTCTTCACCGGTAGCACTTGTTATCTGTAACACAAAGCGGTATAATGTTATGCATATCATTAAATTGTATATTAAAAACTGTGTTAAGCTGATAATTATTTAATGAATATGATATGCACTATGTCTGTTTCTACCGCCAAGCAGAAGTGTGTAGTCACTGTTGTGTTCTGGTTTGAAGGACATTGTAGCCAGTGTAACTACTGGACATAATAAGACTTTAACATCTCATGTCTCAGGATGGCAAGCACAATATAATACCAAAAAATAATTTATAATTCAAGGTGTAGGATGGTTGCTACTGTTTGTGGGTGGCCATATTGCATACCATCAGGCGAAAGGAAAGCTTGTCTCGTCATTCATAGCAAATAAAAAAAAATGCTACCTAACTTTGATTTGGTATCATATCCCATTCACCAGATGAGCAAATATTTCAGTGTCTAAAATTACTACCATGTCATTTTTGGGGTTGTCGAAAAACAATTTATAAAATAGACTATTTCATGTTTAAGGACGCTCTTGTATGGCCTGTTTAGAAAATACTTATAAATTCGCCTCCTTTGTAAAATACAATTTCCTATTATACAATTATTCATATCAGTACACACTATTTTTTAACATAAAATAATAAAGCTAATAATATATGAAAGGAAGCAAGAAAAAGAAAGTTATGGATCAATAGAAATATATTCGTATGGTCCTAATTATGTGAAGATGAAAGAAGATAAACACTAAGTACAAGAAAATAACAAATTTATCTTTTTATTAGATTTGTTTTTTGATAAACATTTATAAATACACAAGCATCGATATCGGGTATAAAAGAACGCTGTAAATACAAATTAAAATACAATCAAAATATCCTTACTTCGTGAAGATTATTTCCCTTGCTTTTGACAACTTTCACGATAGTTTGGTTAGCCTTAGGTAACTCATAATCATCCCACAAGGCTTCGTTCATTACATGCTTCCGTTTAGTTACTTTAGACATCTTGTTTGCGTTAAAGTTACATGTATTTAAATGGGGATATTTAATTATCTTTATAAAGTTCAGACTGTTTTGTAATAACTTTGATCAGTAAAAAATTATTACAATTTAGAATTTACGGTGCAAGGAATGTAAACACTGCACTTTGACATTTCGAATTTTGAGGTTATAGCTTTATGACCATAGATTATCATCTGTAATTTCTATTACTTTGGCAGAACAAGTAGCGCGGTTGAAAGCGCGGGAAACTTCGGATCGTGGCGGACGTACTTTTTATATTTCTGATTTTCGTTAAATAAGTTTGTAAATATTTCCTATCATCTGGGTTGTAATTATTTGTAAATTTTGTAGTTTAGTGATTTAGTAATTAGTGCATATAATATTTTGTCATTTGGTAAGTGTAAATATATTATTTATTAAGTAGTAGGTGTAATGAATTCACCGCCTGATCCGGGGGGTTTGTCCCCCCGGCAGGCAATTTTGTAACAATTACATCAATAGAAAAAGAGCAAACTCCTAAACCACAATACATTTCTGAATCTGGTATGGAGACAGACGGCTCGACGTCGACTAGGCCAATTAAACGCAGTCGTCGTTTGATATGTAAAAAATGTAATAAAAAAAGACGTAAGCATGATAATAATTCTACAAACACATCTGGTTGCGATTGTGCTGATACTTCACAAACGCAACCAATAGTTATATGTTCAAATGAGTTGACAACACAAACAATTCCCGCCCAAACAGTCGGCCGTAAACTTTATGAAAAAATGATTGCGCGCCATATCTATTACATGTGCAGAAGATTACAGTTGGAGAAAATGATGGTGCTATCCTCCATCCTCTTGCATTTGGAAAATTCTTAAAACGAAATGAGTTCAAAAATATAATTAATGGGAGCGTAAAAAGGATTGGAAGAAATAAAATAGCCATGGCTTTTTCTTCTCATATTGATGCCAATTCTTTTATTTGTCATGAAAGTCTTAATAAATCTAATTTAAAGGCATTTATCCCAACATTTAATGTAACTCGTATGGGGTTGGTACGTGGAGTTCCTGCCGAATGGTCTCCAGAGGAGGTTTTGGAGAACACCTCTGTTCCCATTGGCTGTGGGCCTATTTTAAAAGTGAGGCGTTTAAATTTCAAAGCTATTATTGAAGGCTCAACTGTGTGGAAACCTTCCCAAACAGTTGTTTTAACATTTGATGGGCAAGTTCTACCAAAAAGAATTTTTATTTGTTACAATGCACTGCCTGTGGACCTTTACATCTATCCTACAATACAATGTTTTAATTGCTGTCGGTTTGGTCACACAAAAACTCAATGCAGATCTAAACCCCGCTGCTATAAGTGTGGAGACAATCATACTGCTGAATGTTGTGATATAGCTGAGGGAAGTGCTTCCTGTTGCTTATGTTCTGGATATCATTATGCTACTAGCAAATTATGTCCTGAGTATGAACGCCAAAAACAAATTAAGTCGCATATGGCTCAGAGTTCAATTTCTTATGCTGAAGCCAGTAAACATTTTCCACCAGTTTCCAAATCTTTTGCAGACACTCTTATTTCCCGACCGTCTCATGATCCAAGTGTTCCCGAACCTGTTGTCTTGAGGCAGCAACAGTTTAGCAGTTATAAAAAAACTATTTTCCGGAAACCATACTCGCCAGTCACTCCTACTAAGGGATACAACAAAGAAGCACATAATAATATATTGAAAGATTTTAAAATTCCTGAACCCACCAATGGATGTGCTCTTAATAATAATACACAAGATCCCCAGCCTAAACAGTTTAATGTAAAAGAACTTATTTCAGCATTGATTACTATTATTACACATTTTAATTTATCACCGTCCAACGTTGCTCCTCTTTTAAATAGTCTTTCCTCATCTCTTTCCCAAAATGGACAATCTGAATCTAATAATACAATGGAATTGCCGCAGTATAACCAATAAAAAAAGTGAATTAATTTATTTAATTAATAAATATGAGCCATGGGCTTTTGCTCTTTCTGAGACATGGCTCAAACCAAACTATACCTTCAAAATTAATGGTTATAGTATAATCAGAGAAGATAGACAAGATGGGTATGGTGGTGCTGCCATACTCATTAAAGACTCAGTGCCATATTCAGTAATTTCTCTTCCTTCACATAGCGATGAAATATCTATAGTGGCTCTAAATGTCAATAACATTTGTCTTGTTTCTGTTTATATCTCTCACCCTTCACTTCCTTTACTTCATGAAATTAATAACCTTATATCCTTTCTTCCCCAACATTTCCTGTTGTTGGGAGATTTCAATTGTCATCATCAATCTTGGGGTAGCTCTATATCTAATCAGTATGGTGAAGAGCTTCTGGAGATATTAGATATGCACAACCTATGTGTATTAAATTCAGGCACACCTACTCGTCGTAACACTCCTAACAACACCAATCAGAGTGCATTAGATCTATCTATTTGCACCCCAAACTTTGCATCTTTTCTTACTTGGTCTACTTTATCCTCTTCATTTGGCAGTGATCATTTCCCAATTAAAATCACATTTCCTTCTCCATACAGCAATGTGCCACCAAAAAAGCCTCTTTTAAAATATAAACTGCCAAATAAATGCAGTGAACTCTGGACGAAATTTAGTAAAAAGGTAGACAGTCAGCTTTCTTCTCTTCCGAGGTCACCAATGGCAAGGAACAGATGTGTGCTGAAGCTTTAGCACAAATTCTTTGTACCGCCGCTGATGACTTATTTCCTGTGAAAAGTAATTCAAAAATTAGAAAAATTCCAATGCCTCCCTGGTGGGACATTGACTGCACTAGTGCTGTTAAAAATCGTAAGCAGGCAGAAGTGCAATACAATCTTAATATGTCTCAAGAAAACTTTGAACTCCTTTCCAAAGTAATTGCTGAAACACGTAAACTATTCAAAATGAAAAAGAAAGAAGGCTGGCATAGTTTCTGTGCCTCTATTTCTCCCAATACACATCCTACTATTGTTTGGAATAATATTAAACGTTTTAGATCTGCCTCGGTGTACCCTTCTCCCCGTATTCCGGAATCATTAGCTAACGACTTCTTGGATAACCTGGCTCCTCCGTGGGTTCCTCAGGAGTTTATTTTGAAACCAATGTCTATATCTATCTGCAAAGATGTTGATGACTGGTCGGCCTTAAAATTACCATTTCACATTGACGAATTAAAAGGTGTTGTCCAGAATACTGTAGATTCTACTCCTGGATTTGATGGCATCCCATACTCTTTTATATCCCATCTGAGTGATAGCGCTCTTCAATACTATCTTTCATTTATTAATTTTATAATGTCAACAGGAAGCATTCCCCCAATGTGGAAACGTCATATTGTGTTGCCAATTCTTAAACCTCACAAGTCTCCAACCGATATTTCCTCATACCGACCTATAATCCTATCCTCAGTCTTAATGAAACTGGCAGAACATTTAATTAAAAATCGGCTTGATTGGTATGTTGAGAGTAGAGGTTTTCTGGCAAATTCCCAATTTGGCTTTAGAAAAGGAAAAAGTACTTTTGGACTGCCTCAGCATTTTTACCACAGACATCCGCATGTCTTTTTCAAAAAATTGTTCTACGGTAGCTGTATTCTTAGACATTAATGGCGCTTACGATAATGTATTACCATCTATCCTTCAACTAAAACTACAATCCCTTCAAGTACCATCTAATCTAACGCATTTAATTTTAAACATTTTAAATAATAGATCAGTCAGTATTTTGTCATCAGAAAACCAGTTCACCCGACACGTTTGGAAAGGTTTACCGCAAGGATCAGTATTAAGCCCCTTGTTATATAATATTTATGCCTACGATTTAGAATCTTATATTACTAATGGCGTTAAAGTTCTACAATATGCAGATGACTTGCTGTTATATTACTCTTCCGATTCAATTGAGCACGCATGTTCAGTTCTTAATTCTTCATTAATTTCCTTATCGTCATGGCTTTTTAAAAATGGTTTAGATCTTTCCCCATCAAAGTGCGCATCCGTAGTTTATACCAAAAAGAGAACTCTACCTACAATTAATATTGTATATAACAACATTCCAATTCCAGTTAAAAGCGCTTTTAAGTATTTGGGTGTTTTATTGGACTCTAAACTGTCTGGGACTGCTCACTGCGATTATGTTGCTAACAAAGTGGAGCGTCATATAAACATGTTACGATGTCTTAGTGGAGTATGGTGGGGTGCGCACCCACAATCTTTAAAACTAGTATATAACGCCATTATTAGAAGTATTTTTGATTATGGTTCATTTGTTTTTGAACCCGGCAATATAAATGCTTTTAAAAAATTAGATCGCCTACATTCAAAATGCTTACGCATTATATCAGGGGCAATGAGATCAAGTCCAATCAACGCCCTGCAAGTTGAATGCGGTGAATCTCCTCTTTTTCTTAGGAGACAATTTCTTTCAGATAAATATTTATTTAAAATTATTCAGTTTTCAAACCATCCTCTCATTCCGCTACTAGAATCACTCCGAATGCATTACCTGAATAAACCATCTCATAAATCTCTTCCGTGCATAATAATAAGTTTTCATAAATTTCTTGCTATTACCGCGCCAACTTACTGTTATAACCGGCTCGCTATATATAACAATAGCTTTAGTTCATTAATTTTCACTCCTAAAATATTTTATAATTCTATTGATAAAAAAATCTGGTAGTGCTAGGGCTGCATTTAACGAAATCCTTGCTGAACGTTTTGAGGGTTTTCACCACTTATATACAGATGCTTCCAAAATAGGCCCACTGGAATGCGTTGGGATTGGTGTTTTCCACGCACAATTTAATATTGTGCAAAAAATTAAACTTCCTATGGAATCCTCTGTTTTCACAGGAGAATGTTTGGGTATATTAAGGGCCATTGAATATATTCTTCTATTTAAACTTGATAAAGCAATTATTTTTACTGATTCCTTAAGTGCTCTTCAAGCAATGGCTAAATTCCCTTTTAAAAGTAATAACACTTTACCCCTTATTATACAAATAAGAGAATTGGCGTTCAAGTGTCTTTCTAATGGCATTTTGCTTCATTTTTTGGATTCCCAGTCATTCGGGAATCGAAGGAAATGAGAGGGCGGACACTCTTGCTAAAGAGGCAGTGAATTGCGGGGACTTGTTCCCATTTAAAAATTATAGTCAAGACCTTCTATCTTTACCAAAAGCTTATCTTTATAAATCCTGGAGAGAAGTTTGGCTCTCCAGTATCAAATTAAAGGGCCGTTATTATGCCAATATACAACCGGATGTGACATTAAAACCCTGGTTCTTTAAGGCTAGGTTTAGTAAAGTTGAGACATCTATTCTAATTCGTATGAGACTTGGCCACACATGCTCTGAGGCTCATCTAGCTAAAATAAACATTTTAAATAGCCCCACCTGCCCATGTGGTGCAGAGGTGGGTGACCTTAATCACATCCTGTTTTCCTGTCCTCGTTATGACCACTTACCTTTCTTCCAGTCCCTATTGCGTCGCTCAGTTCCTTTACCTTCCTCTGTTGTTTGTCTTCTTCACTCTAATGACATGTTAGTTTACCAATGCATTACATCTTTTATTATTAAAAATAATATTAAACTTTAGATATTTTCTTTATATTCTTTCATTCATCATTACAATGCAAATTTCATTAATCATTACAATTCATTAACGTAATTTTTATTATTTATGTTTAACGTTATTTTTATTATGTATGTAAACCAGCCCATCAACTCCTATCTGTATATGTATGACCTATTTCTTTATATTTTAATTCTTAACCCACTTGATAGTATTTTATTACCAATATATCTTCCTCCGAATTGATATCGTACAACATTCTTATAGTTTCCCAACCTTTGTATCCTATGTTCCTATCCTATCCAAATAACTTGACATTGGCTAAATGCATCTAAACAGCGAAGCCAAAAAGAAAAAAAAAAAAAAAAAAAAAAGTAGCGCGGTTTGACCTAGTATTAACATTTACGTATTTTTATGATTTTCATAAATTTTTGCCGTTTTCTTAGAAAATCGACATTTTATGGAATTGAGTAATTATTCCTAGTCCAAGACCTGAGATGTAAGTTTCAGATAGTAACTTACCCCCAATCTCATTAAACGATCCCAATCGCTTTTTAAATCCATCGTGAATATTATGATCTAATCAGAATAAAGTTTCTTCTCACATGCTTACAAATGATAATATATTGATTGGTTTATTCTTGGAATGGGATCCGAAGATTAATATTGGTGAGTTTATTAAAAAACGGCGGTAAATCGGACTCAGGTGTTGGCCGCCTTACAATAAATAAACACACCATTTTATTATAATGATTTATTAGCATGACACTTTTCCAACACGTCGAATATGTTGAGCGACTCTCCGTTGGGTATGCCATAGCCTTTCTCCAGTCCGTGCGGGTTGGACGGCGTGGTGCAGGACAACGTAGACTCTTTCCGCAGTACTTGGTCTACTTCCACAGATGAGAAGAACGCTACAGAAAGCGGCAAGTCGTTTATGCCAACCCTGCAAGAAAACATACATTCTTATTTTTAGAGGTCACGGCAAAGTGATCCACAGCACCTAAAATACGACGGCGTGAACATTAGAACTCGATAATACCGCACTTGTAAATGACAATATGGCAATAAAAGTGGATAAAATGTACCTTTGAGAGCAAAAAGCTCTCGTGAGTAGGTTAGTTATTTGCAACGCTAGCGCCGTTTCGTATTTGTATTCCTCTGGCACTAAATATCTCACTTCATCGTGGAAACTCAGACAGAATCTGAAAAGAAAGCACAAATTGAAGAGTTGAATGTTAGAATGTCTGTGAGTCGATACCATTGCTTTATTTATTTGTAAAAAAAAATATATTATTTTTCATACAAATCAAAATTGCAATCAAAAACTACTTGATTTATTATTTTCTCTAAGTACCTAATTATTATTATTGTGGATACCCACATTCTGCTACCTAAACTCAGAACATTACAATTATCTTGGTAAATGCACACAGTAGCATTTTTATACCAAATTTTTTTTACTTACTATATGTTGTGTCCACAATTTTATGCGAAATTCATGAAAATTCTGACTCATCATTGCTTTGTTATTTACTTATAAACAAAAATTCAGGTAGCAGATTTATAATGTCTTACCTCCTCTACACACCTCATTTGTTTATTTGTGTAATGTAAAGGTATGAGTGTACCTGGCCCGCGGCGCGAGGTGCGCCATGCTGGCGAGCATGAGGTGCAGGAAGTCCGCGGCGGCGCTCTGCACGGCCCAGTTGAGGCGCGTGTTGGTCCAGCGCCCGCGCCCCGCCGCCAGCGCCCGCGACAGCGCGCCGCACAGGAACGCCGTCCGCGGCGAATCGCAGTCTGTCCACACACACAACAATTACACTTGGCAGTGGCGGCCCTAAACGACGCGAGGTCCCAGGCCAGAGCAAAAAGAAACAGACGCGAGGCCCCGGGCAGAGTAAAAAAACGTTCCCCTGCTTTAACAGTTTCGTCGGTATCGTAAAAAAAAGGTCCCGCGAGGCACCGCGCGAGGTCTCTGTGAGCGCGAGGCCCCGGGCGGTTGAGCGGTTCGCCTCCCCCAAAGGCCGCCTCCGACACTTGGTACATCAACATAAAGCCTATAACTGCCGGCAAATAACTTGACCCATAGTTTGTAGATGTCCGCAGGCGAGTGCGGGCGGTGGCGCGGCGTGTTGACCGAACTATTGGTAGACCACACGACTTTCGCTTCTCGTACTCCGCTCAGACCCCGCTTACTCATAAATAGCTGCAGTTGCAGGCGATATTTGTGGGAGTGGAATGTAAACTACGTAAATGAGATGAAAGCGAGGTGTGAATGAAGTTTGAGAGCTATGGCCGTAAAAGGTTAGACTGGAAAATAATTAAAAAAGCAATTTACTTGAAAACTAAACTTTTATTTTGAGCGTATGCCATATATATTTAACTAGCTTTTGCTCGCGGCTCCGCCCGCTTGAAAGAGTTTTCCGGAATAAAAAGCAGCCTACAGCACTCAGGGATAATGTAGTTTCCTTTTAGAAAAAAAAAATCAGTTTAGTGGTTCCTAAGATTAGCACGTACAAACAAAGTCTTCAGCTTTATATATTAATATTTAGATGCAGGAATATTTTCGATCCTTATTTATAACGTTAACTTTAATAAAACCATGACAAGTCCGCACATACCAGCTATTTCCTCCAACTTGTTGAACATATCAGACTCCGTGCCGCCGACCCACCGCGGTCTCTCGAACATTTCCTCTAACGTCTTCCCGCTGAGTTTGGCCAATCGCATCGCCTGGTATGACGTCATTTCCACCGCCTGCAACAAAGATGTGGTCACAACTTTCTTTCCGTCTCCATCCTCTCTGTTGTCCTGCTGAGCCGGGATTCGTAACCTGTTAGTTGGTGGCCCTCAGCATGGCCAAGAAATAGGATTTACCACTCTGTCGTAAATCGTATGTCGTATCTATGTATACTTTGTCGTAAATAAGAAAAGCATTATCAAAGACCCAAACCCACGATGTACGTCGGCACGCGTAACTTATACCTGGTTATCCAAATCTTCGTCCATAAATCCCTCCATGTACTGCCTCTTGAGCGTGTAAACTCGTCTGCCCTTAGTGGTGGCGAACATCTTGGCCGCCTTGCTCTTAGCTTCCGATATCGTCATGGTTGGGTTGAACTGTTTCAGTAGTCTCTCGGCGAAGTTTTGCCCAGCACCTGTAACAAATAGTAAACTCTTATTCCATACACTGAAATGGAATAGCATTGCGCTGGTGTCTATTGCTATGGACAAAAATCAGACTCCCGGCTGATACTGAGTGGAAAATCCAATATCACTTTATCGGACCCGGGATCTAACCCGAGACCTCAACGCTAGGCAGAGACTTTCCCGCCCTCACACCCACCACTACAACTCCTGTCATCCAGGATCAGCAGTGGCACGCGTTTTATGACACCGAGCGGTGAAGTTCGGCGAATCTCAAGGGACACTTAATTTCTCTTTATCCCGCAACAAAGTAAATCAAATGGAAAGATAGGAAGGAGTTGAAAATATTAATTGTCCACTTCCCTCCATAGCAAAGCGGGAGACAAAATAATCCACTAGGCAGTAAGAAGAAAAAACAATGTGCTACCGTATATGCGCGCGTAGTTGACGACCTTGGCGTGGTCGCGCCGCAGCTTGTGTGCGGCCGCCGTCAGCGAGTGCAGGTCCGTGTGTCGCGCCTTGTCGCCCGCCACCACCGCCCACCCGAACGGGTGCCCGCCCACCGCCCCCGACCCACTGTCGCCCAGCAGCGCCGCGATCCACAACTCCTGCACGAAACGGAACACAACCGTTAATGACATTAAAAATAAACTATTTGGCGTAAACATCATCTAAATTAATTAGAAAATCTCCGCAGAGTGTTCGCTGCTACGTTCATTACGCAATCGCAATGTGTCGAGCTAAATCACTGCCTATACATGCAAATACATGGAATTCAGTGCGCTTCGATTCGATTGCTTTCGATTTAGTGAATGCCCTGTCTAACCGCCATTATTTGCACTTGTTACCTGTGAGTCGACGTCAGCGCCGACGAGCCTGTATCCGTGGGGCGCCTGCACCATGGTGCGTAGCTCGGAGCCCACTCGCTCGCGGTGTGCGTTACTGTGTGGTTACCTGTGAGTCGACGTCAGCGCCGACGAGCCTGTATCCGTGGGGCGCCTGCACCATGGCGCGTAGCTCGGAGCCCACTCGCTCGCGGTGTGCGTTACTGTGTGGTTACCTGTGAGTCGACGTCAGCGCCGACGAGCCTGTATCCGTGGGGCGCCTGCACCATGGCGCGTAGCTCGGAGCCCACTCGCTCGCGGTGTGCGTTACTGTGTGGTTACCTGTGAGTCGACGTCAGCGCCGACGAGCCTGTATCCGTGGGGCGCCTGCACCATGGCGCGTAGCTCGGAGCCCACTCGCTCGCGGTGTGCGTTACTGTGTGGTTACCTGTGAGTCGACGTCAGCGCCGACGAGCCTGTATCCGTGGGGCGCCTGCACCATGGCGCGTAGCTCGGAGCCCACTCGCTCGCGGTGTGCGTTACTGTGTGGTTACCTGTGAGTCGACGTCAGCGCCGACGAGCCTGTATCCGTGGGGCGCCTGCACCATGGCGCGTAGCTCGGAGCCCACTCGCTCGCGGTGTGCGTTACTGTGTGGTTACCTGTGAGTCGACGTCAGCGCCGACGAGCCTGTATCCGTGGGGCGCCTGCACCATGGCGCGTAGCTCGGAGCCCACTCGCTCGCGGTGTGCGTTACTGTGTGGTTACCTGTGAGTCGACGTCAGCGCCGACGAGCCTGTATCCGTGGGGCGCCTGCACCATGGCGCGTAGCTCGGAGCCCACTCGCTCGCGGTGTGCGTTACTGTGTGGTTACCTGTGAGTCGACGTCAGCGCCGACGAGCCTGTATCCGTGGGGCGCCTGCACCATGGCGCGTAGCTCGGAGCCCACTCGCTCGCGGTGTGCGTTACTGTGTGGTTACCTGTGAGTCGACGTCAGCGCCGACGAGCCTGTATCCGTGGGGCGCCTGCACCATGGCGCGTAGCTCGGAGCCCACTCGCTCGCGGTGTGCGTTACTGTGTGGTTACCTGTGAGTCGACGTCAGCGCCGACGAGCCTGTATCCGTGGGGCGCCTGCACCATGGCGCGTAGCTCGGAGCCCACTCGCTCGCGGTGTGCGTTACTGTGTGGTTACCTGTGAGTCGACGTCAGCGCCGACGAGCCTGTATCCGAGGGGCGCCTGCACCATGGCGCGTAGCTCGGAGCCCACTCGCTCGGGGTGTGCATTGCTGGCCGTCATCCATGTCGGCTCGCTCGCCCTGTACGTAGACAATATAGTAAATATTAAATAGACAAGATATTCGAGCGGTATCCGGGTGATTTTAGGCAAAACTTTGTAGATTTACATAAAACTTGAAACACATATTATAGATCATGTCCTGCATTAGCATATAGGCTACATTAAATCCAAGTAATTTACTTTTGTAGGCATTTTGTTTTTATCTGATGTTACGCACAGCACAATAAAATGGGAGTTTTTGCTTTTCACTTTTGACACTATGAATACGTATGATTGGGCACAGCCGTTCCATGCGAGCATTCGTGGGCGGGCGTCGACTCCCCCGCGGACCCCTTGCGGCGGTGAGCCACGGCGATGACTCGACAAGATTTTTAAATAGATGGCGCTGGCTTCATGCAGGCGCCGCTATGGAACGAATGATTTCGATTGACAAGCATATTATACCTAATTGCTTTGTAATTTATCTCTAATTTAATATCAGGTAAGTTGTTTACGGTTGATACCATGATATAGCTGTCACAGAGCTCATCCAATATTTTACAAAGTATAGTTCAATACAGCCAGTGACCTCCTGGTGAGTGTGCCGGCGACCACCACGTGCGGCACGATGGCGCCGTACCGCGCGGCGTGGGGCCGCAGTGTGGGCGGCAGCCACACCGCCTGCTGGCCCATGATGCGCTCGCGGTTGTTGCGCCAGTACGACATCATGCGACCGAACGACAGCACCTGACCGCCACACATCACATATTACAACACTGTTTTATATAAGAGCGCGGCGATGGCAGATCCAAACTAAGGAGAGAGTTGGGCACGTAACCTAATTTACTCAGAACATGATTTGTAATAACAATAAAATATGATTTGAACTGCTAACAGCAGAAATTACATTTTATTAATTGATGTCTCTGCTAGCACTTTCATCCCTATACAACCTAGGTGCCGGAACTTAGAAAATACCTTCTCAGCCTCGTTCCCCTGCGCCGACAGAACGTTCTGACTGAACATGTCCAGGAAGTCCCTCGCCAGGGGATTGCCCACTTTGTACTTGGGGCCATCCTTGTGCGGTAGTCTGAGGAAATGGCAGCAACCTATTACACATAAAAATGACGGTAAATTGAGAATTATTACCAAGTATTGCGCGAGACTTCATCGGCATGGAAGAATTTTTGTTATTGCAGTAAAATAACCTATGTTAAGGATAAAGTAGCTTACTGATGTTGAAAAAATTATTAAAATCGGTGCAGCGGTTCAGAGTTTATAGATTACAAAGAAATCATTTCTCATTTAATTAATTTGGATGAACTAACCCTGCAACTGTATTCCGCACCACACTCCCAGCCCATGGTACTGGTTGGCGGCAGCTTTCTCATCTACCTTCTTTCGTGCATAATAAGCCTTCCTAGCCAGATCCTCCTGGAAACGTAATGATGGTCATATTATTAAATCTTTCAGATCACCAGCAGGTTATGTTCGGGGTAGGTTATATGAAAAAAAAAAACGAATTTGTATAAATTAAGATAATTTGCAATTACAACGTGCAATAATTATATCTTTAATCGGGCGCGATAGCGGGAGAATGATGTGCATCCATCGATGTATATATCGCAAGCGTGGTGACGTCACGCGCCGCACTCTCGAAGTCGAAATACCCCTTCTCCTACAGTGCTCGTAACCACCAACTGCTGGGTTAGGCCTCCAAACATGTAATTTGGTTATTTTCTGAGTGTCTTAGTTTACCAACAGTCTTTTAAGTTTAAGATGGGTTTCAAGATGATTTCATCTCACACTATGTCCAGAAGTGTTAGGTATAAATTTAAAATAATGCCTTTAATAATGACAGTTCGCTAGATCGGCAATTTTACTGACAAACATTTCCACCTGTTTTCCTTAAATGGAAACTCACATCACTGATGGTCAAGATTTTAAAAACACTTCACTTAACAACACGTACAGCTAACTTTATATAAAAAAAGTATTTATTACATCTACTGTCTTTGGAAGTCTGTGTATGTCCGCGTCGACACTAGCATCCTGGCACTGGACCAATGGGCACATCTCTAGTAACTGCTCCAGAGGCAGCCTCGGCTCCTCGTCTCCCTGGTGTCGCCTGCTGAACGGGACCATGAATCCCCATCCTTCCGCCTGGATGTAGTGCAGCGGGTAACCCTCCCACGATAACCGTAGAAGTTTCGGTGTTATCTGTCGATATATTGTTCGTTTATGGGATTATATAGCTTTACAGGGTGTAACAGTAAGTAGGTTGGAAGTATAAACACGATCTCTTTACTTTCATATACATACATAGTATTACGCCTATTTCCCTTTGTCAGGGGTAGCCAGATGTGCAACTCACTCGCTAGCTTCGATCCCATAGGTAATAAAACTATTGCAATTTACCGGTAACAATCATAGACTCTGATATTGTTTTTACTTTTACTAATAATCTATTTATCATTATTTATGTATGCAGCCTAAATATTGAACTTACTTAAACATCCTGTATATGTAAAATCAATAAGGTCTTCTTTGAAGTTTACCTGCATGCTTGTGGTGATGTTATTAGCACCGGGTGACCAGTCAGGATCTTTCCCTGGTTTGGTACAAAGTTTCCTATACCACGCGGGATATCCAGCTAAGTACGGCCTTTTTACTGGCAGCAATTTCCCTAGATCATACAAGTATTGAAACTTTTTGCTATAGTCTTCTATGATCTTTATTTTAGGCTGTTCCACTTGTTGAGTCACAAAGGTAATGTATTCTTCATTTAAAATATCGAATTCTTTCTTCGGCGCGTTTAACACATCACTAGCCAGTCTTTCATTCTCTTTATTATCCTCTATGTTTTTTATTAAATGATCATCAGCCAGTTCTACATGCTGTTCAACTTTTTTCTTTTTAACTATTTGCTTTTTTAATTTTAAAGTTTGCACCGACCAGTCCTGGTCCCACATCCAGATGTCTTTTTTATAAGCTTCGTTTTCCATCAGCCTGCATGCTTCATCCGCTTTTAACGATAATAGTTGTCGTGATTCTAATTTCAAATCTTCAAATACAGTTTCCGCCGATTCTATGTATTGAAGCCAGTTCGAGTTTATTGGCAAGTATGCTGACCCTGTGTAAAGACAAATTATTATTTTTATTCTTGAAGAAATTAATACTTTACTCACCAAGTTCTAACATTTTACTCACCAAGTTCTAACATTCCAGCCAGCGTGACGGGATGCGGAAAGCGTTCCAGAAACAATGGTAGTAATTCTCGCAGTACATTGTGCGTGGCGATGACATCAGCGGCGCAGTAATGCATTAGTTTCTGGAAGTTGTTATGTACATCCTCCATATTTCCCTCCACAAAGATATCTCTCGTTGCTTTGTCTACTGGCTTCCCGCAATATAGGTTGTGTACCTGAAAATACCGCAATATAGTTTTAAATTATTAATATATAAGGAGCTTATGCTTACACCCGAATATTCGTGGTCATGGAGCGGAACGACAACAAAGTCTTCGAAACGTCGGGAGAAAATTATAATACAAAAACCGCGATAAAATCCAATTTAACAAAATTATATTATGTTCAATTATTTGCTTCGGTAGCGTAGTTTTATATTATGTTTAATTTTGTACCTTCATTTAAATGTAAAAAAAAAAACAATAACAATTTTTTTTTCTGTGAATGAGCTTAAAAATGTATCTATCTATACTTATAATAAATCAATAAGAGAGGTCAAGTAGAGAGGTCAATTCTGTATATGAAATATATTTCCAAAATAACTATCAGGGAGTGATTAAGGATCGATACTGATGCCAAAAATGCAATTAGTAAAATTTTTGTCTATCTGCCTGTCTGTATAACCGTTATAGAAACAAAAACTACTCGACGGATTTTTCGAAACTTGGTACAATTATTTTTCATACTCCTGAGCTGGTTATAGTATACTTTTCATCACGCTACAATTAATAGGAGCAGAGCAGTGAAGGGAAATGTTGGGAAAACGGGAGAAGTTACTCCATTTTTTAAGCTTCCGTCGCGTGTGCAACCTTAATGGTTAAAGCTACACAGAAATCATGTATGACGGAAATGTTCTCCTTAAAATTATGTAAAAAATATCCCACGACAGCATATGTCTATCTTTTATGGTTGACTCACAATAACACGTGTAACTTCCGATAGCTTAGCAGTTCGAAGCTTTTTCATTATATTTGTCTACTCTTACGTTTATAACACTCTCAGTCATCCCTAATTAAAAAAGTTAACATTATAATCTAAAAAAAAACATCCCGACAAATTGAGCACCTCCTCCATTTTTGAAGTCCGAAATCTAGGCGGGCGAAACTGCGGGCGGCAGCTAGTTGAGAAATAAAGTAGTTATTCATATTTTAAATATTATTGTGAGTAAACGTGGGCACGTGTTGTGGTTTTCGGGCTATCTCTTTCTTAAGCATGCAGTGTTATGGCCGGTGACACTCGGTCACGTCACAGTTTGCTACTAATATTATCAGATCGCTACCCCTACCACTAAATTTCAAAGCTTTATAACTTACTAGCTTTTGCCCGCGGCTCCGCCCGCGTTATAAAGTTTTTCGGGGTAAAGTTTTCCGTTATAAAAGACACGCTATGTATTTTCTCGGGAGTCTATGTTCTTCCCAGGGTCTCAAACTGTCTCCATACCAAATTTTATCGTAATACGTTGGGTAGGTTTTGAGTTTAACACGCTCAGTCAGACAGATGCAGCGGGGGCCTTTGTTTTATAACATATCTTTGTAGAACTTTTTAAGAGGAACAATCCCGTCATACATCTTTGTGACATAACTTTAACCGTTTACGCAGCGCACGCAACAGAAGCTCTCAAAACTAATAAATTTTCCTCGTTTTTGCAACATGTTTCATTATTGCTCCTGTCCTATTGGTCATAGCGTGATGATATATAGCTTATAGCACTCCACGAACAAAGGGCTATCCAACACAAAAAGAAATTTTTCAGTTCGAACCGATAGTTCCTGAGATTAGCCATTACTGCTCCGCTCCTATTGGTAATAGCGTGATGATATATAGACTGTAGCACTCCAGAAACAAAGGTCTATCCCACACAAAAAGATTTTTTTTAATTCGAACCGGTAGTTCCTAAGATTAGCCATTACTGCTCCGCTCCTATTGGGTATAGCGTGATGATATATAACCTATAGCACTCCACGAACAAAGGGCTATCCAACACAAAAATATTTTTTCAGTTTGGACCGATAATTTCTGAGATTAGCCATTACTGCTCTGCTCCTATTGGGTATAGCGTGATGATATATAGCCTATAGCACTCCACGAACAAAGGACTATCCAACACAAAAAGAATTTTTCAGTTTGGACCGATAGTTCCTGAGATTAGCGCGTTCAAACAAACAAACTCTTCAGCTTTATATAAAAGTACTACCTTTGCCCGCGGCTCCGCCCGCGTTATAAAGTTTTTCAGGCTAAAGTTTTCCGTTATAAAAGTAGTAGTTTCCCGGGAGCCTATGTTCTTCCCAGGGTCTCAAACTGTCTCCATACCAAATTTCATCGTAATACGTTGGGTAGTTTTTGAGTTTAACACGTTCAGACAGACAGATGCAGCGGGGGACTTTGTTTTATATTATATTTTTTAGAACTTTTTAAGAGGAACAATCCCGTCATACGTCATAGTTGCATAACTTTAACCGCTTACCGTTTTAATAAATTGTCCCCGTTTTTGCAACATGTTTCATTACTGCTCCGCTCCTATTGGTCATAGCGTGATGATATACAGCCTATAGCACTCCACAAATAAAGGGCTATCCAACACAAAACGAATTTTTCAGTTCAAACTGGCAGTTCCTGAGATTAGCCATTACTGCTCCGCTCCTATTGGTCATAGCGTGATGATATATAACTTAGAGCACTCCACAAACAAAGGGTTATTCAACACAAAAATATTTTTTCAGTTCGAATCGGTAGTTCCTGAGATTAGCCATTACTGCTCCGCTTCTATTGGGTATAGCGTGATGATATATAGCCTATAGCAATCCACGAATAAAGGGCTATCCAACGCAAAAAGAATTTTTCAGTTTGGACCGGTAGTTCCTGAGATTAGCCATTACTGCTCCGCTCCTATTGGGTATAGCGTGATGATATATAGCCTATAGCACTCCACGAACAAAGGGCTATCCAACGCAAAAAGATTTTTTCAGTTTGGACTGGTAGTTCCTGAGATTAGCGCGTTCAAACAAACAAACAAACTCTTCAGCTTTATATAATAGTATATATAGATTTATTATTGCATGGATTCATTAAACATTACCTCACTGAGGCTGTTGAGCGAGCTGATCCCCACCCAGTCGTCGTCGGAGGGATGCGGCTCCTTGCTTTTGGCCTTCAGCACCGCGCGCTGGTAGCTCGTCACGCCGCTCACGCACGTGTGCATCGACATCGTGTCCATGAAGCGCACTCCTGCACACACCATATATACAACATGCACATGACAATACATTGATTTCACACATGGGTAGGGCTGGTGACAAGAAGCAATAAATATATTGAAAAATTATCATATTGTTTACTAAATAACAAAAATAATCAATTAATATACTTAATTACTTAATCATATTACTTTTTAAGTTGCTATTTAATTAGATATTCATTGTGAAACATACAATAATTAGTAATACAGCTTATTTTACTTATTGTTAAATTGGTTCGTATATTCATTTACATTTTTTGTTTATGATTCTTGAATATTAGCCCTACCCATGGATAAAATGAATGCCGTGTTGGTGTCTCCACCCTGTGTATGAAGAACTGGCCCTTATAGATCAAATCTGTACTAATATTATAATCTACAAATAGCGCTAATGTGAGGTAGTACTGAAACTATTTTTTGTTTTGTTTTGTTTTTTCACCAATAGGAGCTACATTACCCCTGAGTGTTATAAGCAACTTTTTATTCCAGGAAATAATTAATTGTGAAACCTTTTGGAAAACCTTTTTCATGGCTGAGCCACAAGCAAATGCTAGATACTAAACTACATAATTTTATATTTTTTACCAACCTGTTCTATTCAACCAGTACTGCTCCTTGATCTTCGCTCTGTCGTATGACACATTATGACCTATAACGATTCTACATCTGTCTAAATCTCCGCACGGTGTCATTCCGTCAGTCTCCAATGGTATGAGGTAGTCGTAATTTAAATCTTCATAATATTGGTGTTGTTCCCCTTTCGCCACTGGTTCGCTCACCCAACTATACCTGATATCATGAGGTTAATATTCGAAGTACTAGTTATTAAGAGCCTAATTTATTAAACAATCCCTGAGTGGGAAGCAATGGTAAGAATAAACCAATCAAAATAAGTCATTTGTAATCATGTCAAACAAACTTTCTTCTGATTGGTCCATTCTGACTGTCAATCTAATGATAGCGGTTAGGATTGTTTCTGAATTTAAAATTAGTGTATACAGGAGTATAAATAAATATCTACTTACATATAAAACAGGTGACTTAAACATATTTTATTTAATAAAATATTGGTTATAAGTTTTTTTTATTGCTCATAGAAATTTTAGAAATATGAATTGCTTACATTTAAAGTTGAATATCATACTATTATTAATTACTAACATCTTTTACAATACATTCACATTTTTATAACATTTAACAAGCAAAATCATTGTAAAAGTAAACACATGTTAAATGAAACACCAACCAAGCCTCGGGTGAAACGGCACAAGCCAGGGTGGGCCTCTTTCCAGCCGACATCAGCACCTCCACATCAAAAATTAGTGCATCATCAGTCGGACATGGTACTTTCACTGGTTTGTTGCCTTCATATTTGTGCCAGCCAGATTTCTTGGTCCATTTCTGATGAGGAAATTTAAAGGGTTACAATACAATTATCACAAAATATCATTCTTTACACCTATTTGTTTACTAATGGATATTCAATAATATTGACGGTTGAAAGGCTAATTGCCATGGCAACATTTTTTTCGAAAACAATTATCGAGTTTAAAAAAATATATAAAAAAGGGCCGATGTTAAATATGCATAAAACTTAGTGTCTGTCTGTCTCTTGTCAGTCGACATTCTATTAGCCTCCACTCCATTTATCATCAAGTGCAGTAGTCGTTTTGCTGTGCAGGTTTAAAAAACAAAGTTATTTTCCTACAAAAATTACCATAATTAAGTACCTTTGGTAAGGGAGGTAATTCTGAAGAAGCCAGCTGCTTCAATAACTCTCTGTACGGCGCACATTGTCGTTCTCCTATGTTGTAGAAATGTTCGACCAAATCACTGCCTTCCAATTTAGGCAGTTGTAATTTCACATCAGGCATGTAACTGCATTTTGTGTAATCAATCCCGTGCTTTATCAAATTTTCTTGACACCTTAAGCAAATACATTAATTTTTTTATAAAAATCTGACAATATAGGGAAATAGTTCCTACACATAAAAATGATTTGTTTACCTTTTCACAAGCGATGGATCTAAAGCAGTACTGGGTTTTACAAAAAGCTGGTCATATATATTCTTAGAAATCATTTGAATATTAAACTCGTTAACTCTAAATTCATCTGATTTCTTGGTTTCAACTTTAATTTCTTGATCATGTTTTTCAACTTTGAGGTTATCACCATTTTCTTTATTTTTCTTTAATATTCTGACTTCACTAGTAGGGAGTACATCACAATAAAATCTTTGATTATTTTTCCGGTTTCTCATTAAATTATTGCGGTAATTACTTATTCCAATTTTCATTGTTTACAAAACGTAATTCCCGGGTATTTTATTTACAAACTAAACTTTTGAGTGCTGTCAAAAGCGCGATCACATTTTTTTTTTTGGTTTGATTTACTCCTTAAGGAGAAGGCAAAGGCTTTCAGCCATACAGCCTACATATTTTTTTTTTCTTCGTCCTTAGAGGACAGGCTATAGTCTTACGATCATACTACCTAGTCTTACGTATTCAAAAAGCGCGATTAAATGAAGTTTAGATTTCTTTTCACGCAGAACTTTATTTTATTCTTACCATAGAACGGATAAAACTGGATTTTAAGAGAGATAAGAAGTGAAAATGACATAATTATGAATGTATTCAAAATTCCAAACTTAAAAATTACCCAGAAATGAGAATCGGTTTAATTTATATATACACTCGGTTATAATTTTTTTTTAACAATGCTATTTTTGTATGGCTGTAAAATTCATGTTCCTTCGTAAGCTTTGTGAGTCAGCTGTCAGTCACAAAATTGAAAATACTCTTGGAAGCTATTTTTTTCTGTTATTTAAGGCGATACCTCAAGGTCCATTTTCATACATTTTGTTTCGGCTTTAATCTGGGTAACTAAACAAGTATTGGCAAGTAAAGAATTTAAATTCACGTCTAGTTAGTGATTAGTTCTCGCAGTTGAAAGAAAAACGTAAAAATAATTAATAATCATGGATATTTCGGCCTTTAAAATTTCATCAAATTTGACAAGTACGTATTGTTAGTGTGAGTGACGGCTGACTGAGTATACCGGCACAAATGAGAACTATATATAAATGATTAACGCTGTCGCAGCAAAATAACCGTGAGATGGCGTTATTTATTCTTTTCAAATTGGATATATCGTAGTAGAATATACATGAATCATTTAAAAACACATCAAATATGATATGCCTTTTAAATAATTTTGTAATGGGAAAAATAGAAAATAGAAATGAGGAGAATCACTAACTTTTTATCACGACAGAGGGCGCACTGTACCTTGGCTTGACAAAACAAACGTCAAATCGTATGACGTATCACTGAGTGTTTATGAATATAATATACTTTTGTTCCAAATGCCTCAATGCAGTGCGTTAAATTGTAAAACAGAGGAATACATTTATTTCCAAAGGAAAGTAAACGTAGAAAGCAATGGGAATCTGCGTTACGTATAAAAACTTCGAAGCTAGTAGCACAGCACGATTGTGTGTTGCGCATTTTACAGAAAAAGATTATTACGGGAAAATCAATTATACAGGTGAGTCACTATAGAATTTCTATGTGATTTACCTATTTCCATTAATTTTAATTACTTCGTGCTAATTATTTTTGTTTTTATGATTTCAGGTTATGAGCTCCTTGCAAAATTTCTTAAAAAGACAGCTGTGCTATCTGTGTTCTTCTTAACGAAGATAAAACCAGAAAATCCAGCTGCTGTGGCACATCAACAACGTATTGAACGAAGAAGTCAGTCGAGTAACAAATGTAGATGATTCACAACCATCAAGTAGCAAAGTTAACCTAATAAGTGACAGAGACAATTTACTGGAAGTTGATCATGAAGAAGCAGTCAAAACAGAAGACAACAGTGCAGTAGGATGTACATATATTATGCATGAATTTATATCTAAGGGCACTCAAGTTGATCAAGAACACAAATATGGGTTTATGAATAGATATAAAGATGATAATGCCACTATTAAGTTTTACACAGGTTTTGAATCATATAAAAAATTGAATTTAGTCTACTCAGCTCTTAGTCCAGTGGTTCACAAAATAAAATATTATGGCAGCAATGTGATTATTCTTAGCAGTGATTCTAATTCTAATTTATTAGTTGGTGCAATACCTGGTAGCTTGCTGTTATATTGTTCTCAAGCATTTGCAGGATTGATAAGTGATCAGTAGGCAGTGGAACAAAGTGACCTTTTAGCAAAATGTGAAAGTGGTAGTAGTATACTGACTGACAGAGGATTTATGATACAATATATATTTCATCAGACAAAAATGTGACCATTAGGATTCCCAGTTTCTTAAAAGAAAAATTTCAGTTGCCTGGTCTTAATGTAATAAAAGATAGGGAGCTTGCAAACAAAGGAGTTCATATAGAAAGAATAATAGGATTAACAAAGACAAACAAAATTTAAAAATGAATTAGACCATAACTATATCCCAATAGTGAGCAAAATCTTTTTTTATGTTTTATGTGCTAAACATCTACAATTTCAGGAATTATACTATTACTATATTGTGAAAGATATTAGATAAAAAGATGTAATTATTTCAATTTATTTATTAATTGTAAATAGTTCTTATACACATACTTATTTACATTTCTGGTTCTAAATTATGTACATAAAAGTTTAACAAATTTGTCAACATGCCATTAATAAATGAGTCATCTCTATTAATGAATATTATTTTCATATCCTCAAATGTGTAAACAATAAAATTGCAATATTGCGTCCCCCGAACAATAAAGTTGGCCTTGGATTTGGGCATAATATGGATGCTGCTTTTTAAATGTAATTCTCCATTAAGTATTTTTAAGTAAGGCACAGTCACAGAGGTTATTTTATAATATCTAGCAGCATATGGACACTTAACCTCAACAATAGTATCTTTACCCAATATACCGTCTGGAGAAACAGCCAGAAAAGGATATTCAAATGATATAATGAATCCACTTTTTTATTTTTAGTCCATAATCTCTATCATATTTGGCAATGGAAATAGTTTCTTGGATTTTACTATGCACAACTAACATAGTCTGCACAGCTTTAGGGGCCAAAATCATATCGATTACATATATTTTTGGTACTTATATGCTTTACTGTGGCACACTAAATGAAACATACTGGCAGTAATCCTGCATGATCTTTCATGCCACTCAGAGGAATCACTTTGGGCTCTTGTATTCTTCTCACTTCCTGAATTTGTTCAGATATAATATTTTTAATAATAGCTTCTCTAGTAAAATATCTATTGGAGTCCTATCTACATAGGTGTAACGATCCCATTCAATGCCATGTGGATTTGCGGGTTCACATGTCTGTAATAAAGGTATTGAGCTTTCATCATATCCCATTACTAAAATTTTCACATAATCAGCATAACTGTCCATAATATCAGTAAGTATCTTTTAGTGTGTTATAAGTACAAGATGTCAATCTCTTGTTGGGTAAATTTTGAACTGCAATGGGTGAATTATAAAATACTTTCTTGGGTCTATTGAATGTCATTAATTTTTGAGTACTTGACAGATGCAATTTAATATTTTTTTTGTGTACCATCCAACAATACAGAGACATGTTTGCAACATGCTTGAGTACCACTGCCTGCAGCACAATCGCAATGGCATTCTTCAATTACTCCATCTTTACTTAATTTTATATCCACAAAGTATACCATTTTTTTCATACTGGCTTTACATTGTCCTCGCAAGTGGGTATAAATGCCATCTGTGGAATAGCGGGCAGTCACAAGATGTCGAAATTCGTACAGGAGTTGTCCTTTATGCTGAGTATTATATCTGCAAAAAAAACAATAATGTAGTAAGAAAATATAATATAATGTTATCAAGATATCATGATATATGAGTGTAGGTATACCAATTTAAATACATAAAATTTACACTGTCATCTTTGTAAACAACTGCCTAAGATTATAATCATTACATATGGGTACATAACTTTCAAAATATTCCTGTATTGCTTGTCTCGTAATCATTGGTAAAGAAGTGTCCGCAATTATGTCTCTGAAAGTATCAGTGGCTGGACTCAGATATGCGATCTCCTCTTGGATCTCGCAGTCAACACCAAAATTTTTATTCCGGTCATTAGATTGCAATCTATAACAAAAACAAGAACTGAGGTCCGAGAACAAGAAAATAAGGCATATAAGCGAATTATAACCTAAATATTATAGTATTTACCTTTCTATCAAATTAGCCTTTTTTTCCGGCAATTGACGCATTTCTTTTACGAACCTCAACTTTAAGTTGAGGCACAGTCATGAAAGCGTACATATTTTAATGAATTAGCACTTCAAATTTCTTGAAATAGCGTCTTCACTTACGTCAAGAAAAGTAAACAACGGTAAACAAAGTACACTCGTGTACCTCCATTGTTATGAGTATTTGATAGAAGCCTTATTTATGATTTGACATATTACAACCGACGTTGCCGCTCTTCCTATTGACCGTCGTCAAGGTCGTGAAGTGAACCTATGGGACGTTGCCAGCTCAATACCCTGTTGGGTCTAAGGTAAAAAGTAAGTTTCATCACATTACGTTAATGTCACTACTATTGCACGCGGTTTTGCCTGTGCAAAATTTTAGATTTAAAATTATAAATAAGATCGCCTGAGAATTTTACCTGTATTTAATATAATGTAATTTGTAAATGTGACGATCGATAAAAGAATATAATATATAGTTTTTCAATAAAAGTTATGATTTTGTTTCTATTTATTAACTTCTCCCTCGGGATAGGTGCTTTAAAATCGTATTTTATACAGTAACTTTTCAAATAAAACTATTTACGGATTTTATCGTGGTGATTTATATTATTATTTTCTCCCTAATGCTATATGTACTTATATTGGGAGAAAATAATAATATATATCACCGCGATAAAATACGTAAATAGACAATATTTCAAAGATAAAAAAATAAACAATACATAATAAAAATAACATCTATGGAGCTTTCAATTAAATAAAGAATAATTGGACGACAGGAGTTAACATATCAGCAATTAATTCTGTTGACAGAAGTTTATATAATCATATTACCGATATATTTAATTGTATTTTTCATTTCAGTGTTTGTATCTTCCAGTATTATATATTAGTCTATGTTTGTTTCGATTTTATACAGTAATCATCTATTATTAATAAATATTTCATTTGTAAAACTTAAATTCCAATCGCCGTAGCGTAACTCAGGAAGATATTTTTTTATATAAATACCTCATACCAAAGTCTGTTTTACAACAATAAATCAAATAAAATAAAATTTCACTCGACGGTCGTATTATATACGGCCAAATTGAATAGCCGCTTTTTCATTATAAGAACAGTACATTACAACCACCTCCGTGACTTGTGACGGCCATTGCATTCAAGGCTTTTACAAAAACATGACGTTACTCGCGATTAAAAACAACCTTATGTGGTGGGTGTGAGGTCGAATTTGTGTTTAGTCCATCAATACTTATGATTTTCTGTTTCATGTTTTGTTTGAATTTATCGACGACGCTAATTTTTGTTATCACATTTGCAAGGAGTTTAGTTCAGCCTTTAGGATTCGATACAAGACAACATAATGGTGGTCTCGGTGTATGTACACCTTTGATGTACACGTATACACGTGCTATACCAAAATATCTGTATGAAGCTCCGTCATGCACCGTCAGTGCTAGCACAACTGAAGCTGCGTTGGAACCAGAACTAACCAATTGATCCCAACCGGATACCGATGCCTATCTACTACCTGTGGAAATGATTTCTAGTAACAATCTGCAATTGGTAATTGGATAACTGATTGTGGACTCGAAGCACGAACTTCAGTGGGCATTTAATGTGCCAAAACATACTCGGGTTATTGTTTCCAAATTCAATATGCCAGTGAAAAACAAAAGGGTTTTCATAGTGTTTCCACATTTTAATGCAGCATGTGTGATGAAATTTGGCACCATTGTTCTGAAAGGGATAACACAAACATAATATGCTTTATGTGGGCAATCATAACAGCTTGCAGATATTACACGCGAGTGGCTCATATGATAATCTTTGTGGACTCGCCAAATATGGCTGGTATTATATTTCTTGCAATTGAAAAACGACAATACATGGGACAAATAATTGACTGCGGAAATAAAGAAACCTGGTGACTAAGATAGATTTATTGCCAGTGTAAAAGGTATATATTGGATGCTACTCTATATATTACTGTTTATATGTAAGGGGCTAGTTAAAAAGGTTATATGGTCACAACTTAGATTCATCATTAGGAATGGAAGTTCCATACACAATATAGGAATTATTATTTATTAGATTACTCATGCCTTTACATTAGCATACTATCTCATGACAATTTTCTTTCCAGGCTTGAATTATCAGCAATAACAAAAAAGCCTATTTATTGGTTTCAAAAATAAATACTGTTTCACAATAGGACAATATTATGAATTGAAAAGAATAGATTTAAACAGACCTAGTTGCTGTAAAAATTACAGAGCCGTTTACGGCAATGGAATCTAAAATAAAAAATTTCAAGAGTGAAGAAATGCATAGTCTCCATTATTTAAATTTTATTAGAGATGGAGATTCTTCTGTGTTTGCTAATGTGAAAGAAAAAAGTACAACATGGGAACTAAATAAAAAATTGACACCAGTGCACAAGGTAATTTATTGTATCCAATATCCATAGACCTTTATCTCCTTGGCATAGTGTTAGTTGTATTATCATGAGGCCGGAGATTCCAAGGTTTTGTTACCATTTATGGGTGATAGGATTTTGAATGCCTCAAATATGATTGGTGTCATAAAATCTCAACTAAATTATTAGTGTAACATTCTTGGTAAAGACTGCTGGTCCCACCACACATTGAAGTAGAATAAAAAAGGAATGTTCAGATACAATTAATGCTTCACATAAATGTTTTGTATTTGTAATCATTAATACCTGGTGGTGTGAACTACTACTATGCTATGCTAATTATCATGATAACTTGCTATATGTCAATATTGTAATTCACCTTTTACTTGGCCGACTAAACATTGAACTTGAATTGATAATGTAATGTGGATAAACATATACTATATTACTACTCACATTTCAGATTTTAGCTAATACAAAGCTTCCACACTATGGATGAAATATTTTGAAACCAAGGTTACTGAAGAACTACTGTGCAATAAATTATTGTACGTAGAGCAATGGTCAGCCTAGTTCCATGGCTGATGATTTTCAGATTCGGCCACCGCATGTATTTGGCAACTATGAGAAGAGGAAAAATTTACTACTCTTTCCATTCGTAATTTATAATATAATTTGTACATAGTGTTACTTTTGTAAAATTAGCCAGACAAATGTGATTTGTTATCTATAATAAAAATATAAAACTATAAACTGGTAAATCATTTGCCATTGTATTCAAATTTAATTAGAGTATGTCATGTTTTAAGTTTGAGAAATCATTTCAGAATTGTGGCATTTTACTTAAAAACAAATAAAACCAAAAACTTTCTTCCAAATATTGTATTTCAGTAAAATCAATGTCCATATTTTCATGACTGGAGCTGGCTGGACAGTCATCCTGTGATTCTGAAGAACTACTACTGTCATCTTTAAGATTTATTATAATTCTTTCAATGTCCTCTTACAGGGTATGTTCTCTCTTGTAATAGTCATTTTAAATTTTTCTTACATGTTGACATGAGATTTTCCAATCATCTTCGGTTATGTCTTGAAACGCACTCACATATGCTTCCTTTAACAAACAAATAATTACTTTTGATTTGGATAATAAATGAATATTAAATTGTAAATTATTATTAAACCTGTACTTTGAATGAATCATTTCATTATTATAACATTAATATTTTATACAATATGAGCTGCTTCTGTTTTGCTATGCCCCATATAAGCTCAATGAGATTTAAATCACAGTAGTAAGGTGGAACCCTTACCACTCTACCTCTACCTACCTACCTACACTACACCTCAATTAGTAATTACTAATTATTGATGCAAGTATCTCAAGATGACGTGGACAATCTTTAAACTAATTTTGTCATATGAATGTAAACATTACCTACGGGCTTGATAATATATTGCAAGATATAGAAAAATACTTAGAGCAAGTAGTAAAAATCACTCCAGACTCATCAAAACTTATAAAGTACACTTAAATTATTAACAAAATAAACTTCCACTTACCAGATCCGATAGAATTGTTTTTGCTTCTTGTTCAGCTAGACATGGTCGGTAAAAGTATTATATATAATTTCTCTCGCGAACCTTATTATTCGCGGCTTATTCATTTTGTATCGCGAATAGTATCTTCTTGTTCTTATTGCAAAATTTTAATAAAAGACAACACCGACACTATTTATAAAACTTCACAAACGTCAAAAATGTGATAATGTTGCCAGGTAAAATAAAGGATTAGTTCCATTTCTACACTTTTTGCCAAGCTATAAAATACAGTATTTTAATTTATTTATTCCCAATTTTTCGTCATCCATTATAAATATGCACCAACAAAGATGCGATACGAGAGATTACGTTCAATTTTTCGAGACCTTGAAATATGTTTTCTGCATTAGTACCATCTAGTGGTCCTATATAAAAATTACTTTCGATATGTGTGCGTGCGTATATGTACACGAAATACCGATCTTTCTGCTTCAGCTAACTTAAACGGTACTATTCTCAGATATTCGTTATGATGAAGCAAAATAAATATATAGATAAATTGTAGCATAGTATATACCTCTAGCATATAGCAAAAAATTTTCTAGAAACAAAGTATTTTGGACGTAATTATAAAAAATGTGACTTTTTGTGACTTCAATGCCATCTAGCGAAAAAATTGCGGCGGAGCCATGAACGGATCCGCCTTAAACTTACTATTAGTTTAAAACTATAAGTAGCAGCTATGTTACTTGATGACCTTATTCAAGTTTGGCATACAATTCAGTTGCAGTAACCTAGTGCTTGCAATTCTCTGATTTTAACCCTAGAAGTTCAAACCAATTCGAAATCATGGGCTGGTCAATTTATTCTTTATTCGAATAACCTGTTTCTCTCCGACCGGGAGATAAGTAAATATTGTTTTCACTTTTCATCATTATTTCACACTACTGTCATCCACCAACGACTGAGAAGAAACTACAGTAGATTAGAATAAAAATAAATACCTATACGCTTTGTACAGTACTGTTTGTAAACAACAGTTGAGATGGCGAAACGAGAACGTCAAATATTGACGGAGTTTTTGCAACTCTATAAAGATCTTACGTGCCTGTGGGATGTGGAGTCCGAATATTATAAAAACAAAAAAAAAAGGTACCAAGCATGGGGACTGTTGGCGGGAAAACTAAGGGAATTGGAACCTAAAGCAACAATTATGACAGCAAGAAAAAGGATAGATTCTTTGCGACATGGGTACAGAAGGGAAGTGAGAAGGGTATGTTAAAACATGCAATAAATTTAATAGTTTTGCATTGTGTTAACTATGGACAGGCTTGGAAACCCCAGTTATTAAAAATTACAGTTAGTAAGTGGGTATGGATATAACATTATAATCTTATGTGTATAAGTATGTTTAATGTAGAAGTGTATGGCAAAAAATCTACATGTTTAGAAGGGGTCTGGGTGGTTTGTGCCTGCATACCTACTCATAAGATTTTGAGGCTACTACTATAAATTTTTGAAATTACCAAGATTATCAAATCTGCAAGTATACAGAAGTGTTTCTTTTAATACAAAGTTCCCCCTCCACCTGGACAATTACTAGCTACACCCTAACATGTTCACTAAATGTATCCTATATTTGTAAACTTTGCAGATGAAACTATCAAAGCAAATGTCTCCAAAGTCTAGTAGTACCTATACACCTAATTTGTGGTACTTCAATCTTCTAAAGTTCATTGATAACAATGAAGAACAATGCACTAGCGGAATTGATACTCTTAATAGTGATGAAGTAAGTAAAACTTACTTTATTTTGCTGCACAATACCACAAGCAATCTCCTTGTCCCATGGCTCAACTGCCCATAAACAGAAGCAACTCCATTCAGAACTTTGAATGACAAAGCATTGCATGGTGATTAATTGTGCTGTACATTCTGAGATAAATGCATTATGAGCAATAATTACATTAGATACAATGTAATTAAATAATATTATTGCTCAACAACTGACATTTAAACATAAGCAAGATGGCGTCACCTACCCAGTAGATGCCTAGTTTGTTTGAAAAATTTGTTGAAGCAAAGAAATAACATGAAAAAAAATAGGGGTGGTCATTGCTTTTCTTTATTATATAAGTGCATTTTGTAAGTTGATCACAGTTGAAAGCAAAATAATAAAAACTTATCACCACTTAACATTCAATTCTCTATAAGTTGCTAACCTTTTACAGATTATTCTTATACTTTTACGAGTGGTAGAGATTCCCTTAAGCTATAAAATCATTCTTTTTTTTTTCCTGGAAATGTAATAATCAATGTCAATGTTTTTCAGGAATCCCAAGAGAACGAACCATCAATAGTAAGACCAAAAACAAGGTTTGCTACTAAACAAATAAAAAGTCCTGGAGGTATAGGTTTATTGGAAAAGAAAAAACTAAAATTATATGACACAGCTAAGTTATTATTGCAACAGGAGGATGTAAAACACAATCCATTTGGATTGTATGTAGGGGAACAGTTAACACAAGTATCCAAGTTCCAAAGGCATGTGGCAGAGAAATTAATTTCTGAAATAATTTTTCTAGGTAGAACTAGAAAACTCAGTATTGACTCTAAAATAGAGATTTCTAAAGATATTTCTACTCATAGTAATTATTCACATTTAAAGACTCCTTCTCCGGATTACATTTGACATTACTGCTAAAGTGAAGGATGATTGTGTTACTTACATAAGTACAGCTTTGCAGAGATGTCTGTTAGATGAAATATATGTTAGCACAAGGGAACAGAAAACAACAGCTTTTAGATAACATTCCGTTCAGCTAAAAGCTGTTGATTTCCACATAGCACATTGCTTTGTTATCTCTTGTGGTTTCTCCAAAGTTGCTGTTAAATGTGAATCCTAGAAAATGTAAATAAAAAAATATAGGTATAATAAGGAATATTGATTATTAATAAAATGTTAAAATATATACTAACATTGTTTTGAAACTGTGTAAAAATCTTTGTTTAACTTACTACATGTCATGGAATAGACCAGACATATACCTTTTGGTCAACAACACAGCTCTTCATAAACAGTAGCCATGCAAACTACCAAAAAACCAAACAATTGCTATTACAAAGTACCTCATGGCAATACATATTAGGTACTAATTACACCGGCTACAATGTAATATAAACTGGAATAAGAGTGCTTGCATACTGTAGGCAACCTTTTGCCATGCCAGAACAAAGAAAAAACAAGTCTTTCAACCTAGAACAAATAGTTTTTGATATAAAGCACATAAATGGTTACTAAAATAATGCTTTATTACAAAATATATTTAGTGTTAACACTGAATCCCATATAAATAGCAATCATGTGTTTAGGGACTAGTAAAAAGCCATTTCATTAATGTTTAAGTAGATTATTTATTTAATTACATTTTACTTCACATGATGGATATTAATTTGTCATAACTGTATAAATAATACTATCTTGCTCTACTTAATACCATAATACATAACATAACGCAATCAAATTAAAAATATGTGCATCTTAATGTATAAGTGAAGACGTACAGCAGAAGGTGTAAAAAGAATATAATAATTGGTAAATATAACATATTAAATTTATACAAATTTACAAATAATAGGCCTGACTAACTGATTAACACATTGACTCATTAATGTGGAATGCCCACCGAAACCTATTGAACCAATGCCGAATTTTGCACAGTAATTATATTTAAGATATGTATAGCTGGCAAACAACTTAGCACACTACTGTGGGGCAGGGTTTTTATTGTATGTATATGTGAGAACTAGGACAGTATACATTTCCTGTAAACAGACTATTTAAAATTATGGGTGTGGCAAAACTGAAAAATACATAGTATAATATTAGTAAATTATGTTGCATACAGTAACAAATAGTACTTCTGCTGTATAGCCCTCAATGGAATGTGGTGAACGCTTAGTTAGTTCTTAGCTGATAGTCTCCGTTCTGGGTTATATACCTAACCCACGGCAACGCTTGGTAGCCACTCTTCTCAATAATCTTCAGGTACCTCACTTGTATACCAGAAGTGGTAAAGTATGGAATTTCGAATTTAACTTGAATAGGGGGCTTTCCATCCACCTCCTCACATTCAACGGAGGGTAGACCGAAGTGAGCACGCATTAAGTACTCCTTACCTCCTGGGAATGATTTAATTGACCAAGTTATGGCATTCTGCTCTGGAGTATATTTTACACTGCCAATAGTAGTTTTGAATTTGGGTGAGTCAGCATCAGCGGGTACTGGAATTATGATCTCAACATTATTTGCTGTGGAACGTCTTTTGAACTGAGACTTGGCTTTTATCATATACTCCACTCGAGAGTGCGCATGACGTTCAATGACGGATTCAATCCAAATTAATGGTTTCACATGAGTGTTCAGTCTGTAGGACATCAACTCAAACTCTCCATCTGGAGGTATGAAAGAGATGGTCCTGTCATTTTCAAATCTTGACAACCTGACGCACTGATGGAACTTTACGTCTTCTAATTCAACAGACTTGGACTTCCCTCTGCCAGTACTCTCGAACAGTACTTTATCATTTAAACCAAGTCTCAATTCTGGCATACCAGAGAGATACACTCTCATTTTAATAGCTCCAACAATTTCACTCCTCAAGACATTTCCGTTTGAGTTAGCTAACAAATTGACAGACTCTATAACATCTAGGAATACTTCGTTTTTCCTGTACTTGATGCCTTCAGATCTCCAAGACACCGCATTTGTTACAGCCATAGGTATTCTAGGCTGCATTTCTAGTTTGTGTCCCTCCTGAGTGATATATTCTTGAAGGATCTTACTATCGGTGGTCTGTGGGTATCCAAAGTCGATGAGTTCGTCGAGGAGCTCGTAAATGACAACGAAATTGTCACGGATACTCTCCTCTTCCAGTTCTTTGAAGTACTCAGTCATGACTTCAACAATTTTGTAAAGAAAAACAAATACCAATGCAATGTTAGCGTTTTTCTTAGTAGTTGAAACGATGTAAAGATTGTTCGTTTTGATGTAAGAGAATGTGCATTCGCTGGTCTGCAATAGTGGAGTGAGCATACCTTCCTCTTCTTTCTCCATGAGTAGAGGCATGAACTTGTCTATGACACCCATGTCGACATCGCCCCGGTAATTCCTTGAAATAAGGACTTTGCCTTTTACATCTAGGATGTAAATCGCCGAAGAAGACATCTTTAACGCTGAAATGACAAAATTACAACATTATGAGTTTAATCGCGACCACAAAACTTGTTTATAAATGGTCAACTTTATGGCACAAATACTGGAATTTTAAACTGAGACTTAGGTAATAAATTAAAGGTATATGGAATTATAGAACAATATTGCTGTACTTACTTGTGAAATTAGGTTTTTATGTAAAATTATCTACATTATCTTGGACAAACATACGTGTGAAATTGTCACCAAAATTGAGATGTCAAAATTTTCGATGTCGACAGTGTTGCCATATGGATAGTCGTCCAACTTCCTAAAGTCGCCCAATCTTGTAAGCAAGTGGGCAACAAAAAAGACCCTAATTTTCCATTTATCGGAGAAAAACGTGATAATCATACAAACATTGTAGCCTATAAGTTTTAAAAATTACCTTTAGAACTTCATTTACCCGATAATTCCTAATGGTGAAAAATCGCATAGAATAAGTAATATTATAATGTTTTTTGAAGTAATATTCTACGAAAGAAACAATCGCTTGACAACACTAGAACTTGTAATTTGGCTGGTGTATAGGGGCTTACTCCGGAATTGCATTATGAATTCAAACACAGCATTCAGAATCTGTAAAACAGATGCTTACCTTACACATTGTTCAAAAGTTTTCACATTCCTACACGACGCGAAGTTATAAAAAAAGTAGAAAATAAAAAAAAAGTAAAATTTACAATAAAGAGCTATGATAAGTGTTTAAATAATTTTATTATGATTACGTTATAACAATTTACTTACATTTAATAAATATCTATACCTTATCCTGTTGTAAATCAGTTGCAAAATTCATGACTCGGAGATAAATATCGATTGTTTGATCTTTTGTCTACATCCTCGGCTCACGTTCAAATAGATAAATATCCGATCAAGGGCTTCCAACTTAGAGATAATCCCCCTAAATATCGTGGGATAATTAAGTAGTATACGAGATTTTTTAGGGGCGAAATATTTTTGGGATATTATTAGGAGCTTTTTTCATTATATGTATATAATAAAAATTATAACGTGTCCGAATTTTAAAACGCGCCGAACGATCAGCGCGCAGGCACGAACCGTTTTACCTATGGCCTCGCGTTACTGCTCGGCCAATAGCAAGCCACGTAGCGGCTCGGGGACGCGTTGCCAGTCCGTTGCCAGCCCTCGCCACACGTGCACACGCATCACCCGAGCTCCGTCACGATACCGTTTATAATACTTAAATGTATTTTCGCTTATATCGTGGAGCTGTATGTAATAATGATTATGTGGTAATAATAAAATGTTAGTCGTAAATCACGGCTTTTCCAATTTAATTCGCCCTGAACCCCCAAAGAAAAGTTGTTATAAAATGAATATAACATATAATAAGAATGATTATAATATGATAATAAAATGCAAATGTTGTCAATTTCACTTTAGAAATAGGACATCATAAATTTTAAAAAAATATCAATAGGGGACCGGACAGGTATTACCAAAAAATCTGAAATTCAGTTTAAAGTAAAGTTTGTAATATTAAAAATATTATCTCATATTTGTTTTTGTAAAAGAGTTGTGATTTGTATTTTTAAATCAATAAATAAAATACAATAATTATAGTATTTTTAGTCTATTCTTTACGGCAAATGAAACACCAATCACGGCGCATGACGTCACACGTGGGTAAAATGTAAACAAACAGACGTCATCTGGATGTCATACCGCGTTGTGTTATTTTAATACTTTAAATGTGTTTTTTGTCACAGAACTGCTCTAATAATTAATATTACTTTATACGGGACGTTGTTACTATCTTCCAGCTTAACGTTTACAGATTGTTTAATCGTTAATCATAATGGACCGCAAAAAATATTGTTGGTGCGTCTTACCTGAATGTAATAATACTTCTATATCTTTACCAAACAAATTATTTATTGATGTACCACGAAAAACAGATATACTAATAAAGTGGTTACAGTTAGCAAGACGAACCTACGTCGGAATGTCTGCAGACTCACCGATTTAGTTCTGTGAGGATCACTTTGATGTAAGTAAATAAAAAATAGTGTTTCGGTTTAAAATAAATCGATGAATATTTCAATTAATTAAATCATTTGTACACCCAGGGAGGTTATGGTTATGAGATGTATTTATTTATGTTTTAGCTGCCACATGATATGGAATAGAATATTTATTTATATAGAATTCTGGTTGTTACACAGTAACCTGAGATTAACACGGTCTATGCAGTGTTGCCAAATCATAATTTCTCTTTACCCCAGGATTATTTGGAATTTAAAATTTTACCCACCAATCATAAATAATTCGGTACTTTTTTTTCTATATCGTTATCTATGCAGACGCCACTTCTTTCTTCACTTCCACTTCAATAATTATTAATTTAATTATCTCATTTTATTAGGAACAACTAGCTGTACACGAAAATTGTATTGGATAAAAAATTATACTTAATTGTTTCATGGCCTACAATTTTTGTAGGAAACATCTTTCTCTAAGCTCAATATTTATTACAATACCGTGAAACAATAGCTTTAATACCTTAACTCGTAGAATTACCCCAAAAATAACCATAAAAATACCCTGCTGATTCAGTTTTACCCTAAATCTAGGGTAAATATTCCTAATCTGGCATTATTGAATCACTGTTCAAATGACAAGACTTGTCAAGTTGCTTTATCCACGTATGACGTCACACGAGACGAAATGACATAATGTAGCGTTTGCGCGGGAATTATAGCTATTTAACATTTAGGCATGGTTTTATGTACTTTTTAAGCTTTATTTGTGCAAAATACTATTTTTCTTGGCTATTTATATCCACAATGATCAATTTAAAACACCTTCTGAAAATTTGTCCGGTCCCCTATTACACTCTGTTGTGACTATTTCTCTGACAATGTGATTAAAACTGGACATATCTGGTTTCTTGTTTGTTTTGAAATGCTGTAACACTCATGACATGCTTACCATCAGCTACAATTATATTTTTTATACTCAAATATATTTTAGAAAAGTAAGAAAGAAAAGACGTCTGCGATTTTAAGATTTTTTTTCTTATCGTTAGGGATAAATATTTTTGGGAGTTGGTAGCCCTGGTCAGATCACATAAATCAGAATTGACAGATTTCTTGAGTTGGTAACACCTTAGTTGTTCCGTTTGGCTCAGTTTGTAATATTTGTCTAATAAATTGTCTCGGTTTAAATTCAATTATATGGTTAATACTATCGATTTGCTTATGTGATTAGTGTTTATTAAAATAATTATGTAACATTTTACCGTGTGCTGTGTCAATATATATGTAGCTGCATTCCATAATGACTGAATTGAATAAGATCGCCCGTGCACAAAGAAATCCTATTGTTTATCTGGATATATCTATCGATGGGGAGCAAGGTATGGCAATTTTGTTTTATTTCTTAGTGACAAGAATATGCGGGAAAAATAAAGAATGCATCATTTTTTATACAAAAAATATAAATATAAAGCTTTTGAAGGTTGTAAGGTGAACGAGGTAATAAAATTGTATAAAACTCGGTGCATACACTTATTGTTATTTACATTTAGTCTAAAGTAACTATTTTTATAAGTGACATTTAAAAGTGGTTATAAAATGTACTATTTTAAAAAACAATATGAAGATGTAGTCTAATAATTTGGTTAACAATATTCTTAATTTCATGATTTATTTTTTTAAATGTTCGTAATACTTAATTTTTGTAATTTTATTTAATCGTTTTGCAAATTTTACTGTATTTTTATCCTTAAAAATATGTTTCATCATTGAATATAATAATCACTTTAGGGAATCTTGTTAGAGTCACAAGCTAATATTTTAAATATCCTGTATCAAATCTACTTTATGATAAAACCTAATTGTTAATATTGAATAAATTCGTAATTAAATGAATACAAATATCTGTCCACCTTTTTAATTATAAGTATTCAAAACCAATTTATTAAAAAGGCATTCATATTTGTGTTAACTATTTCTTCTCATTGTTTTTATTGTTGTTTTATTTAGTTATTTTGATATGACACAAATTTACAATAAACAAGATAATATTTAAAAATAATACATGATATTACCTAATAATATTTTTAAATAGTAAAATTAGTTTTCATTACTTTTGATAAGGGCCAAATTCCTTACAGAAAATGGGGATTATCAGAATAAAGATGTTTATTGCTTACAAAACACAGGAATTATCTGAGAATAGGCCCACACAATATTAGATAGAGCAGAAAGGAATTGCAGCCACTCACAATAATTAAAAAAATATTTAGTTCTAAATTGAATTTCAAACCCTTTAGGAGATATGGACATTGTTAATACATATCAATGATCTTATATAATATTAGATAGGACAGAAAATACAGCCACTCTCAATAACTTAAAAAATATTTAGTCCTAAATTTAATTTCAAACCCTTTAAGAGATATAAATATAGTTCATAATTATCAAAAATGTTGGTGAATTTTAATCCTTTAAATATACATGATTTTTTAACAATATGCAGTTTAAATAATTGAGTTAAGTGGTGTTATGAAATTTCACATATGAAGTCCACAATATGGAAGCATAAATGTTTTTTTATCAATCTTCTATTGTTATACTAAGCTAGGGCAAATTACTTCAGGCACACAGTCCTTTAAATTCTACCAATAAATGAAAACACATTATATTTGTACACAATCTAATATACAACATACAAGTTTTAAACATGTGTAAAATAGTATGACTGATTGGCTACTACATCGAGAACTAAGATGAATATTTACATATTAAATTTATAAATCAATAAATAATGTATAAATATTCAACAAAACCACTTATTTAAATTTTAAAATGTAGGATTGCCTATTTTATTAGTTTGGGTTTGTGTATCAATTATTATGACCCAATCTGGAGTGGATAATGCAGGAAATTGTGGGTGTTGTATCATGAGCTATAGATTTTTAAATTTTCAATTTAGATTAAGGAATTTGATGGCATTGTTTATTTCTACTAATTATATTGTAAATGGATTATAAAGATGATTATGTATTTATTAGAAAAAATTGGCACATAGATATACTATATTGTAGACTAACTTAGCTTACTTATATTCTGGAAAATTAGAATTTTGTATAGTAGAAGACAAGTAGTATAATTTATTGTAAGTATATTTTTTGACATACTAGGTAGATACCATTATAAATATAATAGAAAATTCATAACAAAATTGTCCAAGCGATCCCGGATTCAGAAGATTTAAATTGATTTATTCGAGCCAAACAAATTCTATCCATTGTTTAGAGAAGAAATTGCGAAACATTATTGTTTAACATGGCATTATTTAAGAAAGAAATAATTATGTGTTTGTCACTTGCCATCGAGGTACGGTTTTTCGGCGACTATATTTCAGCTCGCAACTATACAATATTTCACATTATAAATCGTAGTATTCATTACTTATTTCATAATTATCTCAATCATTATTGGCGCGCCCGAATTTTTTTAACGCGTGCCAGTGGGCCTAGGACTTTAGAGAGATAGTTAATAGTTTCAACCTAGTCTCACATTTGTCGACATTATGTTTTGACTATACTGTACGTATAATATTTCACCTGAATTAAAACTTGTTGCTAGCGCCGCTGGTTGCGTGAAGGACCTTTCCCACAATGACAGACCCGGGTGCGGCGGGAGCAAAAAAAGGTCTCGGCTAGTGCGTTGCGCGAGGTCCAAAATAGCTCAAAACTCCAGGTAGTTGACCGGTTGGCCCTACCCTAAAGCCTCTACCGTGAAAGTGCCACTGTGTACCTTTCCGGGATAAAATATAGACTATAAAATATGGTTATGCAGTCCATAATTTAACTTTAAACTAATATTTTCACAATATTAGGAGCCATTTCATAAAACATAACATAGAAAATAAAGATAAAATTTATTATAGATATTATATTTGCATAATACAAGCGAGATTATTAGATACGACACCGCCACAAACGAAGTATGATTTAGTTTACGTCGAATTTCGTTTATAGTTTAACTTATTGAACAGTTATTTTCTTAAATACAACTGCATCCCGGAACAAGCAAACCTACATGATTGTTATTTGTTTTATTATGGCTTTGAATGACGAGACGAGCTTGTCGTTCGCCTAATGATAAGCAATACGACCGCGAAAAACAGTAGAAACTCTATCCAACACCTTGAATAACAAAGCATTGTTTGGTATTCCACTGTACTCGCCATCCTGAGACATGAGATGTTTATTCTTATGTCCAGTAGTAACACTGGCCACAATGTCCTTCAAACCGAAACATAACAGTGACTACACATTGCTGCTTGGCGGCAGAAATAAACAATGCGATGGTACCTATCCAGGCGGACTTACATATGAGAGGCCTACCACCAGGAAAAATAAGTAGCAACATTCTAGAATTCGTAATTACCAATTGCTACATGGTATTGAAATGCGCTCGCCTATAGTCACCCTAACCCTTGATTTAAATAATAGGGGACCGGCCTGTGTTCGATTTTGTACATTATTCTATATGAAATGGTTAATAATACGAAAAAGAAACCCTACTGCGAAAACTGCATTAAAATTGGTTAAAAAATGAGACAGTAATTCATATTTCAAATATTACTATGTGCTGAAGTGGGCGCGAAGTGGGGATATCGCTTCATCTCTTTCTTTCGCACGCGTCGTAATGCCTAATGACGTCACACGTGGGTATTGCGCCTCTTTTCTGTTTCTTGTTAATTACCTCTTCCACCGAAATTAAAAGACTTATAACTTGTTGATTTTTTAACGGATTTAAATAATTCTTTCTGTGTTATAATTTATATAACGTAAATATTTGATAATAATAAAGAACAAACATGAGTCCGGTCCCCTATTGCCGAATACTGACAAATGGTCACGAACACGAATGAGTAAACAGCTTATTCGGGTGTATTCGTTACTTACAATCCATAGTCAGATTCGTGCACGGAATATTCGCCAATTTTTTATTAAGTCAGGGATAAGACAATATTTTTTAGTACTCCAGATATTATACACGCAGTTTCGTTCAGGACAGAAAGTTCAGGATTGCATACTCCAGCTTAGCGGTAGAATTATACAATGTATCTCTTATAGGGAATACCACCTTTCAAGAGCGTCGCCTGCCGATGGCCTGGGGGGGGCAAGTTTATATGGAGAATGAGAAAAGTATGAATTGTAGGTAAAGTCGAGAGCACATGTTCCTCCGCCACACCTCTCCCGCTTTAACAATAACATAGAGCAGAGCGTAATTGTGCGTACGGAATATTAGGAATGGAATTGGTGAATTCATTCGAGTTTTAGAACCTCTAGCTTTTACAATATTTCCCTTGGCGATGCCACCTTTTTATTTTGTTAAATTTGCTCTCTAGGCGCTGATTTCGAAAGGCTAATGAAGAAGGCGCATATGTTATTCGCAAACTATTTTCTCGGCGCGAACGCATCGCACCTATATCGTACAATGTAAACAAGTGTACTTGTAATTAAACACTATGCATACAACTTGTTTCGTTAGCAACAAAATAATACTTACATTGGACGATAAACGTGTATTTCTGCCTTTGCAAAGTGGTTATAAGTACCTACCTTTACTAGGATGTGGTATTGATCATATTCCGGTGTAATTGTAGAATATTATGAGACTTAATATGATAAGTCTTAAGGACACGAGCGTTGTGTATCATTTAGGGGATACAAATATAAAATTTAAACAAATATCTACCTAATATGATGAAATATAAATACTTCATTAAAAATAAAAATGCATTCTTTCAATACAGCAAAACCAACGAAAATGGTTAAGTGCAGTACACACACACTCATGCCATATATCTCCGAAAGGTAGAGCATCAACAAGTGCACCCACTTTCCGCCGTGGTATTCCGTCCCATGATGTTCCAGACTACGGGCTGATATTGAGTGGAAAATCCCAATATCACTTTTCTCAATGCGGGTATCTAACCCGGATCTCAGGACTGCAGTCATACCGCAATGCAACTACACCACCTATTCCAACGATTTGTGTAGTGTCCCACTGTTTATGAGCAGTCGTAAAGTTTATGACAAAGCGACTTACTTTCTTCATTACAATGTCTCATATCCGCACAAAACATTAACACAGCTGTTTAATAGAACATTTCCTACGCTGATGGCATCTTTTCAATTCGAAAGCGTTACCAACTGTTAGTGTCTTCCTATTATTATACCAGATATGTAAAACTAGCTTTTGCTCGCGGCTTCGGCCGCGTGAAAGTCATTCGAGATAAGAGTTCCGCTTTATATTTTCCAGGCATAGAATGTAGCTTATGTCCTTCCCAGGGTTTCAAACTATCTTCATACCAGACTTCGTCGAAATTCGTTTTTGAGTTTATCGTGTTCAGACAAGCAGAATATGGCGGGAATCTTTGTTTTGATAATATGGTGTTAGAAACATAATAGAGGAACAATTCCGCCATACATAATGGTTGCTTAACTTTAGTTTGCGCAGCGCATGTAACGGAAGCTCTCAAAAGTAATAAATTATTCCCCGTTTTTGCATTTTTTTTCATAACTGCTCCGCTCTCATTGGTCATAGCGTGGTGATATATAGCCTATAGCACTCTACGAACAAAGGGCTATCCAACACAAAAATAATTTTTCAGTTCTAACCGGTAGTTCCTGAGATTAGCTATTACCGTTCCGCTCCTATTGGTCATAGCGTGATAATATATAGCCTATAGTACTCCACGAACAAAGGGCTATCCATAACAAAAAGATTTTTCAGTTTGAACCGGTAGTTCCTGAGCTTAGCGCGTTCAAACAAACAAACTCTTCAGCTTTATATAATAGTATAGATTAAAACAAATAAATTGTGGGGTAGTGATACAAGCGGGGTTTTCATTACGTATCGTACAGTGATAGACATTGCGATTGCTATTGATTACAATTTGGAATGTCCTCAATACAAAAATACATAGTTGATAATGTAGTTAGGTGCTGTTTTTGAGATTAATTTCAGTAGTTATTTTATATCAATATAATTAATGTCTAGAGAACTTTAATGTGGTGTTTTAGGTATCTCTTCAAAAAATGCAAATGTTTGTATATCTTTTAGGTCGTTTGGTAATTTAATTGTTTTCATTTAACATCAGGTGCAGTATAGACACTGCTGTGCTAGTATAATAAAATATCCATATTGATATGCCTAATTGTAATGTTATAATGTTTTTATTTTCTCTGGTTTACGGCATTTCGAGGCCCTATCAAGTCGTGAGCCCTAGGTTACAAGTTAAAACAACTTTACAAGTTAAAACTGCTCCTATCAATCCCTTGTTTGACATAATATTAATATTGAATCGGGCCGTTTATGTAGACAGCGTGGTTCTATAACTTAGACAGCATTCAGATGAACAGCAGCGTTAATATTCATATTTTGAGATATAATTCTTATCGTAGTTTCCATTCCATTTCCCTTTAACTGCATATCTATCTATATTCACAAAATTTGTAATCATAAAATACACACAACCGTCTGTTTGCACTGTATGCAAGTCAGTTGAAAAGTACAGCAAATAATAATTTATTTTCCTCATATGCAAGCAGGCAGGTAAACAAGTTTATTTGCAAGTGTGACGTTTTTTTATATAGTTACCTAAGGTGTTACACGAGGCTTTTTAGGGTTAAAGACTTCTTTGGTGCATCTCATATGTATACTAGCTTGTGCCCGCGGTTTCGCCTGCGTGAAAGAATTTTCCGGAATAAAAGTCCCGAAAGTAGCCTATAACCTTCCCAGGGTCTTAAATTATCTCTATACTAATTTTCATAAAAATCTGTTCAGTAGATTTTGTGACAATCGATAACATACAGACAGTAAGGGGGACTCTGTTTTTTAATATGTATAGATCTAGGTACAGTTGCATTTCGAGCGCTTCGCAAACTCGTTTTAAACTGAGCATAGGTCATTATAAATTATATCGAATTTATACATAGGTATATGTATTAGATGATTGGCTTGACGTCGATTATATTGCGATAGCAAATTGCTGTAAATACCTTTTAGTTTCTTCTCTTCCAAAACGTCGTAATGAAACTTGCAACGAATTCGGTTCAGTCTTTGTTACGCAAAAAATAACAAACTTCACATTGTAATTATGCACATACTAGCTATGCTCACGGTTTTCACCGCGTCAGTTTCTAACCGAAAACAACAAAAAAAAAGGAAAAATACGAGACGGGTTTGCAAACCGAGGGCTTCGTACGAGGAAGTAGGTAAGGTAAATACATTTCAATGACCCTACTGCCCCTGATGGTAAGTGGAGTGGGATCCAATAGAATGTTGACTTACGAGAGATGATTCCTCAACAGACGCAATTATTATGCCGGCTTGATGGAACGGGATATACACAGGCTGATCCTGGGACGCGACACACTTACGTAGGCCACTACGGCCGGTTTTACATCCTGTGTACGTTAGTCGCTATCCGGGCGGATATGAATATTCTACCACCAGCAAAGATTTAAAAAAGCCTTTACCACATTAGTACAGTTAAACTACACGTAACAAGTATGCTCATATCGTTATTTATTTTAGTCACAGTCAAGTACTTTCTTATCTGAACGACTTTCAAAAGAATTAGCGCAGTTGTAGCGGTCGTTGCAATCTCCAGACAGTTGCTGATAACGCGTTTTTTTTAACACATTATCAGGTGCGATGCAGTCGCGTTGCAAGCAGTAGTACAGCTTTAAAACGCGGGTAATTTTGTTCATTTGTCAAGTTTGTGATCATAATTGTCGTCATAATAACCGCGAGCCTTGTACTGAAAGTATTGGAGCCAGTGTTACTGGACATTTTGAGTAGGGCACCATTATGAATCTCACTATTGAGTAGGATCTCAAGTAGGCATTTGATGTATTCAACTATTTAATAAACAAAGTTTAAGTTGACATTTAAGAGCTTCATCTCAGCTGAGTTGACATTGTTTCATAAACAAAACTCGGCTGTCAAAATACGTCATATATTGCGACTTAAGATATAATTTGAGATGTTGTTGATATCTGTTTATTTAATACCGACGACCTTAAGGTGCTAGCTTTACTTTGACAGCGTCTCAGCTGATATCATACTTTAGGGTGAAATTGGGTTGTATCTCATATGATCTTTAATGAATTGTCTCAGGGTGACAAGCGTAGCGGAGTGCCCCGCAGTATTTTGTAATTCTATGCTATGTATGGTAATGCTACTGTTTATAGGCGATTGGATCGTTTAAGATTCATACGATTAATATTCTACGAGCGGTATGCTCGTCTCGTCATTCAACTGGAACAATAATTATGTATTTATGTTTTTAAATATTTTTTTCTTGAACTTGTTCTTACTTCCTTAGACAAATCTGTACGGTGTAATGAACTGAGCGTGTGTCTGAGGGAGTGACATAGACCCTGTATAGGTTTCTCTAATACATCCATATTTTTTTAATGCGCTGCAATTGTATTGATATTACTCTCTGAGTCGGAACGCCGTAGAACTAGCACATCGCAGCAGCATAAATATATCAATCTGTTCAGAGGAAATGAATACGGGACACCCATTTACTGTTACTAACTATTTCACTTTTACCCCCTTCCGGCTTCAGGCATCGGAGATTTTAGGTTCAGGAGATAAACAGGCGGCCGACTCTGGACTTATTTATCAAACTATCTGCAAAAGCAAAAATAGTTTCTAAAGGTTTTTCGGTTTTCTTGCCTTCGAGCAAATTCTTATAAGGTAAATCGATGGAGTATTAACATGCTGTCTTGTTACAGCCGGTCGTCTAGTAATAGAGCTGAGGAGCGACGTGGTGCCACTCACAGCGGAGAACTTCAGGTCGTTGTGCACCGGCGAGAGAGGCGTCAACCACAACGGCACGCGGCTGCACTACAAGGGCTCCAGGTTCCACAGAGGTTGGTATTACAACTAGCATTTTTATTAAAGCTTACCCGCTTTTGCTCGCGTTTCACTCGCGGGTATAGTTTTTCGGCATACAAGTCCCGCTTTATATTTTCGCAGCATAAAAAGTCGCCAATGTCCTTCCTCAATCAAACTATCTCCATACCAAATTTAATTGAAATCGGTTCAGTAGTTCAGCTGTCTAGGCGTAACAGAACAGAGTTACTTCCACCTTTATAAGTATAGATTATGCCGACGAGAAACTAGATTACATGTAGTACAGGCATCTTTTTCTAATACCGCCACGGTAAAGTGACTTTACTGTATCTTATGATAAAGTATAAATTTTACTTTATAGCATAAGTGGGCAAACGGGTACTTGAGAGTTGGGATATCTTAGGTTAAGTGGTTCTTCTGCAAATAAAACTCACCATACCAAAAAAATCATAGATACAGGGAGTTTCTTTTCCCTGTCGCATTCTAAGGTTTGAAATTTGAATCCCCCTGTACCAATTTATGACAAGACGCAAATTATCGTATCCACCTCGTAATTTTAATAAATAAATGTAAGTTTGCTTTTTTGTACCGAACAAATTCAATTAATCTTCATATTAAAAGGTTTTCGATGCAAATTCGGCTTGATGTATTTATTGCATCGTAGCTAATTGCATGAAAAAACAACGTTTTTCTTACCGGTTGATGATAGATACGCGTATTATAGTAGTACACCTACAGCAATGTGTAAAGGCGTGTTTCGTTGCAGGAATACAGTTCTGAATTTCAAAACGAAGCAGCTATAGAGGATCATTTTGACATTGCTTACCAAATGAAACCACATACTCGTGTTCACCTTTGCTGATATCGTGCCAGAATCATCCATTAATAACGAATATATTCACTAAAAATCCTGCTTTTAGTTTTCTGATTTTTCGATTATTTTGTAGTTTAATACGAATATGGCGTGTGCGTGAGTGTATTTCTGACTGAAAGTATGTTGTTGCCGCTGCGACGAACACTCTTAGAGTGGTAGTAGTGGCATTAGGGCGCATAATTTTTTTTTTTTTTTTTAAATATTTGTTTTGTTCGAAACTTACACTCTTTTTATTTTACATCTACGGTTCAAGTAACTTATTATAAAGTGCTATTTCTAAGTAGATGAGTATGTGGTTTCATTTAGTAACGCGATGTCAAAATGACTCTGTATTCGTGCCAATAGTACGAAGTGTATTTATTTGTGTTTATTAAAATTTTACGAAATTGAAACCACACTGATATTTATTGTGTAATTTTATTCGAGTTTTATCTAAATTTCATTGTACAAGGGCCATTTGTAATAGAAAGAGTTTAAATACAAATGGATTAAGATTGCATTTGATGTAATACAGTAATACAGCCTGCGTATTAAATAGCAGGAGTTGATCGCGCCTTCGCACGCGTGAAAAGCCTTTCTTATTACAAAAGTTTCCTAAATAAATGTAGCGATCAATAATACCAGCTAGATGACTCCTGCGCCATCTTTTTAAAAAGTAGATAAAATAAGAAATCCACAAAAGTAAATTACCGGGATATAAGCCTATGTGTTATCAAGGACATGGTCCATTCGTTTGCCAAATTTCATCTAAACATTCAACTGTTTCTGCGTTTATTTCTAAGTTGTAACAAATATCTAAAAAAAATTAAATAAGGTAAAATTGAGTTTGTTTACATTCTAGACGAATTATTTAAAAAAAATCGAATATCTCTAATGTCCTTATTCCAAACTGCATAGTCTACGTGCATACGTAGCAATGAGAGTTGTACTACAAATTGCTATTACTGATAATTTTTATTTTTTTTATAATCGTAGTGCGGATTCAGTAGTACATAATAATTGTAAAAAAACTATACAATAAACAATTTTTTATGTACTTTAAGCACAAATATGCACTATGCACTCATCTTTAGAATAATGAAATGATGAATAAATTATTAAAATATAATTATTTGACTCGATCTCATTATGCAAATTTGATCGAGCGGTGTTTGAATTTTATAATTGGTTTGAGTTATAATATATAATGTAACAAGTTCAGTGCACTTTGTGGGTAAAAACGATTTAATCAATAAGATTATAATCAGGAGCAGCCGGTTTTTTATCTAAAAAGACAGCTCGGTATAATATTGGCTTCTTCAACGGTAGTCTCTCGTTCGAAAATGTATTTGCACTTAACTGCAATTATAGTTCTAATGTAGTCAGAGCCACCCGAGGTAAATTTGCCTTACCTAACATATCGCGGCAGATTTAATAGAAAATAAAAATTAAGACAAACGTAAATAAATCTAAAAGGGAAGCCGGTAGGAATCGGGTTTTTTTTTTGTATTTGGGAACTGCCGCGGTTATCACCGAGGGTACGCTTCTAACGGTGTACAAACGATCCCCCGGTTTATCAACCACGGCAGTCCCAATGAAGATTTGGTGGGCCCTACCACTATCACTGAGGGTGCCAGCGGACGGTACGCTGGCAAACGGCAGCTATTGGGTTACGGGGCCCGGGAGGAAGAAGGGAGGGGATAGAGAGAATGAAGAGAAGAGGAAAGAGTAGGAGTTTGTTAGGATGGTTGGAAGGGAGAGGGAGGGGAGATGTTCGCGAACCCTTATATGCCTCAATGTGTATTTGGCAACCAAGAGGTATACACGTTACACTATGTGCCTAGAGTCGCGTCCTAATGTTCCCCCGTGCAGGGGCGTGTATTCGGTGTGAAGACTATAGGAATCAGGTTGTATGGACGTTTCGCCACTGGTGTAAATATGTTGCCTGCAGCATGGACGTGCGGGTTCAGTAATGGCGCACCTGATGGTTAGGTAAGTGTCTATATTATCGCTTGACGAGAGATTAGCCTCGCCAGTCGACATAATTACGCCGGCTTTACTACTGTCTCACAGAGCACAAACATAAAATGCCATCTTCCTGTTTCGTATGGTGGGTAGAATTTCTCAAGGCCCAAACTACCTACTCCTTTCCTCCAATGCCTATCAGTTATAACAAACCGGCAAGGCAGCTGTTAGTTTCCTGGCATTGTGTTTACGGCCTGTGGAGATGGATCAGGTGGCCTACTAGATTCTTTTGCTTATATAAAAATGTTTCATTGTGCAGTGCTGCGATACGCTAGGCTTGGTTTGGTAAATGACTTGGCCCGATGTCGGGATAATTGCTATAGTCCAAGGAAGGTGGACCACGATTGCCGTTTAGCATCAGACCGACCGCTTGTTAGTTTGTGTACTAAGGCAATAAAAATCTGTCAACGAAAAACAATGCTTTCAAAAACATTATTCCCGATAAAATTCACTGCGGATTTTTATTCTATTGAACGCTTTAGGTGTTTATATTTGCATCTCATTCCGTTGAAGGTTAGTAGGTCGTATGTTATTACCGGTGCATTGTTATTGTGCTTGACGTGTGGTTACAACGTTTGAGTTTGCGCGCGCATTGACCTGGATAGTGACTAATGCAGTTACTAGTGGCGAGTGCGTTCAAGTAACTGATGCATGTGATTCTGATTTATTGCCATGCCCATAGACAGTAACAATACTCGGAACTTACAATATTTGTTATTCATAGTTGTACGTACTGTGTGATTTTCCAATGCGCTCCTCCATTTGAAAGGTTCTAACTCGATTATAATATGTACCAGCAAACGAGCAAATAACTCGCCTAATGTTAGTGTTCACTGTAACATCTCAATTCCATGGATATGATATGCTTCCGACTTTAGAGAATGAAAAAATATTGAGAAGGGGAAAGAGTTGTTTGATGTCCGTAAGAGCAAGCTGCCGTTTCACGATGGCCAGCTTTCAATTTTTGAGGTAAATTCCAAATTTGGATTGCGGGAGCGGGATGTGGCGAGTCAGAACAAATTCTCGTATCGGCAGTCCCAAAAATTAAACACAGAAGTACTTATACGTTAGTGGAGGGAGAGGATCAGCTACCCTCTCCTGCCTCCATCCGAGGAACTCTATGGTAATCAACACGTCCCGACCAATCCCGGCTATTCAAACTAACGCTTCAAATGTGTATATATTTTCAACGTCGTTACGTCCAAATCTCAGCATTACATACGTCCTTGCTCTTACCCTTGGCGCTTCTAGACTCATAACAATGCGAATATTATACCGATGCCGAATGTAACCTTCACAATGTAACACGTGTAAGATTATACGTCAAACTCAGGTAAACCGGTATGCACTAAAATGTATTGAATGTGGTAAGTATTTTGTAAACATCGCGTTAAATGACAGTAAATGCTCTAACATTGCCTAGGGCCGTCGTAAATAATAATCGCGCATAAGATAATCATAAATCAAGAGTTAATCATGACCAACGTGTAATTTTAGACAGTAGTCGATGAAGGTGTTATGGTCATGTTTTTTGGATTGTTTTTTGCTCTCTTAAGTATATTCTATGCAGTCTTATTAAACGTTATTAAGGCCAAGTTCTTTCACCCGTGGTCAGATTAAGTTAAGGGTTTTATCACACTGGCGAATTATAAATAATAATAATAATTAAAAATATAAATAAGCGAATTCATAGCGAGGCCCTACGCGCTCATGCGGTGTAATAAGACCGTAAGATTTACTTGACCACGGATGAAACACGGCAGTGGCGAAGCAGCCATACAATTCGATTCCTACCGGCTTCCCTTTTAGGTTTATTTACGTTTGTCTTAATTTTTGTTATCTGTTCAATCGGCCGCGATATGTTAGGTAAGTCAAATGTTTTTCCCGGGTTACTACTTTTTGAAAAAAAATATCTGTATAGATAAGAGTAAAAAAAAACCTATATAAGTAAATAGGGGATTTTTTTACTCTTTTTAGACGTATAAGTATACGGCTATCAAAGTTATCCTTCGATTAGAACGCCCGTTATTGCAAATAGACGGATATGCGCCCGTATACGGAATAGGGACCCCTGACCTAACGTGAATATTATAGTAGCGTTATATTTACAATAAAAAAACTCCAATTATCATACATAACTAAGTATAAAAATAATACTGTAAACAAAAATACTTTCCTAGTTGTTTTGACAAGAGTCCATGATGCTATAACAAAAAAAACATGACGCCAGTCACCCATATCCTTAGGCGATTTTGAATAACGAATAAAAACTATTCTAAATAGATATAATAATTTATGTCACAAAAATTGTGTCACTTAGTAAAAATATTATTATTGATTTTTTATCATATTACATATATATCACTTTTATCTACTTATATGCACACTTCTTTTCGTTTAATAATATTCACATAGATACGAAAAACCTAAAGTGTTGCTCTAAATTTTTATTCACTTGAAATTTATAAATAACTAAAACGATGACCTAACGGATGTCGAAGTGGACCCATAATTACTAAGGAATACATAAACAGTACAACATCCTTTGGAACATAATCATTCAGGTCCTATGTCCCCTAAATAGGGCAGAGGGCATCTCTCACCGAGACTCTCCATTCCGCAAGATCTTTAGCTGCCTGATTGATTTCGCTCTAAGTCTTCCCAGCACTTTTTTCTTCGTCGATAATAGTGCGTTGCCAGGTTTGTATAGGACGGCCACGCTTACGCTTTCTTTGGGGATTCCACTCCTTAGCCTGTTTAGGAATATGATCTGCACCACTTCGGTGTGTGTAGCCAATCCATTTCCAATTACAGCGCCTTATCTGATGGTTGAGCGGAGTTTCATAGCAGAAATCTTGGGTGGTCGTTTGGGATTTTCTCAGGCTAGTGAATATCTAGGATTTGACGAAGATATCGATTTACAAATACCTGGAGCTGGGGCGATTTGGCTTTGGTTACCTTCCACGTTTCGCATTCGTATAATAGCACTGTCTTTACGTTAATCCCAAATATCTTGAGTTTAACTCTTCGGGTCAGTTTATTTGAGTTTCATACGGGCCGTAATTGTGCAAAGGTTGCTCGTGCCTTGGCAATCCGTGAGATGATATCCTCCTCCGCACCACCCATTTCGGATACGACGCTACCGAGGTATGTAAAGTTGTGTACTCATTCCACCACCTCTGTGAAAATCAGCAACGGTGTTATGTTTGTCCCGTTTGTTCTCATCTCTTTTGTCTTCCGAGTATTCTTTTTAATCTCAATTTTGCCGCCTTTGCCTTTAGGTCATTGAGCTTTGCTTGCACATGTATGGCTCAAAAGACAGATATCATTGGCACAGTCCAAATCTTCTAAGCCATCCGAAATGCCCCAATCTATTCCACGGCGCTTTGGAACAGAATATGGCCTATAAATCAATCTGTTTAATGTTTAGTGAGATCGTATCTTAAATCATCTGAGAGTTTCAAAGGTGCAATAAATAAAGTGGACGGACGTGTTCTGTGAAATAAAACCGGTTTTGTTTGTCGTAGGCCGAGTTTTGATTAGATATCTATGCAAAAAAGGTTTCTACCTTTGCTTATTTAATTAATTTTTTATCGACGCAATTCCTTATTTGGACTGTTGGCGAATAACTTAGCGAATAATTCGTGCACGAATCTGGCTATGGATTATAAGTAATGAATACACCAGAATATGCTGTTTAAGCAAGCATTTAAATTCCAAATTCCAGGGAAAAAAGGGAAATTCCAGGGAAAAAAAAACCTTTGAGTAATTACTCACCAATTAAAATTTCAATCGGTATAAGGAAAAAATGACATTCAGGACATTTCGTTATCTCTCTCGCGCGCCCGTATTGTAAATTCGATGACGTCACGTCGTGAATATAAAGGTGCAAGAATCTTTTAAAATTCGTCTATATTCTATTAGTTTTATAAGCCGACCATAATATATATTTATGATCAACCTCTTTATATTTAGCCTTTGGTAACATGACCTTACGTAAACAATAAATTAAAAAATTCGTGACAACTATCCTTTCATATTATCGTGTGCACATATGTGCAAATATAATAATATTATTAAGATTCCAATTAGATATACAACATGAGACTAACTATGCATAATTTTGATGTCGCGCGACCTGTTTGACGTGAAAATGCATAATAATTTTTATCATTAGTATTGTTGACATTATAAACAATCAGTGTTTTGTTCTATTTAAATATTTTTGTTGCCAGCAGTCTTGGAAAGTGTTTTTTTTAGTATTTATCATATTCAGAGGAGTTAGTTCTAAAGGTGATTTAAACAAGATGATCCAAGATCCCATAGTATTTTAGCAAATATAAAATTTTGAGGATTGATAGTCCTATATGTAGTTACAACGTTAGGCATACCGGCTTACTTGAGGACGGGGACAATTTATAGTTATTATGCACTGAACGTTTATAACAATTTTACTCAGCTACGTTAAAGTATCAATCTTGATTTTTACGTATTTAAACTTCCTTGTTAGTATAATATGATAAATGTCAATGTTTGTGAAAATGTTTGGATGTTTGTATGTTTGTGAGACGTGGACGCAGAAACAACTCAAAGGATTTGGATGAAATTTGGCACATGGGTAGCCCATGTCCTTGATTAACATATAGGCTACATTCCATCCCGCGATATAAGGGAGTTTTTGAATCTCAATTTCATGTAGATGGTACCGGCTTCATACAGTGTTTTAACGACTTTGGTAGCGGGAACGGCTTTTCACGTGAACAACACCTAGTCTAAAATATATTTATCTACTATATTTTTCAATGATTCGTTTGTCGGAGATGGAGCTATTCATTGCCGTCATAGTGCGATATATTGTTTATTTTGAAATAGACCTCGAGAGTTGCTAGATGCCATCGTGTTGCACACCTGGTGGAGACCTTCAAGGATATCGTTGTGTCTCTTCATTAAGAGCGGTTTATATTATGTTGTGCAAGGAGTATTTATTTGTTAAGTTGTAAACTCCGTACGTTATGGTGTTTGTTTTTAATGGCAATTAGGATATGGAATGTTTGGAAAAATAATTTTGGGGACAACGATTGGAATGACAATAGAGTACCTATTTACTTGTTTGTGAAAATTCACATTCTAACTCATTTTAATAAAGGTGATGATTAAAGATGCCATAAATTATGATGTCCGTATCGACATGTATTTTATTTGGCGTTAATAATAAGTACCAAATAAAATAATTCAAATATAAGTAGCATTTGTTTACATTACGTTAGGTATATTTTTCAAATGACACAGCAACGTAATGTGATATTGAATTTAATTACTAACGTCACACTGGTAGTGTGCGTCTGCTCTGTATTACATTTAGTGTTTCAAAGGTTTCAATACCTTGGAAAATGCAGTGCGATCGGAGGGGAATTTTCAAAAAGGGGTGTTAGTAGAGACCTCACGGCGGTCGACTAGAACAGCGTGCTATCTCAAAGTTCAAACTCATAACTACTCGCATAATATTTTACGCAATTAATCTAAAAACGTTGAGTGATTAAAAAATACATAATGAACTTTTCTTGCAGTCTTTTTAATCACATTGAGTTATTAAAAAAAAAAGAGTGAACTTTTCTTGTAAAGTCTTTTTAATTTAGAGCGTCCTCTAAACTTAACCTGTTGGCTAACAATGTCATTACAAGAGGTCATTAGAGACCACACAAACAAGAATTACTCACGACAATAATAATAACATTCTAGTGGCGAAAGGTGGAATTTTCCGTAAGGGAATCCGACACAACATACTTTTTTTATTGCTTTGAATGACGAGACGAGCTTATTCGCATGGTGGTAAGTGATACGACCGCCCATAAACAGTAGAAACACCATCCAACACCTTGAATTACAAAGTATTGTTTGGTATTCCACCGCGCTCGCCATCCTGAGACGTGAGATGTTAAGTCTCATTATGTCCAGTAGTTACACTGTTGCTTGCCGGCAGAAATAGACATTGCGGTGGTACCTACCCAGGCGGACTCTCACATATGAGAGATCACCAGTGAGTGACCTACCTATAGGACATAAGTACTGCTAATATGCATAAATGCAATCTGCAGTGGCGAAGCGTGAAATTTGCAGAGGGAACCCGACACAGCTTATAGGTATTCATAACGTGAATTACTTATATATGTTGTTTCTTTTATAGTTTATATTAATGTTTAAATTTGTTAACCATATTACCTTGATTACATAAGCAGTAATTTTTCAGTGTCATACTATTATGTCTGTTCGTAATAAGTGTATTTGTGAATGTTGGCACATCTTTATTTGGTAAGCACATAAGAACAATACTATACTAAGAAAACTGAACTAATATTAATTGTATGTGTAAACTGATGATGTTCCTGTGTATAATAAATAAATAAATAAATAAACGTGCATGAAAGCAGTCTGCAAATCGTTCTAATAATAATAAGATTCTACATGATGGGAAGCCGGCAGCAATCGGGTTATATGGACCCATCGCCATTGTAACATTCATTTATTATTATACATAATGCCGGATAATATTTATTTATTTATTTGAACCGCCAACAAAACATACACCTTAAACAATTCAGTAAGTAATTGCTGCAGTGCTGTTTTAATTACAGGCTGTCACAGCATGAACATATTAATACATAACAATAAACAACTGGCTGCACCATAAGTTCAGTATATTTTAAATATAAGAGTGAACATGAAACTATATTATGAAAAAGACACAACAAAAATCCAGAAACTGTTACGTGAAAACCAATTTTATGTCTATCATGGTGAATGCTAGGGATATAGCAAGTCCAATAATAAACGGCAGTAATGAAAACTTATCAAGCATATCAGGTCTACATCGGTCATATGCAAAATCAAAACCTTTTTTGCGGGCAATAAAAACAGCATAAAAAATTAATAAAGCCTCGAAAACCAGCGATAAATTACAGATACGTTGATGGTGATTGATGAGTGCGTGAGTATAAGTTCTTTCTCAGTGTGTCTTCGTAAAACTGTGTATGTAGTATAATGACGATGTGGGAAAATATACTTGTTATGTAAAGATGTTAATACATAATAATTTTTTTATCTCGGCCAACGTGCGGACTTCTCGATCCTGTGTGGTCTTTAAACATACATACAAATAGATAAATTTATTAACTCATCCCAATTTCTTGTCCTTTATAATACTTGCTCCCGGGAGCCCTTTTCTAGTATCCGATTCCGTAATACTTTTTCTCATTAATGACAATCCATTTCTTCTTTTTTATATATATTGATAGTTTTTCTTGTTTTGTACCCCCACCGCAAAGAGTTTATAATATTCGAAAACATATATATGTATCGTGTGTTGTGTGTAAATGTTTGCGTAAATTAATTTAGCCGAATCTGTCCGCGATTCCAATTACGGTCTAATATATAATAAAATTAAACAATACTTATAATTAAACAAACTGAACTGACCCGACAGACGTTGTCCCGTCTTAACTATGAATTTGCAGCGCGCATTCTGTCAATCGCTGACAGTTATTTCAAACAATTGACAGCTATATAAAATTAATATTTTCGTTAAGTTTTCTTAATTTTTCTAATTTTTCGCGTGATTTTTTGAATTTTTTCTTTCATATGAACCTTCGCCCGATAATAACAAACACAACAATAAAAAAAATAGTGAAATCGATCCAGCCATTCACGCGTGATAGCGTGACCAAGGGAAGTAGGGATTCATTTTTATATATATAGATGTTGATTCCGGCTTTGAGAAAGGTCTCTCGGTATATTTTTAGATAAAAGCAAGGGATACAACGCCTCATTGTGGTCGGCATTTTTTCCTGAGTATTGGCGTATTGAGGGATTAACAAATCAGGTGATAGGATATATTTTATATCCGCCTGGATAGCGCCGTACACAAGGTGTTAAAACCCGCCATAGTGGCCGACGTAAGTGTCGCCTTACGGGATCAGCCTGTGTAATGTTGATATCTGGGTCCAACAGGCCGGCATAATTGTGTCGACTGTCGAGGGGTAATTATTTCTTGTACGTCGACATCCTATTGGACCCCACTCCACTTACCATCAGGTACAGTGGGGTCACTTTCTCGTGCTTGTATAAAAAAAAATCGGACAAGCGCATCGTAGGCGTAAAATAGAACATAAATTATAATCATGTAAAAATCTAGAATACATGTGGATTATAGGGGTTGCTGGTCGAAAATGTAGAAAGTTCAGCTCGACTCGTATATCTAAGATATGTTGTCATAGTTGTGTGCAGACCACAAACTACGTAGTCTAAGCTATGCACTATGCATTTTTCGCAGTTTTTCGGAATGCAACACCCATATTATTTGACTTAATACCGTGATGAGGTTATTAGATTAATCTTGTTCAAAATCACTGGTGGTACTGTCAAGTAATACACTTACAAAAATTATATGTGGAGTAAAAAAATATAATTTAAAAAGGATATTTTTCACATTAAGAAGACAAATTAATAACATTTAAATACTATTATATTATCTATAGAATATAAATAACATAATAAATGTTGTTTGACTTCTTTAGATATGATAATATAGTTGTATAATATGGAAACTGCACTCTATATATTATATTATCTCCATACCAAATTTCAACGAAACCCGTTGGGTAGATTTTGAGGTTATCGCATTCAGATAGGCAGACAGATGCGGCGGGGACTTTGTTTTATAATATACTAGCGACCCGCCCCGGCTTCGCACGGGTGCAATGCTGATAGATATATAGACTATTTAATAGATGTTATTATTATACATATAAACCTTCCTCTTGAATCACTCTATCTATTAAAAAAAAACGCATTAAAATCCGTTGCGTAGTTTTAAAGTTTTAAGCATACATAGGGACAGAGAAAGCGACTTTGTTTTATACTATGTAGTGATATTTTTGAACTTTTTAAGAGGAACAATTCCGTCATACATGATAACAGCGTAACTTTAAACATTTACGCAGCGCACGCAACGGAAACATTTTCAAATGAAATAAAAATTGTTTATTTATTAAACTTTATATACAGAGTATAATGGCGGACTTAATGCCGAAGGTATTCTCTACCAGGTGGTGGGTTAGGTGGTGCCGAGACTAAAGGATTTACCCGTTTTTGATACATTTTCCATTGATGCTGCGCTCCTATTGGATGAAGCGTGATGTTTGTTGTATAGGAAGCTCTCAAAAGTAATAAATTTCTCCGATTCTGCAACATTTTTCATAACTGCTCCACTCTCATTGGTCATAGCGTGATGATATATAGCCTATAGTCATTCTCGATCAATGGGCTATCCAATACTAAAATATTTTTTTAATTCTAACCACTAGTTCCTAAGATTAGCGCGTTCAACAAACAAACTCTTCAGCTTTATATAATAGTATAGATAGATAGATTTGTATTATTAAATTAAAACATAAAATGTTATATAGATGGGCTCATTAAGTTATTACGACTATTTAAACTTCGGTGTATTAGATAATATATTATAATCTATTCTCTATATTATATTTTAAATATTCATAAATTTTTATAGATATTTGTAACTATATATAGTTAATTGCTATGCATATAATGAAACTATGGACTTTCCGAGTTTGTACATGGAATATTACACCATTGACTTTCTGTGTTGTGCATTCAATATTATTAATTGAGAGACGCGAGGAATAAGTAATGTAAAGTTGAAAAGCTATTTTTGAATGTATTGTTTGTCCGTTTACCTGTTTGTTTAAATGTTCGTTGGCGTATCACGCTAAATCGACTCATTGAATTCATGTGAAGCATATAATCTGTACTACTATATAAAGCTGAAGAGTTTGTTTGTTTGATCGTGCTAATCTCAGTAATTATTAAACCGATTTTGATTCCTTTTTCACTAATAGGAAACTACATTACTCCTAAGTGCTTTAGGCTTATATCCCGGGAGAATATAAAGCGAGCAAAAACAACAACAAACCGCGAACAAAATCTAGTACTAAATAAACGTTATATATATAATATAATGAAATCGCGTGCCGATTTTCGTAATGTAGGCCAAAATTTTTGTGCTGTTTTATAACATTTTCCTGGTAAAGAAATTCCAGAAAGCCATATCACATTTGCAACATGCATGAAAAAGTGACTTGTGTCGACCGCACTAGGTAGGAAATCGAAAAATCATTGAAATATGGACTGAAGTATGAAGTGACGCGGTGGGAGATACTGCGGATTATTTGATAATGTGTACCTGACAGTTGACATCAGGAGAATAACTTTTGTTCGCTTATTCTCAAATCTTCCCGAGTTCCTCTGATTGTACCCTTCTTTCGTTCAATCTTGTAAGATGTGAGCAACGGTATCCATAACACAAGTTAAATCTTTATTTGGATACCGTAGCGCATAAACACCTATGTCAATTTATTTTGTGTACATTTACTATGTTGTCATCTTCCGTGTATGTTTCACTTGCTGTAGAAATTAAAGAATTATTATTATTATTATAATTGATAAAGGGGTCAGGTTAAAAGATTATTAAACCTGCTGCCGTGTGATGAAAGGAATGCCAAGGCGAAACCGAATATAAAATATTCATATCCTGGGACCCCTGTGGATAGGTGGCCTTATAAATATATATTTAGTTTAATATGCAACAGCCTTGTGGATATTGCTATTTATAAATCATTATCTATTTTATTTTACGAACGTTGCAGTTTATCTCACAATACTTAAATAAATTATATAAACTACTTACTTTGCTAGGTCTCTCATATTATGTGAGAGTCCGCCTGGGTAGGTACCACCGCAATGTCTGTTTCTGCTGCCAAGTAGCAGTGTGTAGTCACTGTTGTGTTCCGGTTTGAAGGATATTGTAGCCAGTGTAACTACTGAACATAATGAGACTTATCTTCTCATGTCTCAGGATGGCGAGCGCAGTGAAATACCAAAAAATACTTCGTAATACAAGGTGTTGGATGGTGTTTCTACTGTTTATGTGTGGTCGTATTGCTTACCATCAGGCAAATGGCAAGCTCGTCTCGGCATACAAAGTAATAAAAAAGAAAAAAAATCTATTTAAATCTTGCAAGCATTTTTAAATTCAATCTGTAATAAAATAAAAATAAACTAGAATAAAATAAATTTATGACTATCTGGAAATATTTGATATCCGTTTTGTGATTATCGATATGTCACCGGCAATCTGTACAAACCGGCATTCAATACAATGGCTAGGCAATACCTATGTAGTGCCCGGGGCTACCAGGCACTGTGTGGAATTTTATTTGATTCATACTTTGCTTAGCCATTTTATACAATATCGAATAAGCGATCTGTAATGTATGTAAAAATAATTTTATGCTTAAAATACGTTTATTTCCGGCGCGCGCTCGTTTCGCGGATATACACGGTTGCACCTTAACAAATTTGACCATTTGAATGACATACATTTTAGAAAGTCCAAAGAGGAAGCCTAATTCGTAAAATACATTGATAAACATAGGCCAAAATATATTTACTTTACATAGTGCTGGAGGACATACAATGTTATAGTAATTCGTAGTTTTATTCGTTGTCTAGGATAAGTGTATAATGGACAATAATATTTTATACATTGTTTTGGCGCACCTTCCTTCTATACGTTGCCTAGGCACTGTTTATAATATCGGATTATAAATATTGCCGGTGACATACACACCACCTATTTTGCATATTTGATTAGTAAAATTAAATTTTATTACAAAAATTCGGTTTGATGAGAATCACTAGGATTATTTGAATTGGAATAGTCCCAGTGCAGGGGCCTTCTGACATTTCACACCGTTTGAGAGTTAATGGCTGGTAGTTTAAGTTCTTGTTTCGTGGACCTCTTATATGCGAAATCGTACGTATGTACATCAAACATCTATAGTGTATGTATTGTTCATGAAACATTTCGGCGCAAGCGCTGTTGCCTGTTGTATACTCGTATCTTTTAAAGGACGTTTTAGTTGATGTAGGTACTGATTGTTTTAGGACTTTTTCCGGGGTGCTATGTATTTTATATTTTATTTACAATTTACAATTATAATGATTTCTTATGTTTATGCGAATATTAGACATTGAAATAAAAACTTTTTAACGGATTTTATCGCGGTATATTATTATTTTGTCCCGACGTTTCGAAGACTTTGCAGCCTTCATGGTCACGGGGGAAACTGAGGTGTTGTTCATCCGTAAAGTCAAAGTTACAATATCTACCTACATTTTTTAAATATACAACTTTTTAAAATTTTAGCTGTCAACAGCTACAACAACACCTCAATCTCTACAATTATAGACTTTTTTTTAAATAATTCAAATACGTATAATTTGGTTAATGTGAAGTAACCCATACGTTTGAAAATATGCGACATAAATATCATATCATTTGATCGCGTTGACTTAAGTTAGATTTTTTCATTGCCGAAACCGACCGTTATGAAAAGTATTTGATACAAATGTCGACTCTTTGGCTTTAAGTGTCCTCAGAGGGCTACATTTGAGGTACGGAATTTTAATACACTTATTTATACATCGCATCTTACATAGAATCAGACTGTGATCTATGGTCAAGAAATACAACAGTTTTGCATAGCGCCACATTTGCAGCGCATTTAAGTGTTTATAATATTTTAGTTACATAAAAAAATTGTCCGGCCTATCGCTTGTCGAACTGTCTTTGATAACGAAACCGCCTAATCGTCCATTTATTAAGCGAATTGAGCCCAACAGTCAACGTATATCTAATGACCGCGTTTCGACGGCGGGTGTCAGTCGCGATAATGCGGCATAGTCCGGACCTTACATAACAAAAGATATGCGGCGTGGGCAGTAAGATAGCTGGGTGAGGTCATTATTACACGCCTATGGCTTGGGCCTTGTGACTATAATGGCCGGCAGTTGTCAAGCCCGTTTGGTTTGTGACATCGACATAAAGTCGTTTTTGTTCCTATTTAAGATTAAAGGCGTTTTTTTTTTATTATTTAAGGAGCTTGGTCGCTATTGCGTTTTTTTTATTATTTACTAGCGACCCGCCCCGGATTCGCACGTTTGCAATGCTGATACTAAATACACTACAGAAAAACTGTGAACGTTGTTTATAAAAACATAGCGGCCCGCTCTGGCTTCGCACGGGTATAACATAACAAAATAACAGTATTTCTCCACTATTTAATGGATGTTATTATACATATAAACCTTCCTCTTGAAGCACTCTATCTATTAAAAAAAACCGCATCAAAATCCGTTGCGTTGTTTTAAGGATTTAAGCATACAAAGGAACACAGGGACAGAGAAAGCGACTTTGTTTTATACTATGTAGCAAAGGAGCTTGGTCGTTATTTCACGACTATGTCGATCCGTACGTCCACTTTTACCCGTGCCTGCTAACTTTTGATGAAACCGAAATATTTTTTAATAAAGCCTTAGCCTCTTCTGATACTGGAGCCGACAAACAATTATTTATGCTACCCACATTAAAGCTCAAAGTTGAGGCCCACTCCGCACGCACTCCGACTAAACATGATGTACGTCATCTCAAGGTAAAGGCGTTGTGAAGTAAATATCTTTGTTTTACGAGGGTACTGCGCTATGCTGTGGTATGCAGAATTCCAAATTCAAATTCTACGGGACGGTTTTTGATAGTCGCGCCTCTTAGCATTAGTGTAAATTTGACCGTTCAAGTGTTCGAAAACCTAACTACGTCCGTCCTTTCCCTATACGTGAAAGCGATAATTGCGACCAGTGGATACAGATATCTTATCACCACCATATTTGCTGATGGGTACCTTACCCATAATCATGACTGTTGGTCATTGGGTAATGTTTTTACGCTACTCTCGCAGATTTATTACCGTCTGATGGTCCAAGTTAGTTTGCAGAAAATAATCGCTTAAATTTTTTTGGATTTTTGTCTCGAGAAAAGCAGGTGGGCGAAGCCGTATACAATACATAGTCTAAATGATTATGACGTATCGATTTTTTTGTTTGCTAAATCGATAACTAACAATCCATGGTAAGGAGCGCTACTATTATTAGACTTGCATCAATAAATCATATTTTTTTCGCAATAATTATACCATCCGAAAATACGATATTTTATAGGCGTGATTTCGATTTTTTTATTGCCTTAGTAGGCACACGTGCAAGCGATCCGCATGATAGTTAGTAGAATTCAGCAGCAGGAGTAGCAAAGCAGGCAGTTCATTCTAAACTTTGCACGTGTGCGGTAAGAAGGGTCGATGAAAACGCACCGCGCTCCTGCGAATAGGATCCACGAGTATACATGAACTCCACTGCGTTGGCGAGTGATGCGGCAGGCACTACACTAATCAGTTCTTCAGAGGAATAATGTCTCTGCCGCCTAGCAGCAGTGTGTAGTCATTGTTGTGTTCCGGTTTGAAGGACATTGTAGCCAGTGTAACTATTGGACATAATGAGACTGAACATCTCATGTCCCAGGATGGCGAACGCAGTGGAATACCAAACAATATTTTGTAATTCAAGGTGTTGGATGTTGTTTCTACTGTTTCGGTCCTTTTGCTTACCATCAGGCGAATGGCAAGCTTGTCTCGTCATTCAAAGCAATAAAAAAAATACTCTCCTTGGAAGAAGCGGTAGAATACACAGATTGTCTAACATGTCAGTTGTTACAGAGCTCATCATAAATTTTTCTAGGTGCAACTTGTATCTTGGTTGGAAACGGCTAGGCGTAATTTTTGTGCAGGAACTTAGTACGAGGAGACGCAATGCGTGCGCAGTTCAGCGCCATATAATCTAAAGCAGAGGTTCCCATAATATTTTTCTCATAGCCCGCTTTGAAAATATTGCTGGTTCCGGTAGACCCCTGCAGCTAAATTTCTACCATATTTCTCAAATTTTGTAAGTTTTTACATGTAACAGTCCATGAGCATTTTAAAATACTATCTGCTTACCATATATTGATAGATGTAGTTAAGCCAACATTTTAGTCCTTTACTATAAAAATCACATAAATTTCCGTGGACTCCCGCTTACGAATTGTGAATCCCATTTTTGGTCACGCCGACGTCGACCCCCGTCGAGGTTCCCGTGGACTCGTGGGAGTCCACCTGGACCACTTTGGGAGTCAATGATCTAAAGCAACGGTCGGCGACACGCGTCTCGCGGGCCACAACGTTCTGTTTGTGGCCTGTGATTGTTTTGTAATAAGGTTTAAACATCAAAATAAACGTATTAAATTAAGAGTAAGCGCATCTAAAGCAGCGTTTCTAGGTTTAATGTTGTATATTATATGGCCCGCCTTTAGTTAATTGTGCCACCTTGCCTACTAAAAGGTTGCCGACAGCTGATCTTAAAGCCTTTGTCGAGTAGTTATTTATGGGTTGTGCCACGGGCGAGCGATCTCTGCTGACCATTTATTAAAAACAACACCAGACCCACAGCTATAAATGAAAAAAACTTGATTAATAATTAATAGAATCGCCAAACTCGCGCACATGTTGATAATTTACAAGTGTCTATTTCTGTTCATTGAAATCTATTGGCGAAATAAATAACTTCAAATGTACAAGGACATTATATTGGAAATGTTAGCAGGAAAGAATACGATGTTGTCTTATGTTAATTTTATTATAGTTTTGGATGCGAACAACGTTACATATTAGTGATGCAGTATCGATTCATATTTTTTTTTATGTTAATTATTGCTGTATTAAACATACTTTGTTGTTAATGTTGGTTATTTACATAATTAACACATATAGAAACACCTGTTTGTGTTCTAAACATTTAATCACAATCACAATAAATGGAATAATAACAAGAGGATTGTTGGCGTTCGCGCGTCCGTGTGCTCGAGAGCGGTTATTGTTGTCGACTAACTTCGCGAAACCCGGTCGATCGACGCCTCGCGCGATTCGACGCGCGCCCCGCACGTCGGGGCGGCTTCGGCCAATCAGTGAGGCTAGCGACGCGGCGGATTGCGTATAACAACAAACGCCGAGCCCCAGCTCTGCGCGCGGTATTTTAAAACTACTGCTGCCAAAACTTGCGCGTTACAAACATTATATGCGTAAAGTAAATAACAATTTCTGCTTTGCTTTAGTTACGTCGCCGTAATTGAAACATAAGAAGAAACAAACAAGATAATTAAGTTTAGAGGTAAGAGTTAATGTTTGTACGCTTCAATAAATGTAAATCAGTTCTCTGCCTGTATTCGGTGTGGACGGTCGAGTCCACCGGGCTTTTATTTTACTTGTATTAATATATTTTAAAATCAAATATATACGTTCTCATTTATAAAACACTTTTTAAAAAAGCCCGAATCGCCACAACGAAATATAACTGGCGCAGTCGGTAGGATCGTGTCTGAAGAAACGGTTTCGCGTGCAAGTAAAATCCTTAATCGTGTAAACCGCGGCGCGATTCACGAACCTAGACGTCGTGGAAGATTGCTGGAAAGGCGGAAACTCATCTAACATCGAAAAATATGCTCGTGAGGTAAGTGCATGTAATTCTGCTAACCCCCGAGAATCCTATACCATTCACTTAACATCGTGAAAGTATAAGGAAAATTAATTGATTATTTCGTATGTGTGACTAGTGAAAATCCTAGGCTCCATATTTTTATTTTATAAATCGTTGTGTGTTGTTTTTAATTTGAGAAAGTGAACAAATTAAATAATCATGACTCAGGAACAGGGAACGGTAAAGTCAGAGATAGATAAGAAGTTAATTATAGAATTTAGAACATTAACGTACTTATTACCAACCTACGATGGAAATAAGAAAACTCTTACATTTTTCATCAAAAGCGTAGAAAACGCGTTAAGCTTATTAGAAGACGCAGAGCATCCTAGCATTGCATGCTTAATAAGAAATAAGTTATCCGGGAAAGCCGCGGAGGCTTTGTCAGAATGTACAAATTTTAATTCATGGTTAGAAATAAAAGAAATACTCGTACGTAGATTTGGAGAGTTCAGAGACGAAGTGCAGGTAGTCCAGGAATTAATGCAGTTAGTAAAAAGGTCAGATTTAGAAACATTTGCAGAAAAGGTCCGAGAATTAACTTATGCATTAGTGAACATAGACCAAAGCAAAAGGGATTACTATGAAAAATTAGCAATCAACGTTTTTCTAGATCAACTTAACCCCCTTATTGCATTAAATGTAAGGATCCGAAATGCGAGTAATCTTGAACAAACGATTGTATTGGCTAGACAGGAGGAGTTAAAATTAAAAAATAGAAGGTCTAGTGATGCAGTAGAAAAGCAAAAGCAAGCTAGTAACAAACCCGCAGTGCTACCTGGCCCTAGTAACTTTAGATCGTATCAAAATAATAACAGATTCCCAGTAGTACAACATAAGTTGAACCCTAATCAACCTATGAACAGACAATTCGTTCAGAAGCCTACCTTTCAGCCTGGTTTCCAGAATAATAGGTTTAATAGGCCCACACCTCAAGTACCAGTAAATTACCAAGAGGAAGTAGATAGCCAAGAATATCAGATCGACGACAATGAAAATATGAATGCGTATGAAAATATGAATGAGTATGAAAATATGAATGAAATAAAAGAGGAAAATTTTTGCGAACCTCTGGAACTAGAAAATCAAACATAGTATATTTAAATTTATTATACCAAAACCGTTTACCATATATATTCATAGAGGATTTAGGCGGTCGATTTTTATTGGATACCGGAGCGTCTCAATCCCTTATCGCACCGGACGCAATTATAAAAACAGACGCGCACATAGAACATGAGACCCATTATATAAAAACAGCCCATGGAATAACAAAACACGATAAGGTCGCTTATGTAAAACTCCCGCCTATATTTAATGTAGATTACATACATAAATTTTTATTATTTGATTTTGACCCAGACTTTGTCGGACTAATAGGAGTTGATTTACTCGTCCCACTAGGTTGCAAACTAAATATGAAAACAATGACACTTAGGACAGATACCACCAACATTCAAATAAAAGGTGACATGAAGTCATACACTATTATTGAACCCCAATGCGAAAAATCAGTTAGGCTATTATGCAATAGAGATAAAGGTGACTATGAAGTGCTAGAACACTCAAAAAACGGACTTTTATTTCCGGCAGCATACGTAGCAGTTAAAGATGGAGTGTTTACAACAACAGTGATTAATAGAACAGATAATAGAATTAGATTACCAAATAACTACAAATTACATATGACGCCATTAAAGGAAGAACCATCCGTAGAAAAGATTTCATATACTAATAATAATTGTTCTGCCAAGAAAATAGACCATTTATTGAGATGTAACTTAAATAGATTACGTACAGAACATATGAATGAGGAAGAACGACGTGAAATAGATAGACTTTGTTTTAACTATAGAGACATATTTTATTGTGAAAATATACCATTAACGTTTACCCACCAAGTAAAGCATAAACTTAGACTCACTGATGAAACACCAATTTTTGTAAGAAATTATAGGCAGGCACCTCGTCAAAAACAAGAAATACAAAAACAAATTGACGAGTTATTAAAACAGAAAATAATTAGAGAAAGCAATTCACCCTGGTCGTGTCCTGTACACATAGTACCCAAGAAAATGGACGCTTCAGGAACACAAAAGTGGAGACTTGTTATTGACTATAGGCGTTTAAACGATAAGACTATAGAAGATAAGTACCCTTTGCCGAATATTAACGATATATTAGACAAATTAGGCCGTGCTCAGTATTTTACAACCTTAGATCTTGCCTCGGGATACCACCAAGTAGAGATGGACCCAGTCGATATTGAAAAAACCGCATTCACTACAGATAGAGGACACTACGAATTTTTAAGAATGCCATTTGGATTAAAAAATGCCCCTAGCACTTTCCAAAGGCTTATGGATTCAGTTTTACGAGGATTAGATAATGTTCTCACATACCTAGATGATGTAATCATATATTCTACATCATTACAACAACATATTGAAAAATGTAGACAAGTGTTCAACAGGTTTAAGATACACAATTTGAAAGTACAGTTAGACAAGTCTGAATTTCTGCGAAAACAAGTTAAGTTCTTAGGACATACACTGACAGATGAAGGCCTTAAGCCGAATGAAGACAAAATATTAGCTGTCCAAAGATTCCCACTTCCCAGAACGCAAAAAGACATCAAGTCATTTTTGGGACTCGTAGGATACTATAGGAAATTTATTCAAGATTTTGCGAAGCTTACGAAACCACTCACTAGTTGTTTGAAGAAGAATGCAAGAATAGAAATAACCCCAGAATTCGTAAATTCATTCGAAAAATGCAAAGAAATACTTACTAATGCACCAGTATTACAGTACCCAGATTTTGATCAGAAATTTATTTTGACAACTGATGCATCTGACGTAGCGTTAGGAGCAGTTCTATCCCAAGGAAAAGTAGGCTCAGATAGACCTGTAGCATACGCTTCGCGTACACTTTCCGAGACCGAACAGAAGTATTCAACTATTGAAAAGGAACTATTAGGAATAGTTTGGGCAACCAAATATTTTCGCCCATATTTGTACGGAAAGAAGTTTACAATTTATACTGACCACAGACCACTTACATGGATCATGTCCCTTAAGGACCCCAACTCGAAATTAACTCGCTGGCGTCTCAAGTTAGCTGAATTTGATTTCGATGTAGAATACAAAAAAGGAAAAACAAATACTAACGCTGATGCTTTATCACGCGTAAAAATTGTATACAACAACGAAGTAGATACAGTACCATTAGGAGATGATGAAATAATAGACATGATATTAGATAGCGAAAATCAAGATAATATTAATCCCCAACCAGGAACTTCGAGAGAAGCAGATATAGATTTAGATGGTATAGACATAGAAACATTGTTAGATACCTCGACGATTTATGTAGGTCCCCCATCGATAGATAGATCACGGGAAGAGCCAGATATAATTCCAACAACCTCTGATATAGTAGAAACATATAAGATTCCAGAAATACAAGATGCGATAGACAGACAATTAAAACAGTTTCATGTTAGAAAAACACCTGGTTCAGAATACAGAGTAGATAACAGAAACAAAGGAAAAATAATTATCAAAGATGTCTTTATACCTATTAACAACACTGAAAGTCAGATAATTAAATTCTTAAAGGAACATACTATACCAGATAGAACATTTCATTGTTATTTTTATGATGAAGAATTATACCCCACATTTTGCAAAGTTGTAAAGAGTGTATTTGATAATCGTGGACCCAAACTTATAAGGTGTACCACAAGAGTAACGTTAGTAGAAAACGTAACTGAACAGACCGATTTAATTAAAAAGTATCATGAAGGTAAAACAATTCATCGTGGTATACAAGAAACTCATAAACAACTTCACAAAAATTATCATTGGCCAAACATGTTGTTGACTATTCAAAAATACATTAACACGTGCGACAAATGCTTGAAAGCGAAATATGAACGCAACCCACTTAAGTTGCCACTTGCACTCACCGAAACACCCCACAAACCCCTAGAACACATGTATATGGATTTATACAGTAGCGGTGGTGTAACATTCCTTACAATCATAGATAATTTTACCAAGTACGCACAAGCGATACCCTTAACAGCGGCTACTAGTATTCATATAGCCGAAGCATTACTCGGTATCTTTTCAACGATAGGTATTCCACTTAAGATCACGACAGATTCAGATCCCAAGTTTGATAACGAAGTCATCACAGAGATTTGTGCAATGCATAACATATATATACATTTTACCACACCATATAATCCAAATTCTAATTCTCCCATTGAGAGATTACATTCAACCTTAGCTGAAATGATAAGGATACAGAGACTTACAGATAAAAGTGATACCACAAACTTAATGAAATATGCTATAATTGCTTATAATAATACAATACACTCTACAACAGGATTTACCCCTTTCGAACTTTTATTTGGACATACTAATAGTAGAAATCCACTAGAGTTACATTTCCCAAAAGAATTTTATCAGGAGTATGTCAATAAACATAAACAAATCATGGAAAATGTCCAAAAATTAGTTAATGCTAGAATAACAGAGCAAAAACAGGCGATAATAGAAAAGAGAAATCAGAATACTGAAACGTCAACTTTCAAAATAGGCGATAAGGTATACAAACATGTCGCTAAATCAAGTAGGACTAATAAACTAGAACCAAAGTATATAGGACCATACACAATTATAAGAATACACCCAGAGCAAATCGCCGAAATTGTAGGTAAACATGTTAATGCAAAAACGATAAGAGTACATTTTAGAATGCTCAGAAAACATGGAAATGTTTCAGGGACGCCATCACCTACGGTGCAGTCCTCTGGATCACCGGAGTCGTCGCAGTAATCGAACCCATAGATAACCACAATGGTATATTAGTAATCAAGGAAGCTATTGCTTACCACCAAGTAGATTCGTTTAATCTAGTTATATCTTATAATGTAAGTCAATTACGAGACATATACGTCGAAATAACCCGCGACTATATGACATTCAAATTAGCACAAATAAGAATAACATTCTATAAAAATAGTCTAGTTATTAGAAACCAAATAGAATACTTGATTGATAAAATCGAAAGTAAATTAGTATACCTAGGCTCAAGCACAATCGGATTAGGTAGAACATTTATACCGAGAACCCGAAGAGGATTAATCAATGGATTAGGATCGATAATTAAAGTCATTACAGGCAATTTGGATCAAGAAGATGCCATTAAAATAGATAACCAAATTCAAGAAATTAAAAGGTTAGCGATTCATAAACAGAGTCAAACATTAGGAATAATGACAGATTTCATAAAAGAAAATAACGCTAAACTAAATATAATCAGTAAAAATCAAAAAGAACTAAATCAAGCGATCAAAGATTTAAGTAAGCAGAATTTAGGATTAGAAAATGAAATGCATGTAATAAATATATATAACCAAATTGAAATTTGCTTACAACAAGTTTATGATAGGGTAGAATTATTAGAAAATGCAATAACATTTGCCCATCTAGGTCAATTACACCCAAGCATTGTAGACCCTAGCTTTCTTGTTGCCGAGCTCATGAAAATTCAAGGAGAAGCAAGTAAAAATAATACACAGTTTATGTACTCTCCTACTATAGAAAACATACATGCAATTGAGAAATCAATAGAATTAAAGGCATACAGTACGAATGAATCAATTAATTTTGTATTAGAAATCCCATTAGTAACTAACCATCCGTATAGTTTACTTCATTTGTACTCGATCCCCAATAAAAACAATACGATCCTCATTCCCAAAAACCCATACCTAATCTTGGGGAGCAGCGAATTCGCATACCCTCATGAGCCCTGCACATCTATAACAGAGAAAGTAGTCATCTGTCGACACTTAGAATGGCACCAACTCAGCAAATCAGAAGATTGCATAGCGCAACTTTTACAATATAGACAACCACACAATTGCAAGCATGCAACAGCCGAAATTAATAATAATATTATAAAACAAATTAAGGAAAACAGTTGGATCGCTATCCTAAAACAAGAAGAAATAGCGAAAACCACGTGTGGAGAAAACGTAGAATACCAGCGGATCAGCGGAATAGTCCTAATAACTACAAACAGAAAATGCAACATCAAAATCGCCGGCAGAACACTCACGACCCACATGGAATATCTAAATGTCAAAGAAAGCATCCCTCTGCCAAAAACGCAGTACGCCTCAACGCAATCTCCGATCACGGTCCAATTGGAAGAAGTGAACTTGGATAATCTAAAAGACATCTTAAAGAAAACTCAAGTAACGCAAGAAAATGACGAACCAGTGATAACTATGAAACCCAGCTGGCCAACCATTTGCATGTACCTAATCATAACAATCATTGCAAGCGCAGTCGCCATCAAATGGTATCTTCGGTCCTGCAAGCAAAGTTCAGCAGCGCCGGAATGTCTGCAGCTTCAATCGCAAGAACTCCTGCAACAGCAGCAGCAGCCTTCGACGTGCTTCACACTTAAAGGGGGAGGAGTTACGTCGCCGTAATTGAAACATAAGAAGAAACAAACAAGATAATTAAGTTTAGAGATAAGAGTTAATGTTTGTACGCTTCAATAAATGTAAATCAGTTCTCTGCCTGTATTCGGTGTGGACGGTCGAGTCCACCGGGCTTTTATTTTACTTGTATTAATATATTTTAAAATCAAATATATACGTTCTCATTTATAAAACACTTTTTAAAAAAGCCCGAATCGCCACAACGAAATATAACTCTTTGCAAAACTATTTTCAAGTAGTTTTTTTTTTATCGAATAAATATATATTAATTTTTGATCATCTATATTAGCTTTCGCTCGCAGCTCCGTTCGCGTGAAAAAGATTTTTCTGGAATAAAAGCTCGCTTTATATTTTCCCGTATTTCCTGAAAGTAGTCTTTATTACTTAGGAGTAATGTAGCTTCTTATTAGTGAATTTGTTTCGAAATGTTTTTAATATTTCCTGACATTAGCGCATTCAAATAAACAAACTAACTCTTTAGTTTTATTTATTTATTAATAGATACACCAACGATTTCTCATAGAAAAATACATATGAAAGATCCACAATATAAGGTACTTATCCTAGGTGACAAATCTTTACAGGTGTATACAACACTATTGGCTAAATATTTTTTTGTCTAACAGGAAATTTAAATCACATATAAATTATAATTTATAAAATAATTGTAAATAAATTTTATATATTAGTCTAGATACGATAACGCCTAAGTCTTCGAAATCTCGGGAGAAAATTAAAATTTAAAAACCGTGATAAAACCCGAAGAATAGTTTAATTTTATCGACGTTTGTTTTAGCAATTCTTAAATGAAATAATTAATTTGCTGCATACAGGTTACTAATGGCGAAGGGTACATACAAACCCGATTCCTATCGGCTTCCCTTTGCGTAGAGCTAATGAAGCATCTAATTATTAGAACGATTTGAAGACCGCATTTATGCATATTAGTACCGTAAGATGTTTTTATTACATAGATACGTTGTCCGAGCTCAATACTGGCAAGACGAAAGTAAGGTAATTGCCCGACATTCACTTAGTCAACCTCCAACCGCTGTCGCCGCTAGTCGGCTTACTAGCTTTTGTATTTTTATAAATAAAATGCCTTACTGTGTTTTTAGACGATGTACAAATTATACTCCAACTGTGAATGAAAAAAACGTTTCATTTCATACGTTAGTAATAAGTATACACTATTTAACTAATAAATGCATTTTATTCGACCGTTATAGCGACGGGGCGATCGACGCTCGGGCCCATTCGGACATACTCGGGCGCACTCGGCCCGTATCATTGCGAGCCGCTTGGACTGCGCTGTTTTTGTTAATTGTGTGTGTGCAATTTTGTTAGTCTATGACGCGTCTATTTGTAAAACGTCATTGTTAGTACCTATATTTTTTTATCGGGTTCCCTTTAAGAAAATTTCACTTTTCGCCAATGCAGGTTTCATGCTTGTTACAGATGTTAAGTAAAGAATGAAAGTCTCTTTTTAAATACGAATTTAAAATGTTGGAGCGTACAAATGAGTTGACCGGCAATGGTATAAAAAAAATACTCAATACAAGTCACAGATATTTATAACATACATTTCTATCAAGAAAATGACATAAAATTCCCTTATAGTCTGGCGTAACTTTACGCAATACTTAAATACAACATTTTAAAATTCTCAATTTAATAAAATGTTTAAGAAAATACACCCTTATGGCTTTTAATTTAGATTTTGCTTTTACGGTTCATGAAGAGCTGGATCCAAATTACAGGAGAGGAAGCTAGTTCTTTCAGAAAGCATAATAAAAAATAATGTATACGACTCGAATCAATTCTGTAGATTTAAAGAATTTCAAAGCAAATAAGAAGTCTCATAATCACTAATAAATGAGAATATAAAAACAACGTACACACAATAAAATGGCATTTAAAACTCAAATTGCTAATCAGATAAAATCTTTAAACACTATTAGGATCTCTGATGAGGGAAATTTGGTATTCAAGTTTATCGTTCAGACTATAATTTGTGTTCGTCAGTTGCATTAATTTATTTATCTGTCCATTTTTATCAATCTTAATTGCCTGCATTTTTTATACTATTTAATTAATGTCTCATGAATATGCTAACTCTTATAATGTCGCCGAGTGAGAATATGACGACGTAGCTACAATAGTCGCGCCCCTGACAAATTCTTTAGGGACAAAATAGAGAGCTTATACATACGTATATAAAATCTCCCACTATATATAATTATTAACAAGGATAGTAAAATGTGTGTCTATTTCCAGCTATCAACCAATTTATGGTGCAAGGCGGCGACATCGTGCGAGGCGATGGCACCGGCGGCGAGAGCATATACGGTCCAAATTTCCGAGACGAGAACTTCAAGCTGAAGGTGAGATTGTACTTTATGGACATCTCATAGGGCATAGTTTAGCATACCCATGGTTCCCTTGAGATGGACAGTAGCCAATTATTCGCAGCCATAGTTTTCGGTGTTGTCGAGCATATGGAAGACTTTGCGTGCGTGGGCTGATTCAGTGATTGATCCCTTTATGAATGACACAGGTGGGTTTCGGGTCGTTGTCAGGTAATTTGCCTGTTGGTATTCCCGAACGCAAGACAACGAAAAGAGGGATTCTTAATTTTAGATTTTTTTTATTACGTGTAAGGCAAGCGACTGCTTACAGAGAGTAGTAACACCGTACCGAACTTTGTATTACAAAGTAAAGTACACAGCCGTCATCCTCCAGTACATTATACCTACACAGTGGGCATGCGTGTTATTATGCTAGATATCTTAGCAACTAACTAATAATAAAGTTAATATTTTTCATTATTAACAACCTGGCCAGTCGCTGCAAGCACGAGGCGGATGTTTTTATAGAAATCATCATTATCAAATTAATTAAAAGTGCCATATATTTTTTGAGACATGCTCTAATTATTTTTATACCGTCGGTGAAGGATACAGAACGTCATTAATTCGTCCATTCATCCGGCTTTTGCGAGTTAAATGACTACACGTGCCAGCAACGAGGTTGTTTATCTCGTGCAAGCGTTCAAAAACTTACCCAATTAGACTATTATTTAATTACTTCTTATTTAACACTTTTGTGAACCTGTTCTTCCACGTGGAAAGAAATAACCTTGTCATACTTTATATTGCCGATTTACTTATCTAAAACTTAATAATGTTTCGAAATGTTGAGCAGAAATTATTTATTACTGCAAGAGACAGCTTCGCTCGGGTAGCAGAGCATAATATGTGGCTATTTTTACTTGTACGAAACAATAATAAAATACTTATAGACTTAAACCTTCTTGGGTCCCTTTGTCTATTGGTGAAATTCGTATGAAAATCAGTTTGTTCATTTATGTATTTGTCGTGTTCAGACAGATGCGGCGAAAGGATTTTGATAAAATAACGTAGTGATTTAAAGGATTAAAGGATTTTGATACTAACTTTATTTTTTCCAAGCAGTTATTTTACGAAATAGACATCATTTTTATAATCATTACGAGAAAATATTGCCCGTAATAATTATATACTTTACTACAATGCTTTTTTTTCTCACATAAAGGAGAATGCCCAGACCTATCTCATTTTTTAAAGGGAGCGTTTCGTATTCTGAAATTATTTATAATTTAGGAAATACTTTTTAGAAATTGATACAATTCATTCGATAGAAATACGTTTCGGGGCTCACATTTTTCAATAACATATTTGATTATAGTTTTTCCTGAATATGAAGTTATTGACAAAGACATTCCAGTCAAGAGTGTTATTCATAATAATTCATGAAATACAGTGAAAACCCGTTATAGCGATATCGAAGGGACCACCGAATCTGGACGCTATATCTGATAGTCGTTATAAGCGATATGCTTTTTATATGCATTTTATAAAGACCTTACTATAGTAGTAAGGTTATAACGACTTAGTAGTCGTTATAACCGGTGCGTCGCTACAACCGGAGTCGTTATAACCGGTTTCGACTGTATTAGTAGACACTAGACATTACCTATATATCCTGTCGTTTGATGTGATGTCTTTGTGTGTGTGTGTGTTTTTTTATTGAAATAGGACGATATTTGATTTTAGTTTCGCCATTTTAAATGCTGGCGTTGACAGCGAAATTCCTTTCCAATGCTAGTATAAGAATAATATAATAAGTAAGTCATCGATATTGTTAAAACATTGATTTTCAATCATTATCATAAAATATCGATAATTTTATGTTGATTTAATAATAAAACAAAAAAAAATTAATTGTACAAAAATCCCACCATGATAAAAAAATGTTGTTTTATTAAGAAATACATTATCTATTATGTTTTATGTGTTATTTACACTATCAAATAAAACAAAATTATGTGGTTCGGACTTTCATACACAGGTGGGTATTCTCCTTTATAAAAGTCTAGACTTTCAATCAGGTTCAATTATTCAATTGATTAAGTATTACGGGTTTGCAATACTGGAATAACTAGTTACACAATCGTGAGATAACATGAGGCATAAAAAAGAATACATATAAAGAGCAACCAATAAATTTTGACAGTCTTAAGGCGCTGCTGCGTGTAAAGCTAAAAGCTATAACTATTTTATAGCTAAAGAACAAATTTAATTGATTTGTATATGATAAGATACTGCTATAAGTTAATGTGATTTATAACTATTATTTCTTTAAGAATTAATATTATTAACGGCCGTCAAGTAGTAATGCAGATGGATTTTTTTAAACATTTTATTAGAAGACAAATTAATAGCTTGTCTAATGGTGCTGTGATTAAGAAGTAATGGAATATTCAGGTATTTGAATTATAAGGTTTTATATGTCACATGATTTGTAATCTTATGAAATATAAGTCTCATATTGCCTAGAAATTATACTGGTTGCATTGTGCTATAAAACAAAAGACAAGCGAGTTTTTATTTTTTTGTCAGAAGAAATAGCATAACGGACAACACTTTCATACAAGCGTCAGTTACTTTCTTGGTAAAAACGCGATAAAATTATTTAATAGTTTGTAGTGGGAACGAGGCCTACTCTCAATATTCCATTAAGGCTCAACAACTATATGTATTCTAAATATAAAACAGTTGTGTTCAGAGCAATAAAGCAAGTTGTATACGTTTGTTTTAATTTAAATGTTTATATGATTAATTTTATATTCTATTATTAGATATTTCGTGTTCCAAAATATATTAATTTTATGAGATCCGTATTCCTAACGTCAATTCATTTATTTCGTCTGTTATTGACCGTTAACTGACATTCATATTTTTTTAGATTACTGATCAACAAAACATTCTATCTGCTGCTAGGTAGCAGTGTTATTTTCCGATTTGATGACCATGGTATTGGTATTATTAGAAAAATTAACATCTTAGACTGACGAACCTAGTGTAGTTCCAGTATTTTATAACTTTTGGTTGGTATTACTATGCAGGATTGCATGCCGTTCAGCAGTCGAATTGGTTGTTAAATTATTGCTCGTTAGTTGTTATAATTTATATTATTTATGCTAAAATTATATATAAAATAGCTTAATCATCACTTAGGTAGTTAGAGAAAGGCTGGTTAGTTATTTAGGCTAGGGCTCATGTCCTCACCGGTGAGGATCGCGACGTTGTTATCCTTTTATTTTCCCCTATTTACCAACCCGAGCTGGCTACTTTATTTTACCTTATGCCATGTATCCCTTATTAATTTTATCCCTAAATTAAAATGTCCGTAGTTATATAAGTAATTTTAAATGTTATTTAGAATGTTTGCTCGATAGAAAAAAAAATCAATATAGGGACCCGCGTAAAAGAACATATAGCTGACGTGAAGCACCGACGCTCTACGACGTCTGCACTCTGAAGGAGGCGCCAATCATTATCTGCGACTAGACAAGCCACAAATCCTCGCCAAAGAACACCGATTCCTGCCTAGGATGATTCGCGAGGCTATTGAAATTAAAAAACATTCTAATTTCAATAGGGAAGATGGTTGGAAGCTTGCACAAGCCTATGATCCAGTTCTACATTGAATTAAATCGGAATCCAAAAGATCGGCTGCCAGACTTCAAAACACTGTGAGCTCATTCTGCGTAGATCGGAACACCAACAGCTAAAATACTAAATACTATTATATAAAGCTGAAGAGTTTGTTTGTTTGTTTGTTTGTTTGAACGCGCTAATCTCAGGAACTACCGGTCCAAACTGAAAAATTCTTTTTGCGTTGGATAGCCCTTTGTTCGTGGAGTGCTATAGGCTATATATCATCACGCTATACCCAATAGGAGCGGAGCAGTAATGGCCAATCTCAGGAACTACCGGTCCAAACTGAAAAATTCTTTTTGCGTTGGATAGCCCTTTGTTCGTGGAGTACTATAGGCTATATATATATCATCACGCTATACCCATTAGGAGCGGAGCAGTAATGGCTATTTTCAGGAACTACCGGCCCAAACTGAAAAAATCTTTTTGCGTTGGATAGCCCTTTGTTTGTGGAGTGGTCTTAGTTATATATCATCACGCTATGACCAATAGGAGCGGAGCAGTAATGAAACATGTTGCAAAAACGGGGACAATTTATTAGTTTTGAGAGCGTCCGTTGCGTGCGCTGCGTAAACGGTTAAAGTTATGCAACAATGATGTATGACGGGATTGTTCCTCTTAAAAAGTTCTAAAAAATATATTATAAAACAAAAGTCCCCCGCTGCATCCGTCTGCCTAAACGTGTTAAACTCAAAAACTACCCAACGTATTAAGATGAAATTTGGTATGGAGACAGTTTGAGACCCTGGGAAGAACATAGGCTCCCGGGAAACTACTACTTTTATAACGGAAAACTTTAGCCTGAAAAAATTTAAAAACGCGGGTGGAGCTGCGGGCAAAAGCTAGTATATTTATAAGATAAGATCGGAGTTGATGGCAATCGTTGTATAAAGCAATAAAATTAAAACTATCTTTATTAATTACTAAAAACATTTATAAATTTAGAACATCGAACTCTCAAAATATAAAGACATTAATAACAAAAATAGTAGAAGCATCGTAATTTATACTTCATTTAAAGTTACTCTCAATTATATATCCCGGAGGGGTAGGTAGCAAATCTGCTATAATAATTATTTTAGTACTTATTTCTTTTTGGACACTTCATAGGTTTATTAAGCTACATAAATACCACCCACACACGTTGCTAGCCTCAAAAGGAAAGCAATTTGGAATAGGGAAAATTACTTACAGTCTAGAAATCTTTTTAATTTCATCTTATTGATATTATTTAAATGACATTACTAAAAAATAATAATCATGCGATATAAATATTCACAATATTTTATTTCGGTTCATTTCCATCCGAAGTTGCCTTCAATCTTAGTTGGTGCCCGGGGTCTGTCTTACTTTCAATATAAAAAACAGGTATAATAATCAAAGTGTAATAATGTTTAATCTATAACTGAATTTGTAATAACTGTATTGTAGAACACCGGTTTGGCAATTTAAACGACATTTAAATAAATTATAATCTATTAAAGCCGTCATTAAATTAATGACTGCCTCGGTGGTATAGTTGTGTTACGGTACGGCTGCAGTGCTCAGGTCTCGGGTTCGATCGCCGAGTCAGGCAGTCATATTTAATTTTTCTAGTCAGTATCGGTCGGGAGTCTGACATTTTTGGGCCGGATATGGCGATAAGCTTGCTCCCTATTAAATCATGGAACGGAATACGCCCAGTGAAGTGGATGCACTAGTTGCGCCGCTGCCTACCCCATCGGGGCTAAAAGGCTTGAGTGTGTGTTTATATAAGTATATATCTATCACGTTTTATGATAATTATATACATTTGTATTATCTTTTTTTTATTTTACACGTGCCTCCGTCTATCTATGCACCACCCTAAGGGTTGACTCGTAGCAAATGCCCTTGGCATTAAATCCGCCTGTAAGTATATCATATTATGTAAAAAAATATTTTTTTAAAAAAATAATATATGTATATATAATCTCCGCAGTCGGAATAACTTATGCAGAAAATATTATTATACTTAGTCATAACACGTAGCGTAAATTAATGCGAAAGTTAGTCACGGCGTTTGAAAATTTGTGATAAATTAAACTCGGAAATAGCTAAACGGATTTTGATGAATTTTGGCACATACCATGTCGATTTTACACAAAAGGTGGCCCACTTAGTTGTCGCATTCCGGCATTAGCCTGTGTGTATATTATCAATGTACTAGCTTTTGCTCGCGGCTTCGACTGCGTGAATGAGTTTTCCGGGATAAAAGTCCCGCTATACATTTTCCCGGGATAGAAAGTACCTTCCCAGGGTCTTAAATTATCTCCACACCAAAGTTCATAAAAATCCGTTCAGTAGATTTTGAGAAAATCCATAACATACAGACAGACAGAAAAGGGGAATTTATTTTATATGTATAGATGGTGTTTTAGGGAGTTTCGTAACGGAGAACGTTTCTAACGCGGGCGGAGACGCGTGCAACGTCTAGTTAATAAAAACTGACAAAGTAATTAAGATTGTCATGCATTGCGAATAATTAAATTGACAGTTTCAAATTAATACGCCGAGTTAATGAGCGTTTTTCAAAAGCTTACGAATATGTAACCTCGGGTGGGTTTTTTGCCCTGCATCACTTCAGTGCAGATTAGTCGCTACTAAATTGATTGTTCTAAATAAAAAGTTTCATGCGAGGAATTGTAAATAAAAAATAATTTACATTGTTTTTTTGACTTTTAGAATTCTTTATTGATATTATAATGTCAGAAGGTCCGAAGAGCATGATGCTCGGTAATAGAAATTTGCATTGACGTATATTCTATAGACACAAACAATGTACTTACATCGATATAAACGATTTATTCACAATTTTAACTAAAATGACAAAATAAACGTCTCTGTTATAATGTATTTATTCAGTTTAATAAATAATTTTACTTATTTGAACAATATTTTTTATTCAAATGCTGGTTTACACTTAGACTCGAGTTTTTATATTACAAGCGCCACTCCATACACAACCCAAGCTGTCTATGTTGACCATACTTCACATTCAGTTGAACACAGTGAATGTTCGGAACGCCAAATCTACTATGTAGTACATTATATCGATGGAAATTTGTAAATCATGATATTTCGGTATTAATTTAAACTGTTCCATATAATTTCAAAACAAAACGAAAATGTGAAATTTGTAATTGCTCATTCAAGTAAGATTCTCAATATTCTTTCACCAATAAGAAATACCATTAGCCCTTGTTATTAAAGACTATTTTGTACCTCAAGAACGTACTCTGACAGAGGGATCGGTTAATATAACTACGAATATTACACGTTGAAACCGTATCTGCAGTATTGGATATAATGTTTAACAGACTTTCAAGTGTACCTCATTCTTTTCTAAAATGTAAATTTTAATTCTCTCTCCGTATAGCAACTAGCGGTCATGCGCGAAAGTTTATCGTCAGGCCAACAACTGTAAATTATCTAGCTACAGTCAAAATACGGTATTTAAGTGTGATTTGTTACTTATTTTATATTTAACACAAACAAAAATAATATTATAACATAAATAATATGAAATAACCCCTACTGTGAAATCAGCAATAAAAATCATAAAGACATGGGTGAGCAATTCATATTTTTAATATTTTAATGAGCACGTAGCTGGGATAGTGCACTAACTCTTTCTCACGCGCGCATTGTAATGCCTGATGACGTCACTATATCTTATGTCTCATTCTTTTATTGACATTTAACCTTTCTACCATATTTTAAAGGCTTACACGTCGGAGATTCTTTTTCGGATTTGATTCCACTTTTAGCGTTGGATTTAAAATTACGTACATTTGTTATAAATATAATAAAAGCAATATGACAATATGATTCAATAGCGTATTAAAATAAGCTTTGTGTAAGTCTTAACGCTCTTAAACGATTTAAATTGTAAGCGCTACTTTAAAAATGTGTTTTGTAAAGAATTTTTTAATAGCATTTCTGTGCCAGGGAACAGTTTCGGAATATAGTTGTTTAATTTTTTTTAAATTTTGCGCTGCGTCAAAATTATTCACTGAGACAAGTAAGGTGTTTCGTTTATCGAGGGCAGAATTGTATTGATTGAATGTGAATGTAGGTCGGGTTCGTTGACGCGACTTATAAGGCAATTTACGTATAGCACCCCGAAATACATATTACACTTTATAAATAGACCAGGGTACGCCTCTCATATGCGAGGATACGGCTGTGTACATACCACCACTATGTCTATATGCGCTTTCAAACTGTAATGAAATCAAATAATTTATTTGAAACTGTAAAATGTTGTACATTATTTACATTTCGTCAATATTATCTCTAACACGTTCGGAAAGAAGTTCTAACCAGAGAAGGACGGGCAAGAAACACCGGTGTTGCTCTTTTCTAAATCAGTTTAAGGTATAAACTACAATACATGATATAGAGAAAGAAAAAAAATACAATTGTATTTTTTTTATTGTTGTTTAGAGCTGTTAATTTTCGTTCGTTTCAATGTTTGGGATATCTAGTGAGTCGGTTTGCAAGTGCTATGTTGATGAAGCATTATGCAACAATTTTCTAATTAAGTTTGACTTTGTTTTGTTTTATAAATTTCGTCAGGCATGGTGCAATATAAATAGCAAAGTATTAACACTTTCAGATTTAAGTAACGCTTTGAATTTATTTTTTTGTTACTTAGGTACATGGTATCTACTAATGGTTGTTACGACGTATTGTACTATCCCCGACAATATATAATATTAGTAAGATGCTTTAACTGGTGGTGCTATTGGTTATTGGCAGTCCTGTCGCTTCCAATCACGCGCGCGACTTGCTTATACCATTCGGTGAAACAAACATATATTTTTAAATTCGAACTAAAACTGCTTATTTTTTATCACATGCAATAAATTAGGTATATATACCTCTTTTTGTCCGTATTTTAAATCAAATGCCATCGACTTGATAATGCGGATTTTATTAGCAGCGAAATAAATAACATATTTTTATCAATGATACCATCTTTAGGATTCCGTAGAGGAGACCTCACAGTTATCAGTCCCAATAAAGTAAAATTAAGAATACCAGTGGGTAATTTATTGGTTTATAGGAACATTAGGGGACTATCTCAGTGTCGTAGTTATATTGCGTGTACAATACAACAGAGCCCTGGCCTTTCGAGTTGGAATCCCGAGGCAGGTTTGGCGATTGTGGATCTTTCTGCTCAATATCGGCCTGGAGTACAGAATTTGTGTCCGACGTAGCGATAAACTCGACACCTTATCGCATGGAACGAATCACACAGACGAAAAGTTGGTGTCACCTCTACCTAATTTAAACGATTGGAATCTTGCAAATGGATTGTGTTCATGCAGATTTTATTATCATCTAGACAGCATAAGGGCGTGATGCATTTCACCGTTGTAGTGAACTAACTGCGCACGTGACATCGCTCTGAAGCTTCAGTAAGGATGGTTGCGTTAAGATATATATTTTACTAGCTGACCCGACAGACGTTGTCCTGTCTTAACTATGAATTTGTAGCGCGCATTCTGTCAATCGCTGACAGTTTTATAAAATTAATATTTAAACCTTCTCCTGATAATAACAAACACAACAAATAAAAAAAATGTGAAATCGGTCCAGTCATTCACGCGTGATGGCATGACCAAGGGAAATAGAGTTTCATTTTTATATATATATCGATATGCAACTGAATAAGGCTTATGTCGTTCGGTTAATTGTAACAAAATCTAAAAATCACAGTACATAGCCATATTCTCGTCAACCTAATACTTTGGCAATTTCGATTAAACTAGAACAATTAGTGCAAACTGCATGCCATGCCAACAGTGTTCCGGTTGCGCGACTAGTTAGGTCCATATTAAAAAGGACATGCGTAAATAATTTAGAGGCGCCTTTATAGTTTTTTTATTTACAGTTGTTTTCAATAAACGATCGCAATCTCAATCTTCAATCCGATTTCGAGAACTAACCAATAAAAATGAGTCATTTTGTAAGTATGTCAAAAATACTTTATTCTGTTTGGTCCATTTTAGAGATAGATCGAAAAAAGTGATGGGATTGTTTATTGAAAATGACGGTTACTTGATGCGCATAACAAACAATGTTTACTAACTATGCAATACGTTTCCTCATCGAAGCAAATTGAATATTTAATTTTAACCGTTAAATTGGGTCTTTTATCGAGACAGCATGCTAACTGTATTTTTACTGAAATTATAATGCATATAGAAAAATAACATAATATTTCAGCAAAAGATAACTCTACTTTAGAGGATTCATTTTTTTAAATGTTGTATGTGGATATTATTTCAATAATTTTATGATGTAGGCAAATGCCACTTAAATTGTTGATTTCTTGTGTCTCCTAAAGTACACATCATTTTAATTCACAGTTAACACTATTAGAAGGACAATTTAATTAGGAATATTTTGGCAGTTTCAAAAGTTCAAAAAGATCAATTGTTTTGTTACTATGCGTTAAACTCTGCATACATGCGTCCGTAACTCGCTTCGTAAATGTATTGAACGAATGCTCAAGGTTATTTGTTCGGAGGAGGCTCTTAAGACCAACGTTTGAGATCAGAGATAAGGTTTATTATTATAGTTGTTATTTAAATATACATTAATAAAGTTTTTTTTGTCATGAAATTCTAGATATTTAAATAAAATTGTTAAACTATTTGTATTAATTCTATTTCGTGACAGAAACCCCCATAAATATAACAAAATTAAAGTCGTTAGATTTTTTTTTTGACATGCCATCATTTTAGCATTTAAAGAGCTATAGATTAGACTCCTTCACCATTCAAAATATATTTATTTAAGTTTAGGTTCCCAAATCTCTGACATGTCACAAATACGTTGACTTTAGTGTTGGGTTATGACTATATTTGAATAAAATTGAGTAAGATTTCTTGAATATATATTTATTAGTTGATACGCTAAACGAACTGTTCAATACATATTTTGACACACGGAAGACAACAACGCTACTCGGCGGATATCCAAAGAAACAATATATGTTTACGAAGACACCTTTAAATATACTATATATAAAATACGTTTACAAAAACATTATCCGACCTTTAAATTTATCATTATTCAACATTTAGATAAAGAAAAACAAACACACATCACGCGTTTAGTAGTGAAGTGTATGTTATTTTCGCCAAGTATGTTTCGTTCCATGATGTGATAGGGGGCGAGCCTATCGCCATATCAGGGCTGATACAGAGCAGAAAAACCCAAATATCACTTTGCCTGACCCGGGATTCGAACCCAGGACTTCAGAGCGCTGCCGTACCGCGCATGCAGTAGCAACTAGGCCACCGAGGCACTCTTAAGTTTAGAAAAAGATATTCAATTATTTTAATCTTAACTATATTTTTAATGGTCTAAGTTGTTTAATTTATAGCCCTACTATATTAAATATATTTTTGAAATCGGTGCCTAATTAAAATTTCTAGCTAAGTAAGTACAAGAATAAATATTCATCAGGCACAGCCTATAAAAAATATTTAATGTGCATATATAAATATACAAAAAAACGAATTATAATGATTACATTGATAGTGTTGTTATTAATTTCTTATGAAATCATATGTAAAGTTTGAATATTATAGCGGTTTTTAATAAAAAACCATGTAAAGCGTTCCAACGTCGCAAAAAACCATCACGTCACTTTCAAAAAAATATTAGTAATAAAATAATAGATAATTGTTATTACTAATTAAGACGCTATACCTTCCTTGCTCTAATGGCAGCAAGTATGGACTGGATTTGATAATACTTTTTGTGTGTAATTTAGTACTATTTTGTCCAGGTTTGACTCATTTAAACGGCAAGAGGCTGTTCTATAAGCACTCTAGAGAACTACAAAGCACGTCGCCATATTAGTGATATTACCCTGCCTTGGTGGCGTTGTTGTAATGCGTACGCGGTTCGAGTACTACTACCGTGCTAAAGTCCTGGGTGTGAATCCCGGGTCGGGCCTAAAAATAATTGTGACTGGATTTTTCCACCTTAAAAATTGCTCAGACGCACCTCGGAGTCAGGAAGTTGGCGGTGTGATACCCTCGTGCCTCGGAAGGAACGTAGTCCTGCGACTGATCTCTCTCCGGTCCGAGGTTGGCTTGCCATGTCACCGGTCTATAAGAGTGAAGGAACAGAGTGTGTACATGAATATTACGCACACACTTGTGTATTGTAATATATCCTGAGGACCTGGTTGATCTCCGTTGAGATTGACCACCGGGGCCGAAAGTCGGGATTCATTATCCTGCTCTGACCCTGCCACTGGAAACCAGAATCGATAGCGTTATTTAATATTATGAAGCCTTATACCATCTCGAAAACGCGCTATGTTCCTATTGACGCGAACAAAAATTCTGTCACTACTACATAAAAAGTACCTACATAGTTGAACCGTATTGGCATAAGCGCACACATAAATAAATCTTACGTCAGTCTTAGTGTTACGCTCACTAATATGATTATGTAAACATGTGCATCATATCTTTGGCAGGAAAGATGATACAAGCCACGTCCTTATACTGTCTAAGCATGAAGTGATTAAATTAAAGGCGATATCATCTATACTAATATAGCTGATGAGTTTGTTTGTTTGAACACGTTAATCTCAAGAACTAGTGAACCTTTTTTTTCACTAATACTCTTGAGTACTATAGGCTTTTATCCCGGTAAAAACTATTGCACGCGGGCGGAGCCATAGGTAAAAGCTAGTATGAGATAAGGTTTTAGAATCTAATAAACCTTTTCCATTGCAGCATCACGCGGGCGTGCTAAGCATGGCGAACGAGGGCCGCCCGCACACGAACAGCTCCCAGTTCTGCATCACGACCGTGCCGTGCCCGCATCTGAACGGCACCAACGTGGTGTTCGGCGAGGTGCTGGCGGGGCTCGGGCTCGTGCGCGAGCTGCAGCGGTACGGCCACGGGGACGACGACCGGCTCAGGGTGGTTGGTAAAAATACGCTCTTGTGTACTCGCGGTGACGGTTCATTTTTAAGAATCCACACGGACGGCATTAATAGGGTATTTGACTACGTTGGATTTTATGATTTTTTTTATATGTTACACCAGCAATTAGTACAAAAAATAAATCCTTATGTGAAAATAGCATTAAAATTCGATAAAAAATGAGGCAGTAATTCATGTTTCAAGTATTGCTGCGTGCAAGAGTGGGCTTTATGTGAGAATATCGCACCATCTCTTTCTTTCGCGCGCCGTAATGTACGCTGACGTCATATGCAAGTAATTCGTCTTATTTCTATTTTTTTACACTCACCCTTACTACCAAATTTCAATGGCTTATAACTTGTGTATTTTTGACCAGATTTCAATGATTTCTTCTGTTTTAAAGTTTATACGACTTACATATTTTATAAAATTTATAAAAGAAATAAGTCAAAACCCTATCAGACGGAGCAATTTTCTCGCGTCGCACGTGAGATTCTTGGTAGGATAAAAAAACTTGCTTCGTTTGAACACAATGGTGAACCTTGCCCGCGTTGACAGTCGCCACTCACCTCAAGAAAATTGTTCCGTTTAATTGAGACTTTAGCGTTAGTGTTTTGTTTTGCTACATTATTATTTAGTCTTTTTAACCGACTTTAAAAAAGGAGGAGCTCGTCAATTCTTCTGTTTTTTATGTTTATTACCTCAGAACGTTTTAATAGTGTTGTTGTGCAAGATATTGTTTTTCCATTCATCGGCGACAGAAAAATAGTTAATATAAATAATGGTGTAATATAATAATTCTGAATAATCATCAATTTACATGTTTAGACCATATTTAATAGCTACTGTGCTATCCAATAACAAATTATTATGCATATATTTAAATAACAGGTGCATTATGTTTTGTATAAACAGCACGGGTTAGGTATTATCAAAATATTATCGCTTTTTGACAACTTCATCATGTTTATTAAAAAAATACCTATTAAAGTTTGGTAGGTACTATAAATACCTGTCAGAAATGATATATTAATCTGAAGGTATTTATCCAGCTGTTATCCAACAGGAATGCGTGATAGAAGACTGTGGCGAAATAACTTCTCAGCATTGGGACGTTTTCTGTCGAGACGGCACCGCGGACCGACTCCCGGAGTACGCGGAGGACTACCCCGACATCGAAAGCATACCTGTGAGTAGCCTAGCCCCTTTTTTAGGAGGAGGAGGGCGGTGGTGCACGCCTTAGGAGAGTTAGGACTCACAGTACGTTAAAGGCTTTATCTTGAACGAGATCGACATAGCTAACAAAAATACCGTTAGGACCTAAAAAAAGAGGGGCGATTTTTTTTCGCTTAGGATGACTGAATAGTTAAAGCCCCCCCTGTAGTAACTGGTCCAGTAATAGTAAATACGCGTCTACTGGGTATTACAAGCAAGCAGCCATTCATGACGTCACATAAATGTTTAATTTTTTCCTATACCGCCAATACCAAAAATGGCATCAAAAACATAGCCATTATCCAAAGATCTTTGTTCCGGCTTCTTTCAAAAACATTGCCATTATAAAAGATCTCTGTTCCAGCTCATCCAACTAATGTCCAGTATTAAAGATGTGAAGAACAGCGGCAACTGTTTTTTCGGCGAGAATAGGTATAAGGGCGCCGTGCGGAAATACCTGAAGTGTCTGCGGTATATAGACTTCGTGAAGGAACGATTAGAGAACGTCAAGGACGAAGACCAACAGGACAGTTGTGAGTATAAACAATCTATTTAATTATAGACTTTAATAAAGAGAGATTACTGGTGGTAGGCCTCTCATATGTGAGAGTCCCCCTGGGTAGGTACCAAGCGATGCCTATTTATGCTGCCAAGCAGCAGTGTGTAGTCACTGTTGTGTTGAAGGATATTGTAGCCAGTGTAACTACTGGACATGATGAGACTTAACATCTCATGTCTCAGCATGGCGAGCGCAGTAGAAAATCAAACAATACTTTGTAATTCAAGGTGTTGGATGGTGTTTCCACTGTTTATGGGCGGTCGTATCATTATCATCAGGCGAAAAGCAGGGTCGTCTCATCATTCAAAGCTATAAAAAAAATTAAGTTCGATATAAACCACTCCGACCGAGAGATGTTTTCAATAAACGATCTTAATCTCAATCTTCAATCCGATTCTGATAATGTACCAATCAATGTAACTCATTTGTAAGCATGTCAAAAAATCCATTCCTCTAAGACCGAAAGTTTCCAATGGATGTTATTAATATATTCGTAGATGTTTTTAAAGTCGGTGGAGATAACGTATCGATATAATGGTTTCTTAAATTAACGTCTTAGATAGACATTGATATAAAACTAGTTATTGGATTTTATAGCGATTTTTGGTGAATTACGACTCCCGACGCGACGTTTCGGCGGCTGATTACATTGTGATGTAAAAGAAATCGTGATAAAATCTCATAACTGGTTTATATCGTCGAATCGGTAACAAAATTACAGTTTTTTTCTGTAGCTGTTTGGTTTTTGTGTGTTGCAGTGCATGAAATCACGCGGATGTACACGTTACAGTGCAACCTGAACTTGGCGGCCTGCTACACCAAGCTCGACGATCACACCGCCTGCATCAAGTGCTGTGCGGAGGTATGCTGCTAATACTTACCACTGTCGCGGGACTAAGTTCATTCCTTTCCATTAGGGGCCGTTCAAGCATTACGTAACGCAATTTGGAGGGGAGAGGGGTCTTGTAAAAAGTTACGAAGCGTTACAGGGGCGAGAGGGGGGGTTCGTACAACGCGTTATGTAACATTGGTTATTTATTTTAAAATAATAACGTTAGTTTAGCTACTTTGCGTAACAAAATTGTGAATATGGGAAAAAATTTACACTTTAGAGTTACATAACTTTTTGAGGGGGGGGGGGGGGGGGCGTACGGGGGAAACGTTACGGCGCGTTACATGGTAGGGCAGAGTTGTGAAAAATCTTTAAAACTTGCGTTACATAATACTTAAACGGCCCCTTAGCCATACATGCTTTTGTGTGCGTGACTGCATTGTATATACTTCAGGTCAATAAAGATACATAGGTTCGTGGATTAGGGAGCATCAACTTCAAACACTTGAAAAAGCTTTCATTCCACCCACGTGATAGGACCCGTTACTACATCTAGCACATTTTTTTTTTTGGATATTAGACCATCAAACATGACCCAAGCTGATTAACATTAAACTCCAACAGGTACTGGAGTTGAATCCTCGCAACGAGAAGGCATTGTACCGTCGCGGGCAGGCTCACTTCGCGATCGGCAACTACGACGCCGCCCTGGCAGACCTCAAGCTCGCCGACAAGGTCTCTCCACAAAACCGCGCCGTGCTCAAACTCCTAGAGGAGGTACGGTTAACAAACAAATCGTATAACGAGGTGCAAAAACAACGGCTGTCAAAGTTTTTTCGTGAGCAAAAAGAAGAGTGTGCCGCGATCGCGGGTAACTGAGCTGAGACTCACCGTGCTCATACGCACTATGCGCTGAACTCAAACGGGCGTCGAGACGAGGGATTATATGCTCTGTTAGGGAAAATGGCCACGGAAAAAAAATGTGGCGAGGAAGAAAAATTGTTCCATTTGCGAGCATATTGTTTATTATAGTCGATTTTGTATGAGGCAATTTATGTAGATATCTTGCAAATGGAGCTGTGGCGTCGAGGATTTGTCCTTGCCTTTAATTTTTATCGATATTTTTCGATATTATATCGATAAAAATATGCGCACAAAAGACAACATCCTCTAAAAGGTATGACGTAATTAATAAGCAAATTTTAGCCAACGTGCGTGACTATAATAATATTTTTAAAGGGTAAGCGAATTATACCTATATTCAAGTGGGAAGGAATTTATATCTAAGGAACGAGGCAACAGGGATGCCGTGCGTTAGAAAACGGACGCTTTTATCGAGTAGGTATTGAATTATTCCTATCGATTTATTGTATGCTTTTTGCATAATAGAGATTGGTAAGAATGTGCTTCGAGTTTTAAAAGCACTATTTACTTTGTAAAGTAAATGTTTTGAAATTTGTGATTGAACGTACATAGTTCACAAATATTTATCGACTGGTTATAGAAATTAGACACTAGTTTGTAAGGACCACTGCCATTGACAAGTATTTTTAATATTTTTTGTTGTGTTTTACACGGAGCCTTTGTGAAATTTTTGTTCATCGTTTATTAGGCAAATTATTATGCGTAGGTATGGCAAATTTACACGGATTAAAATTTTTTGTCGGTTTGTTGATTCGATAATTTCATCCTATTCGATGTAAGTTGTGTGGTTGTTATGTGCAATGTTTTGTTACCGCTGGGCGGGTTTGGTGAAAAATTACTCGCTTATACAATGTTTGGCACGGATGTATTAGTTATTTTATATCAAAATGTGTTTGTCTATTTGTTTGTACGGTGTTACGCGTTCGTTAATCGTGTATTTTGTCAAAATTGTTCTTTAGGATAAATTCAATAAAAAAGCACTGAATGTTCAGGAGTCCTAACACATGAAAGATGTTGTTTTAATAATATATCAATTTTTTTATTGATTTCAAAATATTACTATGTACTGGAGACATTAAACTAAATCGAACCGAACGAAACTTAATTTTAAGTGGTGTTTAACGCATTGAGATATTTTTTGCAATAATTTGACATAAAAATAGCTCATTTAATACTAAATACTATAAAACTAGTTAGCATCCTTACCTGCGTGAAATGAAGAGCAAAATTGATAATTAAATGGTCAATTTAGTATGTAATTAGATTTTCTGTATCTTGATTGGATATGCCGAAAACCGAAACGAAGCAACGATGTACTAATAACTAACGGATTCTGTGGCAATTGAAATGGCTTCATATGGACAACCACTCCATAATAATGTTTCTCACATGGAATTAATTAACTACAAAATAATTCCATGGTTTTTTACTATACATGTAAAAATATAATATAAATGTAATCGATTTTGATGTTTTTTTCAACTCTTCATCCTGGGAAAGTATAATTCAGGACTTTTATAGCGGAAAAATTTTTTCAAGCGGGCTGAACAGGTGTAGTTTATACTATTATTATTGTAATTACTATTTCATAGCCATTGCCTACTATTTTCTTTGTGCGTATCCGAACGTCGAAGCTTCTTGTATATTTTCATAATAAATATCCTGTCGCCTTTGGGTGCGGTTTAACTCTTTTTAGTTTGTAATATAGATGTGATTTTTAAACGAATTTGTGTCGTGGTTGTTTAAGTAAAATCTCATGTTTGGAAGGCAATATTTGATGCACGTGTTGAAAGCCGGTACATAACAGGGTGCCATGTTTATTACACGGCACAGATTAAGCACGTTATTCTTTCATTCATTCATTCATTCATTATGCATTTTTCGAGAATATCGCCCATTGTCGTGAAACTTTTTCAGACATGTTGAGCGTCAAGTGTTATATCAAATGTTACCTTTTGAATACGAGACGGTAGTACCGAGTAGTGTGAGATCTCGTTTTTGTTATTGCGGAGGTTCATGTGTCATTTTGACATGTTGAGTTGTCATTTTTGACAGAAATTGTGTATTTCTCACTTTAATATAATACGCACAATATAATGTTATGAAATCTGATTATAAATTTATAATGGAATAATTATATGATTATGAATTTATCGATTATTAATTTATTATTACAAATTAATATTTTACAATATAAGTTTGTTCACCCTCTACAATCGCATGTTACGGCATATAGAATAATACCATAAAAATAAAATATATAAGGTACTTTTCACCCTTTTGTATATTGTATTTTTTTACTAATTAAGACATTCTTTATGAAATTTTAATACCTGTCAAAAATGTCACTCAATGCCATAAGTTTAAAGTAATTTTGTAACAAAATAGGGCATTCAAAGTTGTTTAAGTACATATTAGTTTGTGTTTAAAAAGGTTTAGTTTTTATTTACGTCAATTATTTTAAATGCTAATTATTTGTAGTTAAGGGTTAAAATGTAAGGTGCTCTATTCGGATTGGACTAGCGTGCAGTGTGCCAAAGCGTTAATCAATACTATATAACGTATTGTTCAAAAAGCCAGTAATTTTAGTTCTAACACTACTCCATTACATTATCTTATACAAAGGAAAAGATAAAAAAGAAAATTTACTGTAGCAAGCAATATTTTGTTTTGATCTCTGGCCAGTCATAAGATATTTTTTTTTACTAAGCAGATTATTTCGGACAGCAATAAAGCAGTAGAATTAGCAATAGAAACGTAATATTTTTTATTTTGTAATATGGGTTAAAGGTATATTATATTGTTAATCCAACTGTTTACCGTTTCGAATATACCAATATGATTAGGCGAAACTTAACCGATGTAGTTTATGCCAATATTTGTATCTCATTATATATTTTATATTGCTAAAAACATTCATTATAGCAATAGATTTATCTAGACTATTAATTGAAACTTCAATGCCTATGCTGTTTGAAATCTGTACTCGTGGTCATGATGTAATTATCGAAAATGTATTAAATGTGATTTAATTAGAACTAAGTGATTGAGTTCAAGTACTGATATCGTATGATACCGACCGGAATGGTTGTATGATATTAAACGATTTTATCGAAGCCATGGTTTTTATTTTTAATACTTACTTACAATTACTCTAGTAATTGATTTAGGTGTTTTTTTTTTGCGAAATTGTGTTTTATGCATATTTGAAATCAATATTTTATTAATGTGTTTTTTTAAACCTTATTTACATTAAAAATAAAGAAGTCTCTTAAGTCAATTAGCCTTTTAATCTTTATTAAAGCAAATAACTTTTTGACCGCACCATATTCCAAATAAAAAGGTAAACGGAAATATAAATAAAAAACGGCAATGCTTTAAAAAATCGTTTTATAAAACATAATAAATACAGGCTCTAACATAATGAATAACAAATAAGGTGGGTAAGATGAAACTGTTGTAAATCGGACGGCAACTGGCAAGTGTCTTTGGAAATCCACTGGTGCGATTTATTCATCGATAAAAATGAGCAATGTTCTAACTATCGATACATTAAGCATGATAATTACGATAGAAATTTTATAACACGGATTGTTTACCGAGTTGATAAATAATAGTGATGGTCCTGTTCCAAATTTGAATTAAACTTATCTAGGGTCACATCACACACATCTTACTTGACTGGTTCACAGAAATACCGATTCTTGTTACGAGATAATAAAATTATTCATCTTGTGTTACATCAATTCCATGGACAAGATAAATACTTCACCTCGGGTCGATTAAATCAATATTGACAATCGTATAAAAACCCTTGACAAAAAATGATGCCATCTAGCTTTGTATACTATCATTATGTCAATGTTTGGACAGTACAAGGAAACAGCGCGAAAGCTTTAATGAACATAATATGTGAATTTACCGAGCCGCTTGGTTCCAGTGTAGGGTGGGGAACAAATGCCTAAACCTCGTCTTCTAGATGTGTCCAGTAGTAGGACGGTGTAAAACAGATATTCCGTCCTCAAACCTCATGTAAAGTATTTACACCAGTGGATTATACATGAATTTATCTTAGAAATACAATTGTTATATCCAATAATTATGTGTACTTACAAGTCTGCTCACTGTACCGTTTCATACTATGACCGTGCTAGGAACGTGTCAGGCACAAAAAAAATGTATTGATAAATATGAGACTGCGTACTCCGTCGATTTCGTCACCGAACCAAGACCGTCGCGTGCCGAATGCAGACTGTTAACAATAATTGCATAGCAAGTGACGTTACCAAACCGATACACGTAGGCAGCGAAACGGAGAGCCACTGTTGCCAGCGCTATCGATGCATTCTAGTGGGCATAATAGTCCATCTTGTTTCTTTCCGTGCCCGACACGTTCATGACACGGTCATGGTATGATCCGATTATGTTGTAGACTTCTTAAACCTCAAACTAGCTTTTTCACTGCAATACACGTAAGCAAGTTAGTTTTATTAAAAAATGTACTTTTATTGTTACAGTGAAAAAACTTACATATCGTAATTTGTGACAAGTAATGTGAAATTAAATTGCACAGATTATAATAATGACAACGCGTTGTTAAATATGACTAGTACGTAGCTGTTATTAGAGCTCCTTGAAACTTTGACAAACATTTGAACCAGATTGGACCAAGTGATTGGGATCAATAATTCGTCAAAACTGTCATAGAAATAATTCAATAGAAACTATTTGCAATGCCGCAATAAATAATACCGAATTTACCGTATAAATGTATTTTTGTTATTACATACCCAATCACGTCCAACCCAAAACTAATGTCCAAAATAATTACATACAATAAAAAAATATTATAAAAGCGTAGACTCGTGTCGCGTGTACACGCACCTTAATCGAAACTAGGTAAAATTGTGACAGAAAAAATAAAGCTCGCTACACAAGGCAACTTGTTCGTACTTACACTAACAATAACTAAATTATGAACTAAGTAGAATTACAAAATACGGCCAACACTTCTATCGAGGTATTAACATAATCGAGACTAATAATTATTTTAAATCGATTCGTACCTTACGAGTTATTAGATATTACCATGAGATAATAACTTTATTATGCCCTAGTAGTCTATATTTACCTCAGGATATTTGTTATCGATAATATCGATTTTAAAGGGTCAGGAATAAAAATTAAGAATCAATGGACTTTCTAAATCTTTATCTTTGCCAAAGACAAGACGAATTAGGATAGATTTAAATCCCAACACTGGTATCAAACCGGGATGACGCCAGAAAAGACAAAAAATACTAATAGATCTAACTATCAATCGACAATGTGCCACACGACCTTCACATTGACATTCGCAACAGGCCTGCGGGCTCGCATCATGAGTAACTCAGTAAATCATTTTCAAAACGTGTTTATCCGCCTCTTAAATACTTAATCACATAATTATCTTTATTACTGAATTCATTTTAATGTTATTTTTATGTGGCAAAGTGTGTCATTACATCGATATATTAGTCTCGACTATGTTTAATGGCTTTAACAGATCTTACAAGACAATTATTTATCAATACGTTTAAAGTATAAACGAATCCAATTGTTACTTTGGATACTAGACATAGCATTGTTATTAAAACGTTAAGTCATCAACATCACTCAATTGAGGTCGATACAATCATACAATTGCTGAGCGGTCGTTTTACTTCTCTGGATACACTGTCTATTGTATCATCAGCAACTCTTGTAAGATCCGACCTGCCACGAACAAACACAACACTCCAAAACTCCATACATTACACACTGGCTCATTGCGGCTATCACTTAAACATTAACAAGTCTTCGAAACGCCAATTCAATAAGTAAATAATATTTCATTATTTACTAGGTAAAAATATTTTTTCTTTTTAAAAATACAATTGTCTTTAAATAATTGTAAAAAAACGTGTACTTAATATACATGTCTTCATCTTTCTCATTGGTCTGAGAGAGACAAAACATACGCCGAATTGGTAAGCAACTCATAGTTTTTCAATCATAACATTTTTGGGCAAAACAAATGTGATAAAAATTTCCTATGATTATAATATAGTTTTAGCCCATTGATTATATTATAGTTTTACTTTAACAAAATGCGATACGAAAAAAAAATAACAATTAATACTGCCTTATAGCCGCTTACATAAATTTCGTTATAATACATAGTTAGCAGTAGCTTACAAACTAAAAAGAAACACGAAATATATCGTTCAACGTCAATGACGAGTTACTTCGTCCTAAATTTAAAAAGTTGTTAGTATTCATTCAAATAAATATACCTGTTTCTCTTGAAAAAAAGGAGCTACACAAATGCATTGTTACTTTTTGTAAACTAAATATATTGTTTTATAACTACAGAAATATATTGGTACGGTATTATTATATATAACCATTTTCTATTTGCCATTTATTTTCAAATCAATTATATGATGTGATTTTATTACGTACTCTTATTTCAAAACAAGTTAGCTACCTTGCAATTTTCTAGCATGTCAGCGGTTTTATCAGTTCTAAGGGCATTTTTAGGGTTTTGTACCTTAAAAGTATCACTTTTTGTCCATACTGTCTGTCTAAATACTTTTTCTGAGAAACGCGTAAAGGTATGAAGTTAAAATTTATATTATCAAATACTTGGATTTATGGTCTACTTCAGAATCTGATTAAAATTAATCAATTTGTGACGCGAATTTTTCAATTAAATTAAACTTAGTTTATTTAATAAGTAGTGTAGTAGTATCGTTCCAATTTTAGTGTATGTATTGATTAGATTTAGTAAACAGCAAGGTAGCTTAGCTGATGCCTGAAAGTTTACTTTCTTATAAGGTCACTCGTCTTGATTATTTTTCACAATGGCATTATGTACTACATACATTTAATGTCACTTTTTCAACTAAGTTACTGAACGCTCTTTATATTATTTGTGTCAATTCTAGTTATAGTATAATATATTAATGTCTCATAGTGGCAGTGAGTGTGTAAGTGTGTGAGATGAAGCCAAAAGTGCCAAGACTTACTTATTTTTTTAATAATTTGTTGACCGACGAGACGAGCTAGCCGTTCGTCTGATGCCACAATTAGAAAAACCAAAACAGTATCAAGAATATTAAAAAGTTCTCTATGGAATATATGCCCTCGTCATCCTGGTGTCATTAGATATCTCATAATGTTTAGTGGTTAATGTACATACTTATAAATGCTTTAGGACATAAATACCTAGTTTGATACTTTTGGCATACACCTCATGAGTGGAATATACATTGCGACGTGGTTCGAAGGTAGCTCTGTGATCAAGGATTTCGTTATTTGGTCGTTTGTCGGCTCAGTCTTTGATTGTGGGCGCGTTATACTGGTTTCGCGATAAGTGGACGAATATACTCGCATAATAAAGACTTTCCTTTTTTTAGATCGACTCTTTTAAGAAAAATCATTTTATATTGTAGCAGGTAAAAGAAAATAAACATATTTTATACAAACCTCTTTAACAAAGTTAATAAAAGTTTTTAGGTTGGCTGTATAAGCTAAGATGTCGTTTGCTTCTCTGCATGGGAAAATAATTTAATGAATTTCGATCACAAGCGATACTTAGCTTTATAAATGTGTTAATGCAGCATGACTATTAACCTGTTTCAATTATATTAATATTTGTCATTTTACACAAGCTAGTATCCACTACAAATTATAGATATGAAATAAAATATGATTTGCGAATGGTTTCAGATTATGTAAGTTCGAAACATCGACAATATTTTAACATGTCTCTGATTACACGTAAGTTGGAGACAAAATAAAAGAAATGATTTTTGAATTTACTATACACTAACTTTATGAATCTCAAAACCCTGTTATATTCGTTTTTTAAATACAATATGACCCAATGATGAGACAGACAATATTATGTCTTAACACCTAGCTTCTAAGATTGGATTTGTGCCTTATGGATAAAAGCGGTAATATCACCAAGTGGCAACAGAAAACATTAACAAAAAATAGTGCATGTATTAGTAAATAGATGGCGTTATAAACAAAATGTTACATCTAAAGCGAAGTTTAGATTAGCAAGAAAACTTACAGAAGTTGACGTCTTTGAGTGATGGAACAATCTGATTTCTATAAATTTTGAAACATGCATGACGTGTGACGAGATGCATGTGAATATAACTATTGATATTGCCGCTAGTGTTAACGCATCTGGGCAATATATTGCTACGAGAACTTGAAAGTCTAAACTTAGCTTTACGCAAGCACCTTAGTACAGGCAAATGATAAAAGCAAAACTTACACTAATGTCATGTTACTTAACTTCGCGTCGTCTAAAATAACACGAGCAGTATGTCAAAAAAATAAAAACATATTTAAGTCGTCGACTTAAAGTTTAAAATTAAGAAACAGTTGTCTTTTTCAATATCAATGTGTAACAAATTGTTTTTCGTTACAAATTTGTTGTCTCGATTCGTCGAAACGTGGTTATTTTAGTATATACAAACTTCATAATAAGCGAATTTTTGGTAAAGTGGTTTATGTTTTTCTGCTATTAAAAACATCTATAAAAGTTATGTATATGAGAATAAATGATAAAAATAAAAATTGATAGGGTTCGATACGCCTGACATAAATACCTAAGAATCGATTTCTAATATCGATAATCGTTATTTGTTGATGATTTAGTACTTTTTATTTCATCGATGTTAGCATCGATAATTTTCGAACCACAATTATTTCGGCTAAATTAAAAGATAGGCATAGGGCCATAACAACAATCATATTGAACTCCACAATTTATAGATGTGAGAAACATTTCCTAATTAAGCGATTTGGCGTCTTTTGACATTCTTGTCTATAAAATAAAATTCTTTGGTCGACAAATGAAGCGAAAAAATATACAGCGTCTCCTTCCGATAATATCCAATTCTAATATTTGTCACACCATAGTCGATAAATGTTTATTACCGATAGTTTAGTTAAATATGACAATAGCGGGTGACTTATATTGGTTTAGGGATCAAACAAATAATAGATTTTGCAAATAAAAAAATAAACTTAATAAGACATGGCATTACTGGACGGTTTTGACATTCGATACACTATATTTTGTTACATTTACAGTTCATTTATACATTGATTTCATTCATGCAATTAATACCGAGCGAAATCTACCAAATCAAGACATTTGACTAATAATTCATGGTTTCAACCGAATTATTTCAGTTACAGATGGTCAGAAAAATATTAAGTTATTATTTCCAAAACCGTGAAACATAACGAAAAGTCAAAAATGTCATAAAGTTTTCACATCGAACGCCACCGGATCAATAACGCCATATCTTCAGAATAAAAAAACTCTTGGTACCTAATCAAGCCCGCTTTCGTACCGGCCGCGGGCATACGAGCCTTACCTCCACATGTTTAAGGTCTATGTTCGCTCGTCATCAGTCGACGAGAACGGTCCGCTCTCGAGACTCGTTTTGCGAGTGTTCTTTCTCTTCTATGACCGACTCGGTTCTCTCTATACCGAGATCAACAGCTTCTGTTGTTTTCTCACTGCAATATAAGGTAATTTAATTATTTAATAATTCCTCCCTAGGATGTGATCTTATCGAAAAAAATATTTATTTCACACAAAACAGGTTATAATCGGGTACATACTGTATACAAAATTGCTTAAAGTTTTTTAAACATAATTTTTAACATATAAATCATGTGCACATTAACGCTTTTATTATGCGTATGTTCCATCTCATGGTCTCATAGTAGGGCGAGCCTATCAGCATATCGAGAATAAATTCCAAACTCCAGGCTAATATGGAGCAGAAAAACCCAATATCGATAATTGTCGCGTCTATGTACGCGTGATGTCGATAGTTGTGTACTGACAGCGCGGGCCGCGGACTGGCGGGCGGGTCGGCGGGGTGGCTGTCCGGCGCGGTGTTGTTGCTCAGCGCCAGGGACTGCGGCCGCCGCAACCAGCCGCACCGCTCCTCCTGTATAACAATAATAATAATAAAACCTTTATTTGGCACAACAGTAAACGACAACATAATATTATTCACATGCTAAAATTGTTTGTGCTTACACAGAATTTTTAAACTTTAATTAACAGGGGGCCCCAAACTAGGCGATGCCTGTATCTTTGAGACCAGAACACATACACATTGTATACACATACACCCCTGTCAATTAATTGGGAATTTATCGATAACAATGATCTACAACTGTAAGCTGGTTGTAAAAATCATACGGTACAAAGTTTTATTTGTAGGATAGCTTTTGTTTGTTTTTTGTGTGATGGAACACAAGGTAAAAAAATTTAAGTTCACAGAATTTCGTATAGAGTATTATAGTGGCTGTGTGTCAATTAATAGCAGTCAAGTATAAATAAAATTTGTTGAAGTTTCAATTTGTTCACAATATCGTGGTGCCGCTCACTGGCAAACAATTATTGGCTCTCATTGCGAATTTAATCCCTTATTACAAATTATTATAATTGTGTTCCCTGTCGGGGTGTAATCATCGCTCGTCGGTCCATAGTCTACCTTTCGTGCCTGTGTAAAAATACTAATAATGACAATATGAGTGAAAAGAGTTCGATCAAGTGGTGAGAAGTGACCTGCGGCGTGAGTACGGCGGTGATGTCGGTCTGCGTGGCGCGCGGCTCGGCGCGGGCGCGCGACACGGCGCGCAACACCTCCTGCATGCTGCCCTGCAGCTCCACCACCTGCCGGGCATGCTCGTGGGACATTGGCAACATCGGAAATACTTATGTTTATATTCCTATAGCTTATGTTAAACTATTTAGATAGAAAAAAGAACGCTTTTATCACCATTTTCAATAAACAATCCCAAACGTTTTTTCGATCTACCTCAAAAATGGATCAATCTAAAAGTTTGTTTTTACTTGCTTAAAAATGGCTTGTTTTTTTTATTGGTTCATTCTTGGGATCGGATTGAGGATCGAGATCGGGATCGTATTTTGAATACGGCTACAATTGAAAAAAAAAAACTGAAAAAAATAATACAGATAATTGATATTTTTGATGACTATATTTATTTTGAAAGTTATATTTATCTATGCCATTGTGCTAATTAAACGATATTCCACTTTTCGATGAAAACTAAAATGTTATATGATTTGTATACGCCGCTTTATTATAAAGTCCTCAGCAACTAGAATTTCCTAAATTCTCATCCTAATACTCTCTAAGCGCACAAGTCGAACTAGTCTCGATTAAAGTATGATCTAACCTGCGCCTGCAGACTGAAGCAAGTCTCCGTGAGCTGCCGCAACACGTCCCCGTTCTCCTCCGTGTCCGACAGCTTGTGCTTGCTCTCTTGAACATACAACATTTTTATTATAGTATGGTCTAGTTACTGTATTGGATTGAAGATACACTCACACTAATGTACACATATTGGTCCGATTTTCATATTTAAATTAAGGGCCATATTCGGGCTATGAGCCGTGTGATTTGAGGATCAATTCGCAGATCATGCAACCAAAATTTAAATAATTTTATGGTTTCAAAAACAATCATCAGTGTTCGAATTTATGCTCGAATATGCGATAAGCACGCTTCATCCATCGTGATCTATATAAGCGCTGCAGAATAGTTCTAGTTGTACCTCTATCAAACTCTAATAATAAAGCTATGAGGTTATGTTATAAAGTTCTTACCGGCAGCCTGCAGTGTGGAGACTTTCTTCCAGAGCGCGTTGATGGCCTGCATCTGTAGCTGTTGTATTTTTCGCTCGCTCTCCAACGCTGCCTTAGTAGCTTCCATATCGCACGTCAACCTTCTGAGGAAAGCGTTGTATTGTAAAATACCACCATTAAGGTTAATTTCGTCATATTAAATTTTAAAGGCCGAAATATCCATGCATATTAATTATTTTTACGTTTTTCTTTCAACTGCGAGAACTAATCACTAACTAGACGTGAATTTAAATTCTTTACTTGTCAATACTTGTTTAGTTACCCAGATTAAAGGTGAAACAAAATGTATGAAAATGGACCTTAAGCTATATATAACCTTAATAGGGTATATGACATGTTCTTCGGATGTAGATAAAGTTGTTTCGGCGTAGAAGGCGGTTTGTTTGTGCTTCAGGCATTAGTTTATGGACGACTGTCTTCGTAGGCAGTGGTTATGACGTCGCAATACGATAAACAAAAGATAACTGAAGCTAGCCACGAACCGCCCTTTGTCGCAACTAACTTCAAGGGATGACTGAGCAGCCATACTGTATATACTATAAATACAGTAAATGACACGTCTTGAGCACACTCTTCATTGATCAGTTTGACCTAGTTCACGGCGACATTCTACCCAATATGTTAGACGATACTCATTGTCTATAGGCTTACCCATGCAATGCGGTTACTATACTCTCGTCTAATTTGTCCCACCACTGTTTTGTGCTCACGACTCGTGCCGTTTACTATAATGTGTATAACTCACTGTATGTGCTGGCGAGCCCTGGCGGCCTGTATGGCTTGCAGGATCCGCAGCGTGTCCTTGTTGAGGTTCCTGCTGCGGTACCCGCGCCACATCTTCTGTATGGTCACCGCCGCCATCGACTCCACGCTCATCTTCTTCTGCCGCCGTTGATTCGACGCCAGCTTGATTATCTCTAACTTGTCCTGTTCAATATCGTCGGGACCGTCTTTCATTCCGTTTAACTTCTTCTCTTCGTTTCTAGAACGTAAAAAAAACACTATTAAAACAATCTAATTATTACGCGATTTTGTATACACACAGCTTTTTGAGATTTTGTATACATACGGCATAATTTTAACAGTGACAATTGATAATTCAATGACACTTTTTGTGTAAAATGTACACTAATATAAATACTTCTGATAGCACTCTCTACCACCTGAACCTCGCAAAGCTATGAGGTATTTCCGAAGCTAGTAATGAAATGAAATGATTTATATGAAACTGTAAAATGTTATACATTATTTAGATTCCGTCAATATAAACTCTACCACCAGTTCGGAAAGCAGTTCTCACCAGAGAAGAACGGGCAAGAAACTCTGGTGTTGCTCTTTTCAAAATCAGTTTAAGGTAAAGACTACAGTACATTATAAAGAGAGAAAAAAAAATACCATTAGTTTTTTTATTGTTGTTCAGAGCAATTCATTTATATGCGCGTAAAATAAGGAATAAATTACGTTCAATTTTCATATGACTGTACAACCTTCTCAGGAATCATGTTTTTTTTTATAATGCTTATAATTATTTCCTCTTAGCAATGTTAAACATACCTAACATCGAGTTTAGTTAAACTGCCTTTCCGTTGCTCCATTTTGGTCTTCAACTTGGGAGACGACGTGGCACTTTTAGTCAACTTCGGTGAGCCTTTGAGGTTTTTCAACGAGTTTGGTTGACTCAAGTTCCTGGGTTTATCGTCCTGTATGCTGCTGTTACTGGACTGCGATGAGACGCTGTTGGCCGAATTGATCGGTTTTGGTATGGTTCTTTGGATGTCGTATATCGGATCTTGGTAGTCGGGACTCATCAGGGATTCTGGTACAGGTACCATCTTTGACGCTGCTTCTAGGGATTGGTTCACTGGTTTTGGCAGCTCTAGAATGAAAAAGTTTTTTTTTGTTACGACTTTTTTGGCCAGTACATTAAATTTATTCAGAGTGAAAAGTAATCTGTTATTTCTTATGAAATCATATTGTCACATATTGATATCCACGAATGTGTCTGATTATTGTGGGAATATGTGCTCGGTATGCAAAAAGAAACTTGTAATTCTTATATGTTAGAGATATAAAAATTATATTGCAGAAATTTAGTTACTTATTATAATGAAGTGTATAAGTGCCTGCAAAGGTCTATTTACCGAATAAATGATTGATTGATATTGAGTATACAGTATGTTCTCACCCTGCCTCTCCCTGTGTTCCCGCTTGTCGAGCGCGTACATGAGTCCCGGCGAGTCGAAGCTGTGGCTCATGGAGGCGGGCGCGCCGGGCAGCTCGCCGGCGCAGGAGTGCGACATGTGGGAGGGCGAGCTGGACTTGGGGAGCGCCGCGTGGTAGCTGGACGTGAGCCGGTCGGGCGAGCGACCCATGTGACGAGTCGATATGCGGGCTGACACATATAAGGGCTAGGTTATTCGTCTGCGACAGTTCACCTATCACTGCTTTGAAGTTATTTAAAATGTGTGTTCACATTTTTACAATAAAATTATTAATATTATGAATTTTGATGTTATTTATTTATCACGGTCACTAAAATATTTAGAACCACTGGTAGAATTGGCAAAGGCTACCACTATTTCAAACTAAGTTGTTTTTATCTCATTTACCTCAATATCGATATTTGGGTATGCCTATGATCATAAAGGACTAATCTAATGTAAGAACTTAAAAAGAGGCAGTTATTTTAATTTTCTTTCAAAATAACGGACACTTTAAAAAAAATTAGTACCCTGTGTACTTTTCATTCTATCTTTCTAATTCACGATATTAATAAATTACAAACTAGTTAACAACCGGCTACTTACATTGCATCCGCGGCGATTGTAACTTCGGTTTCAATGGACTGTGATTCTGGTCCTTCAGTTGTTGCTGGTGATGTTGAGCCTAAAATATAGTTTGAAAACATTAAATTAAGCATAAAAAAGTATATCCTATCTTATTACATTGTAAATAAGAAACAATTTCCTCTAGTTCAACAGTCCTGACCTAAAGTGAATTGTTTGAAACAAGCAATATCTATCCTTACCTTGCTTAGTATAAGACGCAGTTTCCTCTGGTCTTCGGTCTCCAGTGCGTCCGCAGTGAGCGGGCAGGTGGACGCCAAGTATTCGCACAACTCCTGATGCTGGCCCGAGTGGAAGTGACGACCCTTACCTTGGCTGTACAGCCACTCCGCTTTCAAACTAGAACGTGATTGCAATAATTTAAAAATGATAAAATGTCTATCCAACCAAGTTTATTGTACATTTTATAGAGAAAGGCAACAGCAAACAGTCACTAAATTATTGCTTTCTGTGTGATGTTAGGACTATCCTGATTGGTCCAGAGATAAACATGTTATTGTTCTACAGTTTGTAACGTGTTTTCTTACTTTATTTTGGCATGCATATAATGTATAATACTAAAAACACAGCGACGTATCAAACAGCGGAATCTCGCCTCTTCCGCCACCCATATGTGAGAACACAAGCTACAATTAGTTGTATAATATAACTATATTCGTTTAATCATTAAAGAAAAAAAAATACTAAAACCTATTCGTTATAAATTGCTGAAAGACCTTAACGAATATTTTACCTTTCTATAGCGCTGACGACGAATCCGTCGATGGATTTGACGCTCATTATCCAATTCAGCACGAACGGACGATAGTCGAAACCTCTGTGTGATGTTCAGGAACTTATCCAATATTTTATTTTATATGAGTAACATATAAAGTAATGTAAATTGAAACTAATATATTTCTTTAATAAATATCGTACCTTGGTGAATAAATATCACAATAAATGTCTAAGTTAAAATCTATATGTAGGTACAAATAGCATCCCTTCTTTTAGTAACATACTGTATATTGATTATAAAAAAAATACAATCGATTTGAGAACCTCTTCCTTTTTTAAAGTCGGTTAAAAAGGATACAGTTTATCTTTCCCCGCCATGGCGACGCAAGGATTTCCCTGTATGGTGAAACTCTCTAGTTTGCTGAGGTGTACCAGATGGCATATCTCATTCAGGTCTTGTATGTTGTTGTGACCTAGGCCAAGGTGATCTAGGTTCGGCGGTAAATAACGATCGCACTGCCTCAGATCCATTATTCGATTCCGTTCCAGATTTAAATGCTAAAACATACATTGTTCATATCAGAATATTATCAGAATACCTTACCTTAAACAACTTTTTTATTCTATGATACCTCAATTTGCAAACATGTTGCTATAATTCCTAATAAAGTATATTATTACTTGTGCAAACGTTTAAGTGCCATGACATAATATGTATACTAGAAGTTCCACAAGTTAAAATCAATGACACAATATTACAAAGAGTACAGTTACAAATGGGTTTGTAATAAATTTAACCAACCTTTAAGCTCTTCAAGTAAGATATATCAGCAATGAATGATATCTGATTGTTAGACAAGTCCAGATGCTCCAAATGCATGTTGTGGTTCAAATGTTCTATGGATTTTATGTTGTTACCTGGAACATCATATGGGGAACTTATTATAACCTGTCTATTAACATTAGCATAGTTATGATAATAAATACAAATACCCAGTAAAATTATAGATATCGTTTTTATATACACTTTTTAATAATATCAGCAATATGTGCTTAATTGTCACACCAATCAATACTTGATAATCAATAACCTTGAATGAGGTAGTATGAGTTTTTTTCTTGCTTGATCCTTTTAGTCAGTCCTGCTAATGTCGTGAGGCAAATACATATTAAACTAAACAGATTAAATAAAAAAAAAATAGATTTGATTGTTATTGTGCATAAATAAAATATTTTAAAAGAGCCTTTGTGCCCAAAGTTAATACTTCAAAATTTCATTGTATTATTGCCTGCACTTTTGAATGATTGGAAAACTCTATGGATTAATATCACATGTAAATTTAGCTTACATCCAACTTTCATTCAAATCCAACCAACCATTAAGGCGTTAATGAAGGCGTACATTTACAATTATAATGAATATATGGCCCACACTGATTTTGAAGGACTTATCTGTGTATGGATGGGAATGCAGTCAATATCTATATATAGTGACACAAGTTGATTGCACATAAAACTGGCAGTGCAGAAGGTCACATTGTGTTGATGATGTCACAAATTACATTGAACGTACAAAACTACATCACTATGTATTTAACTTTAATTGATTTGTATGTATAGTTGACTACAAAACTAGCCAAACAAAAACTTTGTACCACTAAACGTTAACTTTATTCACAATATTCATTTTTATTTATTTTAAATAAACACTTTATTTTACTGAAGAAAAAACGCTTGTTGATAAGAACATGAGAATTTTAAGATTTGAAATTTGTTTTTGCTAATTTTGTGACTAGACTAAATATGCGTCATTGAAAGAATGTTACAAATAGTTTTAGTTTTTGTTCTATTTACATATTGTACTCAAGTTAAGCAGGTGGACTTAATGTAAATAATTATAATCATTTTGATGTCTTCCCATTCAAATGTGTGTGTATGGCAGTATAAATATTTTTGCCTGTTAATGTTGCAAAAATATTGAATTAGGAACACTTAGTGCCAGCGTTATAACTTCTGAGTAAATGCTACTTGTTAAATAAATGCATAAACCAACCAAATACAAGTTAAAGTTAGATCTGTGCTCCCAAATAAATGGTAATAAAATTAGTACCATTTACATTAGCTGTTTAATATGATAACTGTTAAATAAAATTTACTTGAAACTTGTGAAAGAAGCCCTTTTAATTTAAATTACAAATATCATGGAGAATAATTATCCCTGATCTATACATTTTATTTATTTATTGATTTTAATGATATAATAATATAAAACAAAGTCTTTTTTTCTGTCTATCGATTTTCTCAAAACGACTAAACTGATATTTATGAAATTTGGTATGGAGACAGTTTAAGACACTGGGAAGATTATAGGCTACTTTCTATCCCGGGAAAATATGTAGTGGGACTTCTATTCCGGGAAACTCCTTCATGCGGGCGTAACCGCGAGCAAAAGCTAGTAAAAAAATAATGTAAATTCTTAATATTTTTTTCTACATTCTAACCAAGATAAATATACCTGTGTACATAAAGCAATACTTTGATATTATCAGAATTTGTTAATGAAACATTGCTACTTACATTAACATTATTTATCAATGTATCTATCAACAACAATAATACTGATAAAGAAATGCAATTTGGCTATAATTCATTACAGTCACAGATAATTGATTATCAAAGTGATCATTATGTTTATTATGTGATTAGTGAGGAATTTATAAAAGAATGTCATAAATGTGGATTTTATGATTCACTTCAATGAAATTGATATATAAATAGACTATTTTCGTTACAATCTATTTGGTTCAAACACAATCTAAATCATTTCGTTAAATCTTTCAATTGATAAGTCTTTATATCTTAATACGTTCAGCTAGTCACATAAGTAACAAAATTAATGAAAAACTTCAAATTGCATATACACTTTATGTATTTCTCAATTAATCTCAATGTTAATAGGCATTAATAACTTATATATCACAATAACACAATTATCTCAGCTAAAACATACGCTTAAATGCATGTTTATTACAAGAGCTCTTGAAGCTTTTAAGTCCATTAGATTCAACTAGCCAGACTACCTAACAAATGATTACCAAATTTCTTTGACATTTATATTAAGTAAAGCTTATACTCCTCACCGGCTAACTTCAACACTTTGAGATATATGAGGTCCTTCAGCCCCTCTATCTGCAGGATGCCATTGTTATTGAGGGCCAGCACTCGGATGTTAGTCAGGCGGGACACTCCATGCATACGGAGTAGAAAGTTGTTGCATATTGACAACTACAACAAATAATATAAATGTTTAAGAGGGATATTATAAATTATTGGTTGTATAAGCTGCATAAAAATACAATGTTTAGTTTTTTTTACAAAGCAGGGTTTTATATTTTCCCCCTAAGCAATATATATCAATAAAAAAAATTTACTTGTAAGAAAAATGGAAAAAAGTTTATTAAATAAAAAAATATTAGGTACTCTATAATCTTTGCTCTAAACCATTAGCAGGGATGTTTTCCTTTAATTAACATTACGATATTCTAGTTAGAATGCAATTAGTAAATTTAAATTTGCTATAGTAGCCGTTTGAAGAGGCTGACCAAAGCTCGATTTCAAACTATTGTTACTGACGAAAAGAACATAAAGTGTTCAACTTACATTCTCAACCCGGCTGTATGTGTCGATATTGTCGAGTCGCTGCAACTCATTCTGATCGAGGATCAAATTAATAATCGTCTTAGATTCATCTGCGGGCGCTTTCTCTATTTTTTTCAACCCACGCCTCGAAAGGTCCACAGTTTCGTTCTTTGCTTCATCTGCTGAAAAATTTTCCATTAAGAATAGATCTACTATATTTACCTATCAGTTGGATGCACAAACTTACCCATTTTTACACTTATTACTGCATTTTCTATTTATTTAACGAATAGAAACAATTTTTTTCCACAAAAAATCAACATTCGTAAATTGACGTTCCGAATATGTTGTCAAGGAAATAATTATATGTAGTCAAAGTTTATCCAACTCATCGACAGATTGGTATTTATAATTTAATCATAATTATTAATAAAACTAATAATGCAACCAAAATTTTAATGAATTATTGTATTTATAAAATCTGACCGATATTATGTAAAATAAAATATGTAAAAAAATGATGATAATATAAACAAGTTAATTTGATGGTTTTCGAACGTACTTATTTTGATTGACGTTGCTAGTGTTTGCACTCTGGAACAGCAATTTAAGTCGATTTTGTTATTTTGAATCAGTTATCGATTGTTCCTTTCAAACAATATTCATTACGTAGGTGTATTTTCCAATTCCACGCACTATTGCGCTGTGGCGGCGGGGTTTGTTGAGGTTAGTAAAAATATTTACAAAAATAATGTTTTTCTTGTAATAACTTAGCACGCCAAGCTGTTTCCAATTGAAATTTGTTATTATTAGTTAAAAATAAATTTAGACGTAATAATTATACAGTGCCATTCATTCATTTTCGTCCGTAATTAGAGGGACGCGATCGTAGAGAACTCCGCGAGTAAAGTTTGTATTGCATGATAAACTCGTCAACACGAAGTATTCTTATCAGAACGCTATCTATTAAACATTCGATTTAGTTTAAAACTTTTCTTTCAACAAGATATTTCAAAATATCTTTATTTAAAATAGAGCACATTAAACTTGCTATTTATAGATACTTGATATGTAACCTCTTTCATTTTAAGGCGGGAAAATGGTGTTGGCAAAGCTCCCGAGGCCGCTTCAGGTGGTCTTGCTGATATTGTCTGTGAGATTGGCGTCGGTGTTTTTGGTGCAAACATGGTATGTTCCTGATGAGTACTGGCAGACATTGGAGGTGGCCCACAAACAAACATTTGGCTATGGAGCATTGACCTGGGAATGGCAGAAAGGCATAAGGAGCTACTTGTACCCGAGTTTGATCGGCGCCCTGTACTCTGTGCTCAAATACACTGGACTGGACTGCCCTGAAGCTGTGGTATGTTTATATTAAAAAAAACTGATTATATGGACAAAATGGACTTTATTCATTTAATTTGGGTTATTAAATGTGATTTATGTGTGGATGGGGTGGTTGGAAAATTAAACATAGGTATGATTACTGTTTAAAGATATATTTAACATTTTATATTGATATGAACAAATAACTAAGAATGAATTCAGGTTATTAGATTGTGTGGGTGGATATTGTAACTTTCTATCTGAAAGGTACACATTATAATGCAGACTGCTCCGCTAATGTAAAAGGTTTAAATGTGTAAAAAAGTCAATAACATTGAATGTAAAAAAATGTAATTACCACAATTAATACATAAAAGTTATAAGTATTCAAAAAGTGTAGCAAACATTATTACAGTAAAAAGGTATTCATGATGAGACTTTTAGGATAAATTTATTTAGGTCCAAAATTACAAATCAAGCTCACAAACTACTTGGACACAATACGGAATGTACTTTGGAATTTAAATCATTGTATATTTTATAATTGCCTGCAGCTCCACCTGCAAGAAAAAGTTTTTCTATGATTAATATTTTCTCAGGAAAAAAAGTTGTCTATGGTACTTAAGTACTCCAGACCAAAAAACATGTTACTACATGCTTTGTATTAAAAAATAATCAAAACTGGTTCAGCAGTTCATTGAGATGTGCATCTTGAAACAAACATTAGCTTTACATAATAGTTTAGTGTTAGAAAAGTGATTCGATTTTAATTAAAATAATAAGAAATATCACTGACTACAGAAATACTTTCTCAAATATTTCACCAACTAACCGACCAGTACAACTATCAATAACCAACTGACTCAATCTGTCAAACGCTCAGTGTTTTCATAGCAAAGTGTTACAAATACCCTTTCTAAAATGTTTTATGCTAACTTTAGATTATAACTATTTATAACGCATATCAAATATTTTTGTCAATTGTACCACTGATAGTAAAAACCTAGAAATTAACACTAATTAATCCTTAATTTCCAGGTTCTCCTTCCCCGCATTTTCCAAGCCATCATCAGCACTATAGCCGACTACAGCTTCTACAAGTGGACAGGGGGTCGCAAATGGGCACTCTACCTGGTGCTTCTCTCTTGGTTCTGGTTCTATACATCAGGCAGGACCTTGGTGCAGACCCTCGAGACTGCATTAGTGGCAATAGCCTTGTCTATATACCCATTCAAGGGGGAAAAAGTGGGCTATTATGACCAAGGTTTGATATTTTATTAATACACAAAGATTTCTCTGGTCCTCATTCAGATATTATAATGAATGAAATAATGAGGTACTAGTTTATGTTAGGTATTATTTACAGTGTGTGAAAACTATGCAATTACCAGTATTTGTTCATATATCATATTTTTTTAATACTATGAGGATTCAATTTATGTGACATTAAAAATGTTTTCATAGTCATCAAATAAGGCACTCCCATAGATTTTCACTTTTATTTTTACCAAGATTTGTATTACTTATAATTTCATATAATATTCAATTGTATTTGTATACAATTTCGTTAATATAGTCCCAACGCTCCAACAAAGGATATACAATAAGAAACTAAAAACTATTTTGTATATTTATACTGCAGAGAGTCCGCGATGGATATGGCTGGCAGTGGTGTCAGTGTTTATCCGGCCGACGTCGGCGCCGCTGTGGCTCGTACTGGGCGTGTACCATCTCATGACCACCAACCAGGGTTTGCTGCGACTGCTCATGCGGACTTACATACCAATACTGTAAGACTGAATAATTGCATCAAAATCAGTTTCAATAGTTGTTAGTTTTAAATCTAAACTTAAAAACTAAAGCATGATGTAGAAAGGGTTGGGCGTTTTTTACAACTGGGTAATTATATACCAATCCCATCTAGGGATCTAATCTGGAGCATATTGTATCCAAAAACACAAATGTTTCCCAAACTGTGTAGAAAACCAAGAGCCTCCCAGTCCTCAGCCCATGTTTGCCAATCAACAAAGTATCTATTAAATCTAAGCCACTATAAATTAACCTTGTAGCCACACCAAAATATTTGTCTTTTGAACTCTGATCCTTTAATCTATGATTAATAACCATTCCTAGTAATCAATATGTTATGTCAAACTCGGGCCATTACATAACGCTGATTAGTTTAATCATCAATAAAAAATATATACTGGCCTTTAATTTTAAAATCTTTAAGACCTCTTAATTTTTTTTATATGTTTTTGTGTAATATTTAATATCCAGGTTGTTAGCTGGTGGTGCTCTGGTTGCCTTAGACTCGTATCACCACGGCAGTCTCATCATCACGCCGTGGGAGTTCTTCAAGTTCAATGTGCTCAATGATATCGCCTCCTTTTACGGGAAACACCCTTGGTAAGATATTGTTTTGTTGTTTGAGGTATACAATTTTCAATTGGTTACATTTTTTTGGATGTTTATATAAACAGGTTTTGGATTAGTTGCAGTTGTGTGTCTAATATTAATTGGTTTGTTCATGGAGTGTTTCGTTCAATGAATAAAAAAGAGTGTCGATAAATTTAGTATTTGTTTAAACAAAAACTAAAATCGTATTTTTTAACATTATTTTGGACAAATGAACATTGCTACGTTTTGTATAAGAAACATCCTGTATAATTTGCGTAAGCGAATATAAATGATCTATGTACAGACTAATAAATATCACATGGATCTCTTTTTTGCAAATATCATAAGGGTAATTTTACACTTAAGAAGATAAATACATCTGTTTTTCAACCCCTTTTATTATTTGTTGGTGACCCGCTCTTTTTATTCTTAGTTAACAAAGTCCATCTAAAGGTTGTCAGGAAGAAATTACCGATTGCGATAGGACTTTGTACTTCATCTTAGTTTAACCCAGTGTCTATTGTATATTTATTTTTCCTCCTTTTAGACGACTTACATGTAGTAAGCCACAAAAGTAGCTGGCCGAATTCAAAATTTATAATCTGCTCTTAAATTTTTTGTGTCCGTATCAACAATTGCTTTATCTATACTAAAATAAACTTCAAAGGACGTTTTAGACAAAGAAGAAAAATTATTTCGACTGAAGTTCATTTGAAGAAGGATTTTGTAGTTTTTAAATAAATAAAAAAGTAAATAGGTCCAGTGACTCATTCTTGAATTATGTTGGAGTCTGTTACTTATATATGTTTTAATTATCTCTTATTCCTTGTGTTATAGGCATTGGTATTTATCACAAGGTCTGCCTGCTATCTTGGGCATCAACCTCCTGCCAGTGCTGTGGGCAGTGGGGAAACTGGTGCGTTTCCCCGCCGAGAACAAAACAGGAGTGTTACTGCTCACCGCCGCGGCCCTGCATGTTGCTGTGCACAGGTTAGTCACAAACATATAATCTACTATACTAGGAAATATTTACCTATCATAAAACGAAGTTCACCTCTGATGTGGCAAACTCAAAATCTACTGAACAGATATTGATGAAATTTGACATAGAAATAGTCGGTAATTCTGAGAATAAAGGTTATTTTTATCCTGAAACAATATGTAACGGGAGTTTTATCCGAAAAAACTGTCACAAAGGCGCAGCCACGAGCAAATCTTAGTTAATGATAAAACAATTTTGTCCACTGCCGACTGACAGACAATCAATTTGATTAATACGAAGATAATTTCGGATACATCCCCTACTTTTATCCCAGGGACTTTGGACAATCCTGTCATACATCCGTATTTCTACAATCGTTAACGCTAATAATAAACAAAGAATTAGAATGACATACCTTAGTTATAAGTTTATCGATAGGACAATACTATAGATAAGTTTATAGCTAAAATATGTCATGACAATGAAAAAGCATTTCCATATTCATTTTTTGTCTTTTATTGGTGTTAATGATTATAGAAAGGAATCTTGTCTATGTTGCCCTAGGATTCATAGGGACACTTTTATTCCCAGGATATCTGTGGTCTGAGTGAGGTGTCTATGGTCTTTGGGATACGTAGTGAGAATTTTATTATGGGATAGACCTTTTGTGGGGGGAGCCGCGAGTCACAAAATAAATCTTAATAAATCTAATATAATTTATAAATCGCCCTCATTGAACATGATTAAATAATTATGACGCACTTACTTGTGTTTATTTGCCATATATTTTATTTTCAGTTTCGTCCCTCACAAGGAGTTCAGGTTCGTGCTGCCCCTCCTGCCGATCTTCCTGTATCTGGCGCAGGACGTCATTGTGCCGTGGAGCAGGAAAGCCAAGAAGTAAGCCACTTTTAACTATTAATACGAATTGATTTTTCGGTTTATTCTGACTTCAAAAGATATGTTTATTTTTTCGTTTCAAGTTAATGTAGTCAGTACAAGAAATTAGTTCTATATTTTACCACAATGTGGCGAGGTCTTTTCATGTTCGTGGTCAGATGATATATATGTTTGCCTGTTTTTGCAATGACTATTTTTCGTCTCCAGGTGGCAGCTGTACGTGATGGCACTGGCGATCCTGGTGGGTAACGCGGCGCCTGCGTACTATTTCGGTACAGTACACCAGCGCGCCACCCTGCAGGTCATGCCGCTGCTCAGAGAAGCGCTGCCCAACAACCGATCGTCAGTCGTGTTCCTTATGCCGTGCCACTCCACGCCGTTGTACAGGTCGGTTTCATAATTGTATTGTTAGGTATACATAGACTTTATTAAATTCCCATATTTCTCCTGGTTTAAAGATCTCCTGCAACATCTCCATTATTTTATTTTGTAGGCTATGAGAAAATTGTAAAGGAAAACCACCACGCTTGCCCAAATACGGGAGTAATTTGTCACTTAAATAACATTAAATTTGCCAACAGCCACCTCCACATGAACGTGAGCGCGCGGTATCTGAACTGCGACCCGCCGTTCAACAAGCCCGGCGAGGCGTGCGAGGCCGACGCGTTCTTCAACAACCCGCAGCGCTGGTGGCGCCACGAGTACGCCGCGCGGCAGACTCCCACGCTCGTGGTGCTGTTCGACCGCCTCCGGGGACGCGTGGAGACCCTGCTGCAGGGCTACAGGCCCTTACACGAACTGCCGCACACGCAGGTACTTGGAATAATATACATACACAATATACACTCATGCTTTATGCTCGCAAAGGGGTAACAAGTGCACTAAACTTTTGTCATGTCAGATCAATGGTTGGATAGAGGAGGAGCCTATGCCGCCAAACTGAGTAGACATACCCAATATTACTTCGAACTAATTAGGAATCGATTTAATAATAATAAGGAGGCTAAATGAACACAAATATCGGGTGTTTTTTTTTGTATTCGGTGGGATAGGGGGCCAACGGATTTTGTTGCCGACAGGTCAACGCTGCGACATAGTTTACAATTTATACGTCTGTAGAATGTAGCCGTCGAAAATTAGTTTTCCTCTTGATTTTCATAATGAAATACTAGCTATATTATATGTACTATACCACTGTGGTGCTAGCAGAGATATAGAAACCAACGAAGTTATATCTAATATAATATAATTCCATCAGTTAATGTTTGGGTGAAATTTACTGAACCACACTTTGTTTGCCAGTTCCCGGAAGGCGAAGTAGGTGAGAAGGTGCTGGTGTACCAGAAGATACAGAGCCAGTCTAAGCCGCCCGCCGACGAGATCGTCTAACGAACGCCACGAACAATGTTAGTCTAACACATTATACTTTTCGAGAGAGTTTAAACGAGAAATATGTAGGAACAAAACAGGCTATGTGCGGCCGGTAGAATTTGAAAATACCTGCAATATTCATGTGACTTAAATATATGATAAAACTTGGTTGTACTAGAGTTAGTATGTGTTCGTTAAATATCGAGTATATTATGAATAAAAGATGTATTCGACAATATTTATATTTTAACTTTGTCGGCAACACATTGCTCTTTAATCTTCTGATCGTGACGCAATACATCGTGTGTCAGTGGCACTGCGTCCGCGTCACTTTAAATTCAAATACGTCAGTAACATATGATCAATATTTACATAAACCTCTAACAGTTGACGCGACGATCGATAGTCAAACGTTAAAATATTTTACAGCTCCATATTTTGCTATAAGCTCAAAACACTTCCCACATATTTCTAGTTTAATGAAATATTATAACTTATTGTACGATAATAATTGCACTGAACGTACTGTGTACGTTGTCATCTCTTAATTGTATTGACGAAATATCAGTCGGTCACTTTATTTATAATCAGGCGCCATACTTAGAAACACGCTGACAATTTAATTTAAACGATTAAAAATACGTTTTATTACAATGACATTTTAATTAATGGAATGATTTTTAACAACTCTGTGAATTGACATTATCGATAGAAAATATTACTATCGATTCATTTTGGAAACTATTTTATGGATTTTTTGTGACCGACAGGATTCCATCCAATTTTAATATAAGTCGACAAAGCCCTGCTGCATTTTAATTAAATCTCCAATTAATATGGCTAAATATAGTTGTTAATACATGGGATGTGGTTCCATACGATGTGTTCGGGTTAGCGATTAAATATACAATTGTAATTATAATATAGATGCAATTTACTAAATTATATTATGATGAATTTTTAGATACATTTTAAACTCGTGTATCGATCATTGCCTTCGATATACAAATTGTTGTTGAAGTTTTTACCTAAATATACACTCATATAAAAAATGACCCCATTTTCATATATTATGAAGTCTTATGTTATCAGGAATATTGAGGAATCTAAACTACAATATTCAGAGCCGAAACAATATTTGCGAGACACATCTACTTCCGTGTGGGATGCATTGGCAATTGGCTTGTTTTAAGTTAAATAATTTTCTAATTTTTAAATATAATCGATATTTAAAAATGCTATTTTAATACAATAATAGCTGTTATAGCTAGTGTGCAGCGCTTGATATCAAGGCAGCATTGTTGCCAGTTATTTTTTAGGCTGTTGTGAGGAAGCTAATGGTGAAAACTTCAACAAAATATCAAGTGTAATTATATTGACGCGGGAATATCTGAAGGCGTGTACTTATTGTAATCATCACAACTTGTTTCGTCTATAGTTAATATATGATGTAATGAATTCCCTTTTTGTTCCTAGTTTTATGTGGGTTACCAAGGTATATGCATTTTCATAGTATTTAGCGTGAGATCTGTGAAATGAACTTCGTTTTAACCAGTCCGAGTCCTAAAATCAGTTCAACTTGTTACACGCAGTCTTTTTCGAAATATAAAAATAAAACAAAAAACGACTATTCGAAATTTAAAACTGCTTGGAATAGACAATTATAAACTGTTTTTTGATTCGGTCTTAAACTTAGGATTTATTGTGTAAGTCAGCCATAGAGGTTAGAACGCCTTCAGAAGTTCCCAATAAATGAATGTATGAATGAGAATGAATATAATTATTTAATAATAATTCGCCGTTTCACAGCTTTTATCCATGACTGACATTAGGTTGCTAGTGCACAGCATCGTACAACTTGCCAAAGTTAATGTTTAACTACTAACAACAAGTCCATAGACAATTGTATCTGGCAACCGAATTTGTGGGTAACTGCATCCACCGAAAACATCATCATTGTAGATTTAAGTTCTTGCCATCTTCAAGTAAGACCAACAATTTAAAGTGAATTTGTGATAAAGTTTAGTATAATGCGAACAGTTACATTTATTTAATTTTTTTTTGACAAACGGGTTTTCCTATAGTTGTCATAAAATTAAAAGAAATAGAAGTTAATAAACGGTAGTGTGGAACTTGGCTTAACAGCCAACAGCTTGAATAACTTCAAGCTTGTAACATCAATGCCTTACACATTTTCACGATAATCTTGCGTATCGTAAAGCAAATTAGACTAACTAGCTGACATTAAATAAGAAAAAATCTGGAATATATAAGCCACAAAAATATATTTATGCTCTTCTCGCGTAAAGGTCTTTTTTTATACCATAAAGGCTGGCATCACATCTAAATTCGTAGTTGTATGTGACCCGTACACACAACTACGAATTTGGATATTTAAAATCGCGTCGATTGTTCTAAAACGAAACAACTGCTTTAAATGACATTAGGTACACCTTTCGAATAAACAAACCAGTGTTATAAAGAAGGATTAATATTACAGATCGTGATTAATGTTTTTGTGCTAATAGTATTTCCATATTCCAAACATTAACGCTTACTTGAAGTCGGTGAAAAAGAGAATTATAATTGGGTTATTAATTATTATTAATTGTAATGTCTATGGAGTTAATTCGCAATAATATAGATTTTATTTAAATTAATTTCTTAATAGATTTAAGAGTAGCATAGCGCTCGACTATGGCGATGCTCAAAATGTAAAGACATAAAGTATTTTTAGATCTCTTTATGTTTTATAAACTTACAGTTTTGTTACATTTTTTGTGTTGTAACCAACCGGCTGCGGAATAGGGTATTTGACTCTGTTTGATTTTATGCAATTTTAATATGTAACAGCAACCAGTACAAAAGAGAAATCCTATGAAAACAGCACTAAAATTCGATAAGAAATGAGGCAGTAACTTAAATTTCAAATATTGCTACGTGCGGGAGTGGGCGTGGAGTGAGGATATCGCTCCATCTCTTTCTTTCGCACGCATTGTAATGGCCGGTGACGTCACATGCAAGTATTTCGTCTCTTTTCCGTTTTTTGAAACCCTTATTACCAAATTTCAGTACCTTACAATTTGTTGATTTGTCATCAGATTTCAATGATTTCTTTTGTTTTAGAATTTATACGACGAACATATTTTATAAAAGTTTTAAAAAAATAAGTCAAATACCCTATTATCAATAAAATTCCATGATGTGTTGTTTATTACCTGTCGAATAAAAGAATAAAGCCTATTGATTCGTCATTATATTTATCTATATAATTTAATTCTGATTTAAAATTACAGTAAAAAGATATCGAATAAATAAAATGTTTAAATACAAATATTGTTCTATAGGTTAAATAAAATTTTATCTTTATTGATTAGTGTCAAAGTATTGCCAATTATTAATATTTGTAATAGTGACAATTCTCTTATGCTGCCAATGTTGTGACTTGATAAATGTACATAAGATACTATATATCGTGGTGTGTTGTGCTATATAACTTGGTGTAGATAAATTTACCTAGTTACAGTATTTACAGGAATGAAAAAGTACGTAATTTTCAAATCATAATTTTCTTAAAGAATACCGAAGTCTAATCTTCTTATTTTTAAAATACAGACATCGTAAGGTAATACGATATTTGTGTTTAGTTGAGCGATAAAAATGCTTAATAGTGTGTTCACAGAAGACCCTGACTCTAAAATAATTATTGTGTCGTTGGTCTTCAGAATTATGTATTTGCAGTCCGTTAATGCAGACTCCAAATATTTGCGGATCAGAAATGTTCTTGATGCGAAAATCTATTCAAAGGCATTTTTTCCCAACCGACTAACCGCCGTTTTCATTTGTCGATCCCAATCGTCTTTTTCTAACCATCGCGAAAATAGACCAATCAGAACAAAGTATTTTTGGCATGCTTATAAATATGGTATTTTGATTGGTTAATCCAGGATCGGGTCGATAAAAACAACTGTCAACCTGCTATGGACATTGTATACACATTACTCGCGGCCGGAATTAAAATATTTCTCGAATAAAAGGCTGTGCACGTAACAAAGATAAAAACTAGCTATAATTATACAGTTGTGTTTTTATCTAAATCTATTCAGCGAGATTCTCTAGCCAAACTTTACAAATCTTCATTTATAAAGTAGGATGTGTTCGCACAGCACACCGGGACGAAGTTTTTTTAATTTAAATTTTTGAGCGTTTGTCCTAAGTTAGGTGGTTGTTTTACTATTTAAGCAAACCGGAATGTCTTTACAGACGCGTGTGGATTTTAAATAAAAACTTTATTTTTAGTACCGCCTTTTATTTTGAATATGTTATAGAAATAAACCTTTTCCCCTTTCTATCCATAAAAGTAGGTAAAAAAAGTGTGATACATTTGTATATTAGGTGTTTTCATTTTTTAAAATTTCTATTACGATATAAAATGATGTCCAATAATTACATAGGCAATATTTTTCTTTAAACTGGAACTACTACCAGTAGTGTAGGGTCGGTTTTTTCCTCCCAGGCCTGATGTGTTTGCCGCCCTAAGGAAGATGGCGAGACGCTATCCAGGCGCCCCTTCGATGCCCTCCCTTGAACGTGGCACGCCAGGTGTACCCTACCCACCTGTTCACTGCAAAAAGGTTAACATGTTTATAGGTTTTATTTTACACATTTTGCAGCACCGCTAAGAGTCGCCGGGGCGGAACCGACTCCATCCTCTCGTCCTAACTACGCTAGTGTGCAATACATGCTGCTTGGCAATACAAATAGAGAAGACTGATTTTCGCATACGAAAATACCTGCTACCTAGCGAGCAGTAAAAATGCAAATCTGCGTTTATATCCAAAACATGGAATCCGAAGTCGTTGACCTACTTATCTTTATCTAAGTTGTGTTTATTGCCTAATTCTACTACATGATAACCGACGTTTATGATTAGGTATGCAATTATAAAGCTGAGTGCACAGTGTATTGTACTTAGAAAGTATTTTTACTTTAGTATATTTTATTTTTAATAGTCATTATATCGGCTAGGGAGGGATAATCATCTCTCGTCAATTGATATCTTATTCGGACGCCATTCCACTCAATATAGTACTATAGTCACTTTACCGTAATAAAAATAACTGAGTTAACGCGGGTTTTCCCCGAACAAAAAGTTTAAGATTTCATATCTTGTACAAAGATAACGCTCGGACAATAAGAAGTTTTAAGCTCGTTTGCAATGATGTAAATTCGTAAACAAATTATAATAATCTCTGGATGCAATAACGCGAATCCTGTTCGTATTTACCGAGACAAATTTCATATTGGGGTTTTTTTATTTAGTTTCAGCCCGGTGACAGATATGGCGATAGGCTCCTCCTCTATAATATCATGGGACGGAAAACACACGGTGAAAAGTGGGAGCACTAGTTACGTCTCTGCCTACCCGTTCGGGGATTAAAGGCGTGTCTGAGTGTGTACAAACTTCATAATTTTAGATCGTCGTAGCGTAGTTCTTTGCAAATAAAATATAGGTTATGTAAATATAGTTTGTAACTGCCCTTAAATTCTCAGAACCGAATAGATGGCAGTATCAGTGAAAAATACCGTAACAATTTTTCTATGATTATATTGCATTGTTTCAAAGAAGAGAATTAGAACATTCATGGAATTGAAATTAAAAAGTTGGATTCACCTATTTCGCGATTTGTCTTTATTGTTGGAATACGAGGTCGATAGTGGTTGATTGGTGTTCACTATATACTGACTAGGAAAAAAACCGCCATATTGTTGTAAAATATGGAACTAGAAGAAGTTACTTGTATTGATATTGTTAACATTTTTTTAACTGACACGACAATGTGACCATACTGTACCTGATGGTAAGTGGAGTGGGGTCCAGTAGAAAGTCGACTGACGAGAGATGATTACCCTCGGCAGTCGACACAATTATGCCGATCTATTGGAATCGGGTACACAAGCTGATCCCGGAACGCGACACACTTGGACCACTATAGGGGGTATTATAACTTAAAAACGAAAAAGCGAAGCGCCATCGAAGCAGATTTTTATTTTACTGGTCAGGTAATAGCGAATGAAGCGTTTTACATCATGTACTAGCTTTATAAACAGATCAAGCGCGATTTCCTAGTGACACACTCAAAGCAAACCCACATCGATTAGCAAGTCAGAGGTTACTAACGATAACTCAGTTTAGCGCCAGTATTTTAAAGCTCGCGGACTGAAGTACTAGCGTTATGTGTCTAAAAATATTATTATTAACGTGCCTAATTTTAATACTCGTAAATGAAACTTGCGCAATCCGTAAACCTAATCGCAAGATGAAAAGGTCGAAAATGAAACGACACAGTGCTGAGGACGATGATCATAAAAGCAGTTTAGTGTTCGTGTTTGATACGACTGGGTCGATGCATGATGACTTGAAACAGTTGAGACAAGGCGCGGAGATGATATTGAGGACCGCGTTGGAACATAGTAATTTTATTGGCGATTTTGTGTTCGTTCCATTCCATGACCCAGGTATGTATTAACACAGGCCATGTGAGGGGGACTTTAAGCATAAGGCTAAATTTACCAAATGTCCAGCAAGCTTCAAGGTCAGAAGTCAACTTGCCGCGTTCTTTACAGGATACAAATAGCTTGCGGAAGTCGATTTCTGAAAATTACCTTGTTAATCTAAACGTCGCTTAACATTTACCTGAGTTTTTGTATGTGAATGTTCGTCAGTACGTAGAATTGACTACAAAAAATGTGCAAAAAATACTATTCTCCAAACAGTTACAGTGACAACCAGTAGCAACGATCGGGACTTTTACAACGCCGAACGTGTATAAGTTAGGTAGATAATGTAAGTTTGACTTCTCGGACAACCGATAACTTAATCCGCTCCGAGACCATGAAGGCTGCGAAGTCTTCGAAACGTCGCCTCGGGAAAAAAAAATATTAAAAAATTCGCTACAAAATCCGAAAATTAGTTTTTTATGTATGAAAAACATCTTGTATTTATATTGCTACGGTTACGCGTTGATGCAACGTTGATAATCATTTGTAAAGTAAATATTATATATCTCTTGTGTTTAGTTTGAAACAGTTATTTAATTTATTAGGACTCCGTATTGATGCAATGTCACCTTGTGTACAATCACACTTGTTTATTATGTAGGGTCATAGATATAAAATAACATAACGGACATTGTCCCTTTGCGTTCATTAGTCGTATTGATTAATGCACTTAAAAACAAATTATATTTCCACACATCAATAAACCATATTAAAATGGAATTCCCAATTTTAAGATATTTGAATTTGAAATGATATTACGTACGTATCCTTCTTATGTTTATGTTTTTTTTTTATATTAATACTTAGTCAGAAATAGCAATGCATTCTGATAAAATATGTAAGACATTAATTATGAATGATATTAAATAATATTAGTTGCTTACATAATAAATAATCAAATTATAATAAATGATAACCTTATGATAAAAAAATTACCAATGCAATTGCGCGTGTAGATAAAAATGAACGTATCAACTTTTGGCGGGAATCGTATCATCATGCTAACTTTAGGGGCTGGTACAAATATATCAAAAACCCGCATAATTCGTTAACAGTATCTTAAGACAAGATTTTATGTGAGCTAATTTTTTATCTTGAGTCTTAAGTTATAGTAAAGAGTTCCAATTTTTTTTTGAATTCTAGCACGGTAAAGTTTTTAATGCACCCGATGTTAAGCGAAGCCCACGAACAATTACCAGTAAGAGATGTTGTATTACGTTTTCTCTGTTTTAATCTCCAGGCTTCGGCCCTGCAACAGTAACTAAAGACAAGGCGGTGTTCAAATCTGCGCTGAACATAGTTCGCGTTTACGGCGGGGGAGACTGCCCCGAGATGTCACTGAGCGCTATACAGCTTGCGTTGAATGTCAGCCGTCCGCGGTCTTTTCTCTATGTCTTCACGGACGCTACTGCCATCGACCATAGACTAGTTAATAACGTGCTGGATGCGGTGCAAAGGAAGCAAAGTCAGGTTTGTATTATTATCAGTCTTAAGTACTTAAAAAAAATCGCAAAGCTATGCTTAGTTAAAACACAAATTTACTCGATCAGCTGTAAGTCAAAACCCGCCGTCTTGCCTTTTAATTAGGTTTAAATAGGAACCGATGATGTTTTTAACAGCTATTTAAGCATTTCTTAACCACCTCTTAACGCTAAAGAGGTAGTAATGTGAAAAAAAATATGTGTAAGTATAAATTTCTCTATAGCATACTTTTTCCCGAAATATCACGTCCTATTTCCTAAGTATTCTTAATTATAAACAGTATTTACAATAAGTTATGGACCCTATCGTTATTACAGTTAGTTAATTACGTTAAAGGTTAATAACATGAATTCATATTTGTCAACACCCCCTTGTTCAAAAAATTAATAATATGGGTAATGACGGCCCTGGTTACTAAAACTTTGGTTCATTGATTTTGTTTTACCCAGAGACCGATGTTACTTTTTCAGGTGGTTTTCGTTCTCACCGGCCACTGTAACGACTTAGAAAGGCCTTCGTACAAGGTGTATCATCAAATCGCCGCGGGTAGTTCCGGACAAGTATTCCATTTGAACAAAACTAATGTACACGAGGTATATATGATTTTAAATCATATCATTTACAATTATGTGAGAGTTTTATGTTTTGTTTAATATTTTCCAGGGCTTCAATATTAATTGTTAAGAATTTGAAAATTACTTTTTGCCTACTTTGCTTAAAGTTATGATTTAACGACATGTTTCAGGTGCTCAAATTTGTAAGGAATTCAGTAAAAGGTAGATCAGTTAACCTCGGATCTGCTGTTTTGCCAGCCGGACACAACTTTACACAAGCGGTCTGTATTTAATCACAATAAACTTTTCTTTGATTTCTGTTAGTTGGAAGCGCAATTATTGTTCTTATAATTTATAAATGAGATAAATAGAAGTTTTATTAGTTTAATAGCCACGTATCTACATATGTATTTTATGAAACAGTAAGTTTTTAGATTTGATCTCCAGCATTCAAAATGTGTGTTATAGATATAGAAATACGATCGATCGATCATGTTCTGACAAAATGTATGATTGCCTCGGTGGCTTAGTTGTATTTCATGTGCGGTACAAACATCGCTTGGGTTCGAATCTCGGGGCGGGCAAAGTGATAGTGGGTTTTTCTTCTCAGTATCAGCCCGGTGCCTAGAATTTGTCCCTAATATGCCAATAGGCGTGCCCTCTGTCGTATTATGGGACGAAACACATTTGGTTGTATCTCTCCCCACTCCTTCGGGAATAAAATCGTGACGTATGTGTATAGAAAAAGTGTGACCTACAATTGTAACTTGTACTATGTTATTGTACACTTTTACCTTCCGATATAATTTTCTGTCAATATTTTCTACCTAAGCTCGTTTATCAGTATAGTATTGTTTACCAGATCCCAGTGGACAGTTCTGTGGGCGAGGTGACAGTGTCTGTATCAGGCGCTAAGCCCAAGATAAAGGTGGTAAACCCGAGCGGAGAGGAGATCACGGGACCTCCCAAACTGATCACCACGTTGGATTTGTCAGAAATTATGGTAAGATCATAATCATGTCAAAACCTCAATCCTACTTTTTGTGCAGTTATCAGGTAAGCTGCAGAGTTGCTATATTTAGAGGTATGGCGTAAAAATAGGGTAACACATGTTTAATTTTGGACATTACTTAATATAACAAAAAATAAAAGGCAAATTAAGAAGACACATTAAGAATATTACTATCTACAATATTCTCCTATTATTATCCGCACCCATAGCTCGATGATGTCTTAATACGTCCAACTTTCTTTTAATATTTGACAGCTACCATTCCCAAGTAAAAGCATAAGGTTATTTTCTTTAAAATTTTGAAAATCTGTTTTTTGGTGTCTTAGAAGACGTAGTTTAAAAAATAGTCATATTGTGGTATTGGTTCTTATTGTGGTCTTCTTCCCAGGTATACCAATTTACTATTTTTCCGCAGGTTGTAAAAGTAATGCAACCAGAACCAGGTAACTGGAACATAACAGTCGGCAGCGAGAAGGACTACTCGGTGAAGGTGGCGGGACTGTCCAACCTGACGTTCGACCACGGGTTCTCTGTATCGCGGCCGGCGTCCATGGCCGAGACCAGCTACCGACCGCTTCAGGGTGGGTCGGAAACAAAATAAAACTTATCATCCTAGTACCAGTTCCACAACGGGTGACAAGGCTACTTGACAAATATGATCAAATATAATAGTTGGTCTAACATAAATGCTGATTTCATGAGACTTTCACCATTAGCAGTCTAATGGTGACAGTCTCATGGCGGTGGCCTTTGGGGAAGGCAAACTGGGCAACCGCCCGGAGCTTCGCGCTTACAGGGGCATCGCGTTGTGTCTTGAAGGATGTTCCTTTGCGATTTTACCGACGAAACTGTTAAAGCTTAATACAATTATAATTAGCGGATACCATTTATATGAATAAACTCGAACATTGTGAAACATTTCTTAAAGGGATGCAATCGCGATATGAGATTTGAATGAATGAATGATAACAAATTAAAGAAGGTTATTCACCCGGTGAGTAACGGCTTGGCTGTGCCTCCGATACTGAATAGTCCATGGGTGGCAAATGCTGCTTACCATCAGGCGGACCGCTTGCTCCTTTGTCTACTAATTTAATAAAAAAATACTTAAGTACATAAAAAAAACATTAGCGTTTTAAGAGCGTTTACGCATCCGCGCGCCGTATGTCTCAAAAACAGCACTTTTCGAAGGAGATAATATCCATCAAAACATTATTTTAAAAACATATGAATTAGTAATTATTATAGAAAATTTTGTTGTCTAAAAAGTTAGTAGAGAAAATTTTTAGATTTATTGAGTATTTGTAAATTGTTTAATGATTACTGAACAGAGGTTTTCAAATTTGCGCTTCGAACGTCTATTTCGAAGCTCAAAATATCTTAAACCACTAAGGAACATAACAATATGTTATTTTTATCTAACTAAAAAGATCCTGAAGAAAAAGTTAGTAGAGAAAAAATATCTTTTTATGTTTAATTCATGAGAAATAAAAATTCAAAGAATTCGAAAATATCAGAAATGTTGGTCAATTAAATGATGATTTTTATCACTATATCTTACTTAATTGAATATAATATTGGATTACTATAATAGAAGAACATCTCCTTAAAAACATACAATTTAAAAATTCTACAAAATTAGTTCTGTTATTTTTCTATAAATATTTTAAATACCACTATAAAACGCAACGCGCAAATCGTTTCAAATTAGTCCGCCTTGAGGCTTTCTAGAGAGAGGACGTATCGCTCGTCGCTCCGGCGAGACTCCAGTTGGACTTTGCTGTGCGTAGAAAAAATAGTCACGTGTATACAGTGATTGTCACATCTTAGTACTTTAGTAATAAATATTTTTTTCTTTAATGATTGACAATAATTTTAGTAGTTACTATAAATTATTATTATATTATTATGTTTCAGACACAATGGGAAGTAAAGCTATTTCTAGGCAAGAAAAGGAAACGTAACAACGCTGAAACTTCGGCTAAAGCAAAAGCTAAAAGATTGATGTACTAATGTTATAACATGCGTCTGTAGTATGGTTCTTGCTTTTTACTCATTAAACACTTGAGCATAGTTACTCGAAGGAAAAAATTGAACCTTAAGCTAAAACAATTAGCCCATTGAAATGTTACATGAGCTTTGTATTTTTAGAGGACCCAATTTTATTTTTAGAACATGTGTCGGGGGTCAATAGAAGCTTAATCTCAAGTTTGTGAGGGTCGCCCCCCTTGTCCCCTGGCCGCCATTATGGAAAAAGGGGTGAAAACACTTTTTTCGCGATATCAGAAACTATGCGTCTTACATAAATTTTGTAAAGTCATAATTTGTAGCAAATTGTTTTGCCTACAAATATGTTTATATAACTTTTTGCCCTAAATTAAAAATTAAAGAAGTTATAAGCAAAAATGTGAGAAAATGTTTATAAAAGTTTTCTTTTTTGGTCTATAAGTTTTTTTACATTTTACAAAAAATTACCTCAAACTAACTTGTAAATGATCTTTTGAGGAAAATTGTTCCCTATATTTTTTATTTCATTCATTTAAAACGCTGTTACAGCGCTCCAAAGTTTACCGGGTTCGTCAATGCTCATGAGAATCCGGTCGAAACAAAATGTTTAACTTATTTTTGATTTTTTATTGTAAATATATTATTACAATTTTTTTGTTAAATTCGTACAACTTTACTTATTTATTCCTAACTCTTTTCTTTGCCATAGAACTTACCAAATTTAACTTATCGAATGTTATGCAGGTAGAAAAGGTATGAGTTACCATTTGGGGATAAAGGAGAAAAACATATTTGCAGCAAAACAATTTGCTACAAATTATGGCTTTACAAAAATTTTGTAAGACGTATTGTTTCCGAGATATCGCGAAAAAGTGTTTTCACCCCTTTTCCAAGATGGCGGCCGGAGGACAAGGGTGGCGACCCCACAAACTTGAGGTTAAGCTTCTATTGACCCCCACACATGGCCCAAAAATAAAATTGTGTCCTCCAAGAAATGCAATATTCGGTCCTTAAATTGTAACATTTCAATGGACTAAACGCACATTTCAAAACTCGTTTTACGCCCGCGGGGTGCGCGGTTGTATGCGGTACCCGCTGTATTGGCGGCCAACTATTAGAATCGTGCGGGCCACGGTAGCACCAGCGCGCTCTGTGGTTAGTAGGTGGGCGACTGCAGTAGTCGGTAGGGGAGGGGTGGTTACAGAAATCTGACGCCATTTTCCTCCATCGTGATCGTTTCTGATATGATATATAGCAATACCTATTAAAAAAACTATCCAAAAAATATAACCAACTTCCGAAAAAAGAAGTCTTTTATTTCTCACTTTTTAGTTATACACCTAAAAATGTCATCTCATTACATACACCTTCTGACTCAAAATATAAATTCCAATATGTGATTTCTAATGACTTAACTTAAACTTTCAATACGCTAAATATTAAAAACTGCAGATCTATGGAGTAATTATGTGGTCCATTATAAACATCGTAGCACAGTAATTTTCCTGATTTATTGTCTGATTACGGAGTTCTGGTGCCTATCTTTCGGCTTCATGATGAGCTCCACTTTACTAAAGGGTACTTTCTAAATGCAAATGCATTTGCATTTAAAAGTGAAAAAACAATTTGTAAAATTGCCGTTAAAATTTGTTAAAAATGTTTATTTTTTTATAATTACAAAATGATACATATAAACTATTTCATGATGAATTCTTATATATTTAATAATAGAATTCTTCATTTATCATAAATTCATAAATCATAAGTTACATTCCAATTAGATAATTAAAGCGAAAAGATCAAAATTGGTTGGTCTGACTATAAAGATAGCCGACGCGCTAACTCTACGCACACAGCTACGCAACGGCTCTGTGTGAGTGAATTTTGCGAAGAATTACCTATAGTTGACTTCACGCGCGGCACGTAAACGCTCTTAACAATTTATTTGTTTAAAAATGAACACTGAGAACTAAAATAACAAAACCTTAACTAATTTACAAAAAGACAATTTGAATCAAATTAGCGAATAAATAAGCAAGATCATAAAAATATACCTATTGAAATGCAACGATTGTGAACGTCCGTCCGATCCTAAGCAAAATGCGAGCAAAAGTGTCCCGCCGACGCAGTGGTCCGCTGGCCAGCCGGTTCAGTTTCGCGCCCTTTTTTCTTTCCTTTTTTTTCGCACGACTGACCACCTCATTATTATTTTACGTATAACCTTTATCCGACAATTGTAATAACTTAATTTCCTCACAGATGCATATAACCACATGCTGATTACTTTATCGCCTCCGGAGAAGCAAGTTAACCTCGACTACGTGGAGGTGTTGGATTTAGAGGGGAAGACTTTGTTCGAGGTGCCGTTACACGAAGTCGACAAGAATAATAAGACGTATCTAGTGGACGCGTTCGTGCCGCCCAGCGGGTTCTTCTATATTGCGGTAAGTACAAAAATAGTAATTTGTCTTCGGGGGAAAATTTGTTAAAGAAAATCGGAAAAATATTATTGTTTTTGCATTGGTTTTATTATACATTATATTTTCTGCAACCGTATTAAAACGTTTTTTTTATTTTTATGTGTGGAATATCTCCCCATGCGCACTATCATTATTATATAAGTACAAAATAGTAAATAAAATTACGTGAATCAAGATATATTTTTATATTGTTATTTCAAAATATAATTTAAATTTCTTTCTATTGTATCTTATTTTATATTAATAATATTTACAATAATAATTATTGGTTTAAAAAATGATGTAATTAATAATAACAGGGACCCCAGACGTTTATCTTTTTTAATACATAAATTGTAATAATACTAGCCGTCTTTTAATGATTATAACATTTATTTATAAGTGTAAGTACAATAAGTAAATTGTCTATAGATTAATGTTTTCTAGATAAATGGTCACGATGAAGCAAACCAAGAATTGAGGCGTATAGGACCGACTGCTGTGCAAGCTAAATCTCCAGGTACAATTTACAAGGAACTTTGAAGGTTATGTTACTTACCCCCTTAGGTTCTTATAATTTTTAATTTTGCTTCTTACCTTATCCTAATTTATGTGAAACAGAACACTTTTCCATGTCAAGTGTTTAAAGGACTTTGTTTAATTTCTTCGATCGTTCGCTAAAAATACTAGCAATAAACTTTAGTGTTTTAACTTTTAACAAATTTATCTTTCTTTTGTTTTTTTTGTGTCAAACGGTTTGGGAGTGTGTTAAGAAAATTATAATACAAAAATGTATTTAATTATGTTCCAGATGTACCGTATCTAACTACACCACGTAAGGTAAGACTACAATCTGTACCTGGTATGTTAGAAAATATTAGTTAATAATGTCGTAAACATTATAATATTATTATTTGCTTGTGGTAGGATATATTTTATATCCGCCCGGATAGCGACCACCGTACACAAGGTGTTAAAACCCACCAAAGTGGCCCACGTAAGTGTGTCGCTTTACGGGATCAGCCTGTATATATCCGGTTCTATCAGGCCGTCATAATTGTGTCGACTGCCGACGGTCAATCGTCAGTCGACATTCTATTGGACCCCACTCCATCAGCATCAAGTGCAGTGAGGTCAATTTTCCGCGACAGTATAACAAATCTCACAGTCCTTGAATATACTAAATCATTAGATATCAATTAATGTAAATAGAATAATAAGAAAAATAGTTATTTGATTGGAAAACATTTGTTTTAATTGTGTAGTGTGTGTATTAAAGTCTATCGTGGACTGAACTTTGGAATTTTTCTTCTCTACTCTTCCTGGTTCTGAATTTACTCACACATTCCCCATACATTATTCAGATAAAAGCCCATTCACACTCGAACGTGATTCTGAAATGCAAAGTGGAAAGCCTCGTGCCCGTCACCGCCAAGTGGACAAAGGATGCCGTGAACATACAGCCGCAAGTGTCTAGCTTGTAAGTATTACATACAAAGGGTGTCGAAATCGCTTTTTCGTCGCAGTTGGGTAATTTGGTCGTAAATTATTTACGTAGAGTCGTTTGTTCCAACTGGATAAAAAATATTTATCAACTTAATATGTGATCCGACCCCGTTAATACACCAAGCAATAATTAAACCAATTTGTAAGCATGTAAAAAAACTTCCGATTTCCTCGATGGATCAATAAAACCAGTAATAGTGTATAATTACAGTCCGCGCGCGAGCTCCCAGAATCTTATGAAATTTTAACGTAACGAGTTAAGATAACATACATGAGCGCCGGGTGCAAGCAGGTGCACGTGCACCCCCCTCCCTCCAAATATAACTCGCTGAATAAATCTGCAACTATGGGAACTATCGACCAGGGAGGATCTATTTTTATGATAAAGCATTTTCAGAAACCTCTGTGTTTTGTTTTTGAAAAAAAAAAATAATGGTATCATATAGTGTAGTGCGTAGATGCAGATGCACCTCCCTAAAACTAATCTTGGCGGCACCCATGGTAATATCGACAAAATCAGTGCATAAACTCATTACGTCAATATTCCAGTAGATTTCTGGGAGTTCGTGAGCGGACTGTATGTGCAATATTGAAATATATTCCAGGCAGACCACGTCCGTCGTGTACGAGATCAGAGACATGTCGGAGGGAGGCGCCGGCACCTACACTTGCGTTGCAAAGAATGTTGCGGGTATCAGTACTGCGACTACTGAAGTCGTTTTACTCGGTAAATATAGATTTGTACTATTTTCTTACACAAAAAGACCTTGTATGCTCACAACTCCACTTTCACAAATGAACAAAGACTCGGTAAATGATTCAGAAACACGCTGGATGCTGTCCGCTTATGGCAGGTCCGCCTGGAAATCTGTAGGGGAGGACTATATTCAGCTCTGGACTTTTCGTGGCTGATAATGATACGACATAATACATTACAATTACCTATAACGTACCAAATTTGGACAAAAACTCCAAAGTTCAAAGTTTAAGTCTTCAAAGACATGAAGACTGGAAAGTACTAGTGAAAAGTAGATTTGAGCTTAAAATACCTCCTGAGTTCATTGTCTTGTCTCCCGTGGACAGTCAATATTTCCAACTCCTCCCTGTCTTTCTGTTTCATTAACTTTGTTGTGGGATAAAGAAAAATTAGTGTCCCCTGAGACTCGCCGAGCTTCACCGCTCGGTGTCATGAAATGTGTGACACTGCTGATCTCGGCTTACAGGAGTTTTAGAGGTAATGAGGGCGGGAAAGTCTCTAAGACTGAAAACTAAAGTCTTGGACCCGTCACGATTAAAAGTAAACGAAAAATGTAAAACTTAGTCATAGCAATTTGCATAACCATTATTTTGTAAACCTAATAAAACGATATTAGGGTAAGATGATCATATATCTATTATATTAAGACGATATTAGCGTAAGATGAACAAGCTATGTTCCAGTGGACCCGCCGCAGGTGACGATTCAACCTGTGAACAAAACGATGGAGATAGGAGAGGAGTTGCTGGTGACGTGCACCGTGTGGAGCGAAGTGTTGCCAAACAAGTTCCAGATATTCCTCAATGGAAACGAAACGGAACATGGTAAGACTTGGCTATGGTTTAATATCTTTTGAAAGATCTGTCTTGGTGTTTTAGACAAAATGACTCTCTTATTATTTATTGTTTATTGGAGGGAAACAAACATTAACATAACATACTACAGTACATAATCTAAGTTTATAGATTTAATAATATATAGTATCATTTGAAAAAAAAAACTTTGGCCATAGACAAAATGCCTTTTTTATTATTTTTTATTTATTGAAAAGAAACAAACACTAACATATACTTATGTACAGTACATAATCTAAGTTTACACATTTAATAATATATGCTATGTACAACACATAAGACAAAGCAACATTCAGAATTAGGGAAACAGAGACAGTACATAGATATTTAATTTTATAAGAATACGAGTTCAACAATTAATTAACCTTCCTACAACCTTAAATCATCATCTCTCGTCAGTCGACATCCTATATGAAACCTTACCATCAGGCGCAGTGGGGTTATCATTTTTTTTTTCTGTTACCGTTAACAATTGTGTTAAGGCATGTTGCTGAGTGCCAGTATTCTTGGATATAGCGTAATCTGACGTCGGAATACTTCCAACGATATTTTGTGACAATTAGCATAAATCTGACTATTTTACTAGGCTGCTAGACCACTCAATACTAAATACCGTTGTGGGGAAAAGTATGTTACTGACAAATAGGTGCTGACAAAGTAAGTATTAGTTCAACATTCATAAGGTTCAAGTTAATATTTTCACTTTTCAGCAACAGATGTCGAATCAAGCGCCGAGGGATCATTTGTTTACACCAAATTGATCCGCAACGTGACCGAGAAAGATGGCGGAGTTTACACCTGTGTCTCTACTAATAGAGGTTAGATTTCTTTATTCTATATAGGTAACTCAAATCGCCTATTTGGGAATTAAGAAAAACATAGATTAATATCATAATATTTTTCATTTGTTGAATTAAGATCGTATTTATATGTTTACATTTTAACATATTCATGATTTAAAATCTAATAAAATTTAAAATTTGTTACTTGATAATGATGAATGATAATTAATGGAAACAGCTATCATCGTCGACTCCGTCAAGTGATTTCAAGACGGACACGACCTTCAGTGATGAATACGATCAAGAAAAAGACTCGATAATACATGTAAAAGAAGAAGTTCTAAAGGCATTGCCTAATAAACAAAGCTCAAACTTACTTCGCGACCCTGTATTTGTAAAACATACGCCAATAACTGTCAAATTCCAACAGGTGGATCAGCGAACCAATCGACCCACATAATAATAAAACCGAAGCCAACAGCGCAAATATTGGGTCCACACACAATCACCAAACTGAACAACAGCGAGTTCCAACTAGTTTGCCGCGTAGAGAACGCCAACACAGTCCAATGGTTGGCACCAAACGGCACCATAGTTGGTGACCATCCAGTCAATGGAAGTACTAACGATGTATTAAACGTAGCGAATGTAACCTGTGATGGGTTTTGGAAATGTATCAGTATTAGAGGAGTTTTTAATGGTATATTAAAAGAATTTTTATCTAACTCCATGTCAAAATAATTTATTCCCCGCTCTTTTTCGATCGATCGTGAAAATAGACCAATCAGAGTAAAGTATTTTTGTCATGGTAATAAATTATTTGTATTGAAATTTCGGTTAAATTATATCAGTTTTAGTTAGTGTCTGTATACTAGAAAAACTTTTGCTTGCGATACCGCGTGTAATTACTTTCTAGGAAGAAATAACTTCCCATTCGTAAAAGAATATTCAAAACAGAAACAGCAATTTCAGTTCCTAGTCCAAACAAGAAAAATTCAAACTGACCAGTGTATCTTAAAATTGTTATTTTCTTATAACATTAAAACTCCATAAATGCTTTGTAGCTTCAGATGTTGTCGAAGTGAAAACTTTAATAAAACCCAAAGTGTCGATACAAGGGTCGAAGAACATAACAGTTCTGAACGGCACGCTACACCAGGTGGAGTGCGAAGTGATCGCGAAACCAACTCCGAGGATCGTATGGCATCGAGAGACTGAGAAATTTCTTAATAATACAGTAAGTGTTTATTATACCCAATATACTGATGCATGCAATCTTATTCTTTGGTTTGCTGGTGGTGGGATATATTTTATATCTGCCTGGATAGACCACCGTTCACAAGGTATTAAAACTCACTAGTGACTCACGTAAGTGTGTCGCGTTCCGTGATCAGCCTGTGTATATCCGGTTCCAATATGCCGGCATAATTATGTCGACTGCCGAGGGGTAATTATCTCTCGTCAGTCGACATGCTATTGGACCCTACTACACTTACCATCAGGTGCAGTAGAGTCACATAGACAGTTTTTCAAGCATACTACCGAAATGCTTTGGCCAAGTTTTTACGGCTTTAACACCTTTTTTTTTTTTTTCTTTTCGCGGAGAAAGTGCCTTATTACTACCGCCCAGCCTTCGTGGGGGGCGACTGAGCGGTTATGCTGGGGTAACCGTGCCTTACGGCCCGGCGTTGAGCCGCCCGGATTTGATGGTGACCTGCGGGCGACCGCCGGGCCGAGTCCCTAACCCTATATACAACTTAACCCATACACGGCCTACCAGCTAAAACTCCGCGGTGGCCCTCTTCGGCGCATTAGGGACGGCCGCGGGCTTCCTCTGACGTTGAAGTGTCTAGTCTGCCACCGCAGCCGCCCCTGCGCAGTGCCGCCTTGCAGCCCGTCTTCTATGGGGAGGGGCTCAGATGCCCCCGCGCACCGAAGGACGCCCTCGGCGTCTACGGCAGGGTGAGGCCAGCAGCACACTGCCGTCCATCCCGGGGGTCAACCGAAAGATGTGCAAAAATGCACAAAAATGCACTAGGGCGGACAGCCCCCAGCTGCCCGCCGACGACCCCCTTCGTGGCCCCTATTAGTCGACTCTTACGACAGGCAGGGGATACCGTGGTGGAATTCTCCAAACGCCCCCATTCCACAGGGCGGGAGACGACGGTCAGTCGTCCACCCGGCGCCTCCTACGTCTCCTCTGACGGCGGGAGGGATCCTTCCTCTCTCTATCCTCTCGGCACTCTCCTTCTGCGAGAGGACCACCTCGCAGAAGTGGGCCACCGCACGCCGGGCCTCCGGGCTGCCGACCATGGAAGCAACCACGGCCGGCAGCGAGAGATCTCCTCCGACGACTGAAACGAGAGCGCTGCGCTCATCGTCCCAGGCTGGGCAGGACTCCAATGTATGTTGGGCCGTATCCCGCGGTGTCAATCTAAATGTTGCCGCGCCGTGGCGCCTGTCTAGCCACTGTGCAAAGACAGGACGCACTGCCGTAACGGCCCGAAGCCCCGCTGACGGGGCCTCCAGCCTGAGACGCCACTCCTCCACGGCGGCTCGCCGTAAGGAGGCCCCTTTGGCCTCCACCTCCTTCAGGGCCGGACGCTGCCCGTTCCTGAACGCCTCCTCCCTCCAATGAAATGTGTCGGAGAGAGCTTTGGCGTTCAGATCCCAGGGCAGGAATCCGGCCAAAAGACAAGCCGCCTCGTACGAGATCGTGCGGTACGCCCGTATGGCCCGCTGCGCAATGACCCGCTGCGGGCCCTGCTGGAGACGGCTTTAACACCTGGGGGCCTCCTGGGTAATATCCAAGGAAATGTATCTCAAATATGTACCATAGATATAGATAAGCGGCGATACCCTAGTTGGGTGAGGAACGGACTGTCGAGACGAATGACCGCTAGTTCAAAACCGAAAGGCCTCCTTGAACACCTCCCTGACGTTTTTTAAAGATATGTGTGTATTTTTTGTGAATCATCGCTTGCTTTAACAGTGAAGGAAAACATCACGAGGAAACTTGTATATTATTATAGGAACGATAGATAAGACTAAGAAAGCGAGTACATATCCTTATTATTGCAGATAATTCCGCTAGAAAACAATTTGTATCGAAGTGTTCTGACATTAAACAGCAGTAAAGAGCAAGTGAACGGCACTTACTTCTGCTTTGGCGAGAACTCTGAGGGCATTGATCAAGACAGCATCGTTGTTAATGTCAGAAGGAGGATGATACTAGTGGAGGGATTTCGAGGTAAGTAATCTTTGTAAGTTAATCTTTACAAGTTTGTAGTTTAACTCCAAGAGTTAAGTCACAATTTTGCTTATACTAAGATTCTAAAGTAAATAATTCTGATAATAATAATAATGACAGTATCTTATTGGATGTATACAATCCCAAGCGAGAATACGAATCAATAACCTCCGTTTTCATAAATGATCGCTATCGCTCTTTCTCGATCGATCCTGAAAATGGACTAATCAGAATACAGTTTTTAGATATGCTAACAAATGATTAATCTTAATAAACCAATCAGTATTTATTCTTGCTTCGAAAAATAAATATTGGTGTTGTTTATTGAAGTCGACGGTATAATAATTAAGTATTGGAGTTTCTTTTATCGTATCTCATTTCATTTAAAGAGGGGCGTAGCTACCGTAGGGGGGAAGGGTCCACTCGGACCTCGACAAGTGCCTGTTTTTAGTTACCAGAGTTGTTACAACAATACCCAAAATATCGTGATCTTTTAAAATTCTTTCACTTAGGGGTATTTGCACCTTTTTTTTTTTTTTTTTTTTTTTTTGTTTTCGCGGAGAAAGTCCCTTATTACTACCGTTCAGTCTTCGCGGGGGGTGACTGAGCGGTTATGTTGGGGTAACCGTTGCCTTACGACCCGACAATTGAAGCAGCCCGGGACTCTCGGGCGGCGGTCGGGCCGAGTCCCTAACCAATGAACCTAACCTAAGTCCCTACGCAACGGCCTACCAACTAAAACTCCGCGTTGACCCTCTTCGGCGCATAAGGGACGACTGCGGTCTTCCCCGAGACAGCAGGTCCGAGTCTTCGTCCGCTGCCGCCCTGCGCGGTGCCGCCTTGCAGCCCGTCTCCTAAATGTAGGGGGGCGCCTAAGCCCCTCGCACCGAAGGACGCTCTCAGCGTCAACGGCAGCATGGGGTCAACGCCACACTGCCGTCCATCCCGGGGGTCAACCGAAAAATGTGCAAGAAATGCACAAAAATGCACTAGGGCGGACAGCCCCCTGCTGCCCGCCGACGACCCCCTTCGTGGCCCTATAAGTCGCCTCTTACGACAGGCAGGGTTCGCACCTAGCTCTTGCATACCTAACCACACCATTACGCTCTATTGTTCTTAATTTGTATTGTATAAAATCTCGTGTTCGTGTTCCAAATAAAAATCATTTTTTCAGACACTTCAGTAGAGTTATACTCGCAGATAGAGTTACAATGCATCATCGACTGTTACCCCCCCGCTACAGTACAATGGTATCACAACGGGACGGAAATATCCTCCACTAACGCGCACGTTTCCGACGATAACTTCACGCTGTACATAAAGAGGGTGGACTTTGATGATCTTGGTGACTACAGCTGTGAGGCAGAGAATGGGTTCGAGACTCTCGATGTGAATGGGACCTTACGTGTGCATGGATTAGGTAAGAAATAAAATGGTTATTTTTATTTAAGAAAGAAAATATTTTATGTATTGTTGGTTGGTAAAGAACACAACTTAGCTACTTATGATGTAGGGGAGGAAGAGAAGTACAATTTTTATAATAAGGTGGGGTACTTAGAAACGCAGACACTATATCACCCAGTGTGATTTTTTTTTTCGGAATGATTCAACCACATTTGGAAATATTTTTTGCATACAAAATTAAATATGCGTGTTTATTATTTGGACGTAGGACGGGGGGTTCTATTGGGTTTATTTTTATTAAATATCGGTTGTAAGTATTCAAATGACAATGAATATGCTAGTATGTAACATTATATTACAAAAAAAAAAATATGACTTAGCAAAACGAGCTAAGTGGAGTCAAACAAATTAATTCAATTGAAGAAGGAAAGGAGTATTAAAATGTTTTTTTGTTACTATGTTTTGTTAGATGTAATAATAATCTTATTAAATTGCAGAGTCTCCCGAGATATTGAAAGCTAAAACTGAACAAACTTCGCAAATGGGAAAGTCTACAAAAATCACGTGTAGGTGAGATTTTGACGTTTTGGATTGGGTATTCATTACTTGTACAGTTATTTAGCATTCTAATTTTATTTTTTTATTAAACACAATACTTGGACTACCTTGGCAGCGTATTTGTAATCAGAGACGAAACAAGCACCGCTTTGAGGTCCTGGATTCGAATTCCGGTCGGACACAGAGATATTGGGTTTTTCTTCTCATTATCGGCCCAAGGTCTGGGATTTGTTCCGATGACCTCACAATTGCAGTCGGGCTGTAAAAAAACCGAGACGGTCCACCTACAGTAACCTTCAAACAAACCTAATAGTGCTTGCATTTCGTTTGACGGCAGAGTCATATTCAGCAAGTGCAACCTTATAATAAACTTTGTCTAAAGGGTGTAATGTAATTAGACTTTACTTTTTCCATATATATTATAATTTTCTTTGCTTTACTTTATGTCTCTGATATGTCAGAGTCCGCTTGGGCAGGTACCACGACAATGTCTATTTCTACTCCCAAACAGCAGTGTGTAGTTACTATTGAGTTCCGGTTTGAAGAACATTGTAGCAGTGTAACTACTGCACATAAGATTTAACATAAGAAATAAAAAATGTTTCCCACAGAGTTCTCAAAGGCAATCCAGCACCGTTAATATCTTGGCAGTTTAGAAGCAAACTGTCCAAAGAGTTCTCATCACTGCCTCACAATGCAACTATGGATGTAGAAGACAACTTGCTGATACTGAACACTACGGATACTCACGAAGGCACATACCGATGCATCGCCAGCAACGTTATTGGACTCGACGAGTATGATGTGGATGTAGCTGTTCAGTGTAAGTGTTTTTGATAGGGATGTAGTTCGGTTTCAAAGTGGTATCGATGAACACCATGTCGATAAGGGTTGATGTTTTGTAGGAAGAAGTATAACAAGCGAATTAAAATTGACAGTTGTGTATAAAGTTGTCAAGTTGTCTCATTTTTATATTGTCAGGTTATCATTTATTTGGACTTTTAACGATTGAAAGTAGCCTTCAGTTGGTTAATGTTATTATTTTTTATTTTATTCAGATATTGAGCAGTCAATTTTCAAAGTTGATGAGTTATGAGTGATTATTGTTAGTCATATTTTATGAAGGTAGATTATGTAGACTAGAGTCATTCATATGAGCCTCTGAATAACCTTTGGGATAATAACAAGTAATCATTATATTTGTTCGTGTTCAGTTCAATAGATCGTAATTTAATGATTTTCAATCTTAACTCAATAGATTGAGTTCCTTTTCAATGTGTTCAATTCTACGAAAACCTTTAGCGACACAAAATACTTGCAGTCAACAGAACTGTTAAGTACTATTCCAAACCTATGTTCAAATAGATCCTCCGAAACTCTCTCCTGAAGAGGAAGGGACAAGTCATCGTGAGGTGAAGGAGGGTGAGAGGGTATCGTTCTCGTGCAAGGCCGAAGGCTCCCCCGCGCCGATCGCTGTGTGGACCAAAGACAACGAGCCCATAGTCTATTCCAAAAATGTGTAAGTATTAGTAGGATTATATTAGGCTCTGAGCGGGTTATTTGGAAATTTTATTGCGTTAAAGATTGTTGTAGTGTGTGTACTTAGTATATAAGTCATGTAATTTATAGTATGAGTGCAGTCAAATAAAGATCCTAAAAATAACAACATGTCTCAATAATATATCCATCCTTCCATTACATTGTAATTGATTTTCTTGCAATTAGTAAATTATAAAGTGATTGTTGGACCTTATTTAAATCCAGTTCTAAGACAGTAGTGTAGTGCACTAAGGGATAATCTAACTTCCTAGTAAGAATTTCCAGAGTAGGGTAGGTGACTATTTCTTTAAAAATAAATTTTAAAAAATATATTATGTCATCCATAATCTAAATCTGTAATCTAATTTAAACGTGACAATTTTTACTCAATAATTGCTAAGTTATTTTAAGTTAAAATTTTCCCAAACTGGAAGTAAATGTATAAAATGACAAATAAGCGATGAGCAAATCAATGATTTTGCGTGTCTGACTAATTTAGTATTTTTAACCGACTTCAAAAAAGGAGGATTATCAATTCGACGTGAATGTTTTATTTCGTATATATTTTTTATTTCATGCTACCCACAGACCAACATTTGTTTTGGTAATTTAGTCGTGAGTAACAACAAAATAACTTGTAACGGTCATTTGAATTATTTCCAGCCATTTATCTGGTGAGGAGTTGGTGATAGCGAACGCGTCGGTGTACGACATCGGTCGGTACACGTGCAGAGTGACCAACGCGCTGGGCTCCACCCGCAGGAGCTACACCTTGTATGTCTATGGTATAAGGTTCATCTTAATATCAGTGCGAATTTGTAAATTGACATTTGGATTCATTGGGGGTTAATTATTATAAGCTTACCACATAATATAGTAGAGTGGGTGGACCATAGACTGCTGTTCTTTGTGATTTTAATTTTCTTAGTATCGGTAGAATTAAAAATAAAAGTGTCTGCAGACTAAAAAAAAGTTAAGAGAGTAAATTACTTCTTGTATAAGGCTGTGGTGACAAAAAAACTGATGGCCCTCGTTGGCTTTAGTTTTTTTATACTCTTTTTTCTTTGAGTCATTTTTTCATACAAAGCCAAATGATATTTAAAATTGTGGGCTTAATGCTCTTCAATCAATATTAGGTTAATATATTATTGCAGTATCATAACAGAAAACAATCAGGATAACGTCTGGTAATCCGATTTACAGCCGTTTTCAAAAAACGACCCCAATCCCAATCTTCAATCCGAACCAATCAATATAATTCAGTCGTAAGCATGTCAAAAAAAACTTTCTTCTGATTGGTTGATTTATGAGATAGATCGAAAAATGTGATTGGGATAATTTATTAAAAATGGCGGTTGGCTGAATAATACCTTATTTTTCCATTCCTCACAAAAAAATAACCATCCATATCTCGTAGTGCCTCCAGAGATAGCACAGAAGGATACAGAAAAATCCCTAGACCTGTTGGAAGGCGAGCTGGTGGAGTTACCGTGTCCCGCCCGCGGGGAGCCGCGCCCGCGGGTGCAGTGGGAACACAACGGGGCTGGCGTTCAAGACGCCAGGAAGCTCGTCGACGAGTTTGGATTGAGGTATATTTCTATTTATTAGATTTTTATGGTTATGTATGTTTCTTGGGTATAATAATATCAGGCCTGTATTATATACTGTCCCACTGCTGGACACGGGCCTCCTCTACTACTGAGAGGGATTAGGCCTTAGTCCACCACGCTGTCCTAGTGCGGATTGGTAGACTTTACATTTAAAAAAAAAGCCCTCAAAATTCCTGTAGAGAAATTCTCAGGTACGTTTTGTCACGATGATTTCCTTTACCGTTAAAGCGATCGATAAATTCACAAGGAATACACACATATTTAAAAAAAAAATCAGAGATGTCCTTGGGTTTTGAACCTTCAGACATTCGTCTCCGCAGTCCGTTCCACACCAAACTAGGCTATCGCCGCTTTATTAGGGTATAAGAAATATTTTAATATTTTAGATTAAGTAGATTGCGGAAAATCGCATCCGTTTAAATATCTGCGTAGACTAGAAAACGGACAAGGGGAAAGTTATGTTTCTATGTTTTTGCGACTATATAATCTATAAATAATCATTTATATGTAGTATAATTTTGGTGAACATTTATATCAATGATTAATTAAGTATAGGTACCTACTCTAAGAAAAATATCTTCTAGATCTGAAAATATGGTTATGTTTTTAGGTTCGTTGCAAATTTGACTGACTTCGGGAACTATACGTGCTTCGTTAGTAATCCTTTCGGGAACACATCTGTCACCTACTCAGTTTATATCTGGGGTAAGAAAGATTTTATTAAAAAAGGCTCGCCTTTTGATTCATTTTCTTCCACCTCGGGAAAATCATATTAGAACATCCCATACAAAGTGCCCGACGTGGAATATGAACCATTGACCTCCGAGTCGACAGTCATATACAATCCAGACATAGTAAGGTGAAAATTTAAAAAAAAATTCGTCATTCATGATCATCAGCCCGTTGCAGCCCACTGTTGGAGATAGGCCTCTCCCAAAGTACGCCACAGAGCCCAGTCTGCTGCTTTATGCATCCAGTCACTGCCGCTCCTCTTGTGCAAGTCGTCCCGCCATATAGCCAGAGGGCAATTTTTTTATTGATTCCTTATGATTTCAAATATTATGGTTGAATATGACCAGCAGATTTTACCTGTTATTCAAAACTACTAAATTATTTCAGTACCACCACATATAGTGCCGCCAGTAGATGTGTTGAGAGATGTGTTAGTGAACGAGAACGTAACACTACAGTGTGATGTGGTGGGATTCCCGATACCTGACATTAAATGGGAGTTTCTAGGAACACGACTACTGGAAAACACGACCGATGTAAGGTATGCTAAAGTATTGCAGCTTTTATTATATCCACGCGTGAAGGAGGAAATGAGAGAAATGAATTTTAAATAAAAACAAAACACATATAGTCTGTTCAGAAGAGAACCGTCGTGGGATTAGAGGTCGCTACTGTGCTTAATTACCTTTTTTGTTTAGTTTCGGCATGTTTCTAGACCAAAAGCACTCGAAACATCACGTAAGATCATTGATCAAAGCAATATGACATGACATGAGTTTAACATTTACCAGATGACGGGGAAGGGTTGCCATGTAAAAATTGTAAGGTTAGTTCACTTTTCCGCCACGACAGTTCTCTTTCTGAACAGACTATATCAGTGGCGGAAGGTGAAATTTTGAAAAGGTAAGCCAGGACAAAAAAGGCGTTAGTTAACATATTAACCAATTTAGCAGAAATTAAAAACTAAGACGAACGTAAATAAAGCTAAAAGGGAAGCCGGTAGTCGGGTTGTATGGACACTTCGCCACTGACACATAACTCCTTTATCCTTTAATGGGTAAGCAGAGATGTAACTAACTCACCCATATTGCTTTTGTGTGTTCCGTCCCATCATGTGATAGGGGGCAAGTCTACCAAGATACCGGGATAAATTCCAGACTCCGGGCTGATACTGAGCAGGAAAACCCTCCTCATTATACCTGACCCAGGATTCGATCCCTTCAGAGCAGTGTCGAAACACACGCAATACAATGAATGGACCTGCTTTTGATTTAAACATCTTGGAAATCTCAATTTTCATCGCATTTTTCTCTTTCTTATAGTTTCAATGACATCGGCAACATGTACTTATCAAACGTGATGCTACGACATGACGGTATATACGACTGCGTGGCTGAAAACTTCGCCGGTGTTGCCAGGAAGTCGTTTTATGTTAGAGTTAATGGTATGTATTATTTTATTTATTTTATTAAATTAAGACGCAAAACAGATTACAATCAAAAACTATAACTAATTATAAAATATACAAACATAAAACTAGATTGTATTCCTAAACTTTGCGCCCTTATAATAATAATATAATATCAGCCCTGTATTATATACTGTCCCACTGCTGGACACTGGCCTCCTCTACTACTGAGAGGGATTAGGCCTTAGTCCACCACGCTGGCCTTGTGCGGATTGGTAGACTTCACACACCTTCGAAATTCCTATAGAGAACTTCTCAGGTATGTAGGTTTCCTCACGATGTTTTCCTTCACCGTTAAAGCAAGCGATAATTCACAAAGAATATACACTTAATTATTTAGAAAAATCAGAGGTGTGTGCCCTTGGGATTTGAACCTGCGGACATTTATTTCGGCGGTCCGTTCCACAACCAACTAGGCTATCGCCGCTCCTTATACTAGTTAAGGCGATACCTCAAGGTCCATTTTCATACATTTTGTTTCACCTTTAATCTGGGTAACTAAACAAGTATTGGCAAGTAAAGAATTTAAATTCACGTCTAGTTAGTGATTAGTTCTCGCAGTTGAAAGAAAAATGTAAAAATAATTAATAATCATGGATATTTCTGCCTTTAAAATTTCGTCATATTAAATTTGAATGGCCGAAATATCCATGATTATTTTACGTTTTCTTTCAACACTTTCTTTTACTGACACAGATTAAACCGAAACAAATGTATGAACGATGTATCGCCTTAATTACTTAAAGTTAATTTGGAACAGAAAGGCTTTTTTTGTATTGGACCCCACAGTCAATACCGGGGGAAACCGGTGAATAGGATGCTGTACTTCCCCGGCATAGTTACTGCAGAGCTCTAGGGGAAAGTTGGGAGGGGATATCTGGGGAAGGAGAAAGATCCCCCTTAGAATTAGAGGAGGGGAGAAGACCAGGAAATGCTTGCAAGCTCTTATAGGCCGCAATGTGATTTGGAAACCATGAGGTATACACATTTAACTGTATGCCTAGGACCGCGGCAAATATCCCCTTGTACCGAGGTGGGGGGATAGAAAGGTTGATACTAGGGAATCGTGGAGTCGTTGATGGGTTTTGAGAAACAGTTGAAGATTTTGGGGTATATTGTCTTTAAAATAATTGAAAAAATAAAATTTATTCATCACGAAGGTGAATAGTTGCACTTATGATAAGTCAAGCATGAGAATATTTAATTATAATTTAATTAAAGTAGCTTATATAGGTTAAGGTTTGGTATGCTCTAAAAATTAATTTTATTTGTTTTATGCCATTGAAACTGACTTACTAATGCAGTATGTTTTTTCAGACCCTCCGAAAATCCTGGACGATGGTTACACAGGCCCATACTTGGCGACTGATGTGGACTCTTCACTCACAATAGCTTGTAAGGTGACGGGACGACCCAAACCACTTGTACGATGGTCTAAGGATGACTTCTTTTTAGATAAAGGTACGATAAAGATCTAACAGGTATATTATTTTTAGGATTTTGCACCTGATGGTAAGTGGAGTGGGGTCAAATAGAATGTCGAATGACGAGAGACGATTATCCCTCGACAGTCGACACTATTATGCCGGCCTGTTGGAACCGGATATACATAGACTGATTCCAGGACGCGACACACTGACGTGGGTCACTATGGCGGGTTTTGTATTTGTAGTAAATATATTGTTATAATAATCAAACTGGTAATTTTATTTAATAATAAAATATTATTGTAAAATCAAAGCTGATTCGATTAGAACTAATTAAAATATCTATAATTTCTTGTATATTTCAGATTTTCGTTACGATGTCGACATGGACGGCAGGCTGGTTATAAAGTCACCAACTGAAGACATGAGCGGCAATTATACGTGCACAGCCAAAAACACATACGGGGCAGTGAACAAAACCGTCGAAGTCAAGATATACTGTACGTATAATACATCTAGACTGCTTCGGTGGCTTAGTTGCATGCGCGGTACGTCAGCGCTCTGAGGTCCTGGGTTCGAATCCCTGGTCGGGCAAAGTGATATTTACATTTGTCATACGGATCGACCATGTCCTGGATGTAGGGTTTTTTATCCTTGTAAATTGCTCCGGTGGGAAAAAACGGAATTTTATAATCTAAATTTTGAAATAGATGGCGCTTGTGTCGTATATTATTTTAGGAAATTTTAGTAATATTATATTATTATGTAACTTTGTTTATATGTGCACGGCAAAGTGATCCCACTGCACCTGATGGTAAGTGGAGTGGGGTCCAGTAGAATGTCGACTGACGAGAGGTGATTACCCCTCAGTCGACACAATTATGCCGGCCTGCTGGAACCGGATATACACAGGCTAATCTCGGAACGCGACACATTCACGTGCGCCGCTATGGCGGGTTTTAACACCTTGTGTGCGGTCGTCTCTATCCGAGCGGATATAAAATATATCCTACCACCAGCAAAAAAATAATAGTCTTATTACACACACACAACATCACGCATTTATCCCCGAAGGGGTATGCAGAGGCGCAACCAAGGCACCCACTTTTCGCCAATTGGGTTCCGTTTCATGATTTAACAGGGGATGAGTTTATCGCCATATCGGGCACAAATTCCAATCTCCAGGCTGATACTGAGCAGAAAAACCCAAATATCACTTTGAACTCCCTCGAGCCCAGAACCTCACAGCGCTATCGTACTACGCATGCAGTACAAATACGCCATCGAGGCAGTCTAGGTAGTCCTACTCTAGTTCTACCACCAGCATATTTAAGCTTATCCCTGAAAGGTCAAGCAGAAGCACAACTAGTGTACCCACATTGCACCGATCTTACTTATATGCGTGCTATAATATACATAACTTGTACTTATCACTACATAGTATAAAACAAAGTCGCTTTCTCTGTCCCTATGTATGCTTAAAACTTTACAACTACGCAACGGATTTTAATGCGGTTTTTTTTAATAGATAGAGTGATTCAAGAGGAAGGTTTATATGTATAATAACATCCATTAAATAGTGGAGAAATATCGCACCCGTGCGAAGCCGGGGCGGGTCGCTAGTAATGTATATAATGTATATGACATCAGGCCTATTCTTATTTCTAATCGTTATCTATAATTTTAAATGTTAGTAACGTGAGGTCCTGTTGTGTCAGCTCTCCCCTCCCGCCTGCAGTCGGAGGAGTCTCACGGCGGCGCGGCGCTGGTGGAGGGTTCGACCGCCGCCCTCCCGTGTCCGATACGGACCTCGCCCGCCGACACTGTCAAATGGTATAAGGTTCGATAATACTTTGTCACGTAGCTTTACATTACACAATTAACATATAAAGGTTGATTTTCTTGGGCTTCGAGTCGCCCTTGCAGAGTAAGTATGGAAAATAAACAATGTTTTCCGTCGAATAGGAAGTTATCTATAATATAAAAATGAATCGCTAAATGTGTTGGTAAGCGCATAACTCAAGAACGCCTGGACCAATTTGTCCAATTCTTTTTTTCTAATAATCGTCGAAGCTCAAGGATGGTTTTTACGGCGAGAAAATATCAAATAATTGCCGGAAAAACCCTAAAACAGTTCATTTCTTTATCCCATACAAACGTTTTCTAACTAATACGTAGAGTCAATTTGAGCTTTATTGCTATTGTATAAAGTTCACTGTTGTCTAAGCAATGTTCCTAACATCAAAGCAGTGTGCGTTGGAGAACATAATATACTAATGTAATGTCGCGTTCTGAAACTCAACAAAAGTGATATCGCGGACCCGACTAAATTGAACAGTCACAAAATTTAATATATCATTAGTTATTTGGTTGGCTTCGCGATATTATTTCTTTTGTTTTACTTTAAAATGCATGTTTTCCCGTCATTACATCAGACAAACACAACCGTTACCAAAAGTCCATGACTCCAAGCCATATCAAATTTAAAAAAAAAATCGTTGTCGATTTGAAGTGTTGTTTTTCTTGGATTTTCTGTTACGTACTCTACTGAGTTTGCTTTTGTCAACAACACGAAACAAATTCGTATATCGTGTTTTGTGCAGAGTGTTTAATTACCTATGATCACTAATTATTGCATGTGGATTATTAATTACTAGCTTTTGCCCGCGGCTCCGCCCGCGTTATAAAGTTTTTCGGGCTAAAGTTTTCCGTTATAAAAGTCACGCTATATATTTTCCCGGGAGCCTATGTTCTTCCTAGGGTCTCAAACCGTCTCCATACCAAATTTTATCCTAATACGTTGGGTAGTTTTTGAGTTTAACACGTTCGGGCAGACCGATGCAGCGGGGACTTTGTTTTATGATATATTTTTGTAGAACTTTTAAGAGAAACAATCCCGTCATACATTATTGTTGCATAACTTTAACCGTTTACGCAGCGCACGCAACAGAAGCTCTCAAAACTAATAAATTGTCCCCGTTTTTGCATCATGTTTCATTATTGCTCCGCTCCTATTGGTCATAGCGTGACGATATATAACCTATAGCACTCCAGGAACAAAGGGCTATCCAACACAAAAAGAATTATTCAGTTCAAACTCCTAGTTTCTGAGATTAGCCATTACTGCTCTGCTCCTATTGGTCACAGCGTGATGATATATAGTCTATAGCACTTCACGAACAAAGGGCTATCCAATACAAAATGATTTTTTTAGTTCGAACCGGTAGTTCCTGAGATTAGCCATTACTGCTCTGCTCCTATTGGGCATAGTGTGATGATATATATAGCCTATAGCATTCCAGGAATAAAGGGCTATCCAACACAAAAAGAATTATTCAGTTCAAACTCCTAGTTTCTGAGATTAGCCATTACTGCTCTGCTCCTATTGGTCATAGCGTGATGATATATAGCCTATAGCACTTCACGAACAAAGGGCTATCCAATACAAAAAGATTTTTTAGTTCGAACCGGTAGTTCCTGAGATTAGCCATTACTGCCCCGCTCCTATTGGGTATAGCGTGATGATATATAGCCTATAGCACTCCACGAACAAAAGGCTATCCAACGCAAAAAGAATTTTTCAGTTTGGACTGGTAGTTCCTGAGATTAACCATTACTGCTCCGCTCCTATTGGGTATAGCGTGATGATATATAGCCTATAGCACTTCACGAACAAAGGGCTATCCAACGCAAAAAGATTTTTTTAGTTCGGACCGGTAGTTCCTGAGATTAGGCATTACTGCTCCGCACCTATTGGGTATAGCGTGATGATATATAGCCTATAGCACTCCACGAACATAGGGCTATCCAACGCAAAAAGATTTTTTCAATTTGGACCAGTAGTTCCTGAGATTAGCACGTTCAAACAAACAAACAAACAAACAAACAAACTCTTCAGCTTTATATAATAGTATAGATAAGATCTTATTATAATTGAATTATATCAAGGAGAAGATATTCTCATACCGCGCATCCCAATGATTCCGACTGATGTGCCATTTGAATTTAAAAGACTACAGTTTCCAGTGCGGCTTGCTTTTGCTATGACCATAAACAAATCCCAGGGGCAATCATTAAGTGTTTGTGGTATTAATCTGGAAAACCCATGTTTCTCCTATGGTCAATTGTATGTTGCCTGTTACCGTGTTGGAAAACCATCAGATTTATTTGTCTATGCGCCAGGGAATCAAACAAAAAATATTGTATATCATAAAGCACTACAATGAAAATAAAACTGATTTTTGTTAATAATTATGATGATTACCAATAAAGCGACTACTTACTTTTAAATGCTTATATCTGTTTTATTTAATAACGAGCTTTAGCCCGCGGCTCCGCCCGCGTTATACAACTTTTCAGGCTAAAGTTTTCCGTTATAAAAGTAGTAGTTTCCCGGGAGCCTATGTTCTTCCCAGGGTCTCAAACTGTCTCCATACCAAATTTCATCTTAATACGTTGGGTAGTTTTTGATGAGATGCAGCGGGGGACTTTGTTTTATAATATAATTTTTAGAATTTTTAAAGTGGAACAATCCCGTCATACATCATTGTTGCATAACTTTAACCGTTTACGCAGCGCAGGCAACGGAAGCTCTCAAAACTTATAATTTTCCCCGTTTTTGTAACATGTTTCATTACTGCTCCGCTCCTATTGGTCATAGCGTGATGATATATAGCCTATAGCACTCCAGGAACAAAGGGCTATCCAACACAAAAAGATTTTTTCAGTTCAAACCGGTAGTTCCTGAGATTAGCCATTACTGCTCCGCTCCTATTGGTCATAGCGTGATGATATATAGCCTATAGCACTCCACGAACAAAGGGCTATCCAACGCAAAAAGAATTTTTCAGTTTGGACCGGTAGTTCCTGAGATTAGCGCGTTCAAACAAACAAACAAACAAACAAACTCTTCAGCTTTATATAATAGTATATAGATTATTTTTTATTCACAACGCCCTATCACCACGGTGAAGGTTCTGTTCAAGAGAATTTTTGCCCCGACAATAAAATAGATAGGAACAAAAAACTGTCATATTACAAATCTTTTTGACAGGACGAAGTCTGTAGGGTCCGCTAGATAGATGTCGTGGTGATAGGGCGTTGTGAATAAAAAATAATTATTAAATAAAACAGATATAAGCATTTAAAAGTAAGTAATCGCTTTATTGGTAATCATCATAATTATTAACAAAAATCAGTTTTATTTTCATTGTAGTGCTTTATGATATACAATATTTTTTGTTTGATTCCCTGGCGCATAGACAAATAAATCTGATGGTTTTCCAACACGGTAACAGGCAACATACAAGTGACCATAGGAGAAACATGGGTTTTCCAGATTAATACCACAAACACTTAATGATTGCCCCTGGGACTTGTTTATGGTCATAGCAAAAGCAAGCCGCACTGGAAACTGTAGTCTTTTAAATTCAAATGGCACATCAGTCGGAATCATTGGGATGCGCGGTATGAGAACATCTTCTCCTTGATATAATTCAATTATAATATGATCTTATAATTAATAATCCACATGCAATAATTAGTGATCATAGGTAATTAAACACTCTGCACAAAACACGATATACGAATTTGTTTCGTGTTGTTGACAAAAGCAAACTCAGTAGAGTACGTAACAGAAAATCCAAGAAAAACAACACTTCAAATCGACAACGATTTTTTTTTTAAATTTGATATGGCTTGGAGTCATGGACTTTTGGTAACGGTTGTGTTTGTCTGATGTAATGACGGGAAAACATGCATTTTAAAGTAAAACAAAAGAAATAATATCGCGAAGCCAACCAAATAACTAATGATATATTAAATTTTGTGACTGTTCAATTTAGTCGGGTCCGCGATATCACTTTTGTTGAGTTTCAGAACGCGACATTACATTAGTATATTATGTTCTCCAACGCACACTGCTTTGATGTTAGGAACATTGCTTAGACAACAGTGAACTTTATACAATAGCAATAAAGCTCAAATTGACTCTACGTATTAGTTAGAAAACGTTTGTATGGGATAAAGAAATGAACTGTTTTTAGGGTTTTTCCGGCAATTATTTGATATTTTCTCGCCGTAAAAACCATCCTTGAGCTTCGACGATTATTAGAAAAAAAGAATTGGACAAATTGGTCCAGGCGTTCTTGAGTTATGCGCTTACCAACACATTTAGCGATTCATTTTTATATTATAGACTAGCTTCCGCCCGCAGCTTCGCCCGCGTGGATTTCGGGTTTGTAAAATGGAGAAGGTGCTCAATTTGTCGGGATGTTTTTTTAATTTATGGTGGTATGCAGGTGGTCCGATTGTCCGGTCAGGGTCTGATGATGGGATCCTGGTGAAATCGAAGGAACTTTTAACCATTAAGGTTGCACACGAAATGACGGAAGCTTAAAAATGGAGTAACTTCTCCCGTTTTCCCAACATTTTCCATCACTGCTATGCTCCTATTAATTGTAGCGTGATGAAAAGTATACTATAACCAGCTCAGGAGTATGAAAAATAATTGTACCAAGTTAAGTTAAAATCCGTCGAGTAGTTTTTGTTTCTATAACGGTTATACAGACAGACAAAAATTTTACTAATTGCATTTTTGGCATCAGTATCGATCCCTAATCACCCCCAGTTATTTTGGAAATATATTTTATGTACAGAATTGACCTCTCTACAGATTTATTATAAGTATAGATATGGAAAAGTAGCTCAAAAATTGTCCATAACGAAAACATGCATTTTAAAAGTAAAACAAAAGAAATAATATCGTGAAGCCAACCAAATAACTAATGATATATTAAATTTTGTGACTGTTCAATTTAGTCGGGTCCGCGATATCACTTTTGTTGAGTTTCAGAACGCGACATTACATTATTATATTCTGTGCTCCAACGCACACTGCTTTGATGTTAGGAACACACCTACATTGCTTAGACAACAGTGAACTTTTATACAATAGCAATAAAGCTCAAATTGACTCTACGTATTAGTTAGAAAACGTTTGTATGGGAAATAGAAAAATGCTGTTTTGAGGATTTTCCCGGCAATTATTCGAATTTTTTCTCACCTTTTAAATCTTCCCTAGACCTCCACGAATAATTCAAGACCAAGATAAGATAAATCCGTTCAGCCGTTCTCGAGTTTTAGCGAGACTAACGAACAGCAATTCATTTTTATATATATAGATAAGGTATCCGATGTTTGATTTAGTTTATTATTTTATATGTATCGGAAAATAGTATGAAAAAGAAATCCATGTCTGAAATCAGCATCAAAATTGATTGAAAAATAAACCAGTTATTTATATCTATACTTATAATAAATCTGTAGAGAGGTCAATTCTGTACATGAAATATATTTCCAAAATAACTATCAGGGGGTGATTAGGGATCGATACTGATGCCAAAAATGCAATTAGTAAAATTTTTGTCTGTCTGTCTGTCTGTCTGTCTGTCTGTCTGTCTGTCTGTCTGTCTGTCTGTATAACCGTTATAGAAACAAAAACTACTCGACGGATTTTAACGAAACTTGGTACAATTATTTGTCATACTCCTGTGCTGGTTATAGTATACTTTTCATCACGCTACAATTAATAGGAGCAGAGCAGTGAAGGGAAATGTTGGGAAAACGGGAGAAGTTACTCCATTTTTTAAGCTTCCGTCGCGTGTGCAACCTTAATAGTTAAAGCTACACAGAAATCATGTATGACGGAAATGTTCTCCTTAAAATGATGTAAAAAATATCCCACGACAGCATATGTCTATCTTTTATGGTTGACTCACAATAACACGTGTAACTCCCGATAGCTTAGCAGTTCGAAGCATTCTCATTATATTTGTCTACTCTTACGTTTATAACACTCTCAGTCATCCCTAATTAAAAAGTTAACATTATTAAATATTCCATAAAAAAGAATCATAGAAATCGGTATAGAAACACCAAAGTTATACATGAAATACGCTAATAATTAGCCATCACACGTGAATACTGAATCATGCTATAAGGATTACTTTTGTATATATATAAGGTCGCGAACGCACAGGCAGGCGGCTTGCTTGGCACCTAGAGGCTAGCGAATCACCTAGCGAGTAGCTTCGTAAAACGAACATTCTCGGCTCCATTTTTGAAGTCTGAAATCCACGCGGGCGAAGCTGCAAGCGGAAGCTAGTTTAAAATATTATTGTAAGCAAAGGTGGATTTATCGCGCTGTCCTTTTCTCACTCACGCAGCGTTATAGCCGTTATCACTGTGTGACGTCACATTTCAACTTTACTGTAATTTGACAGCTTCCCTTTCCACCAAATTTCAAAGCTTTATAACTTATTTATTATTGCGTGCATTTTAAAAATTCTTTGATAGATTTTGGATGAAATACGTTTTTGATAAGTGTTTAAAAAAAACGTCAAATACCTTATTATTTTAGGAAGCTAAATTAATAAGAACAGGAGACTTCGTACTGAACAATGTGTCGCGAGCGAACGCGTCGGTGTACGCATGCGTGGTGACGAACGCAGTGGGATCCGCTCATTCCACTGTGACGGTGACAGTGGAGTGGCCGCCGCGGTTCCTGGAACTTGTTAATGACACTGTCGAGGTGGTGAGGGGGGATGACTGGAACTTCGACTGCGAAGTGGACGCTAAGCCGGCTGCTAAGGTAATTAAGGTCTTATGTGTTAAATAATAAAGATTTTATGTGTTTTTTTTTCTGAGTATTTTTAAGTTCTATAAATACGTTATGGTGTCAGAATTTTATAGAATAAATTTATTTTTGAATGCTGTTAAATCTGCAGTATTTTAAACACAATATTGAAATATTTATATACGAAGCATTTTTTATCTGGATATTTTTAAATTTTATAAATACGCTATGGTGTCAGAATTTTAAAGAATAAATTTATTTCCGAATGCTCTCTTTAAGCTTGTTGTTTTATTCTGCAATATATGAGATGCATATCATTTTACATTCACTTCTATGTATAACGTAGATCAGATGGTTGTTCAACTCGAAGCCGCTGGTGTTCGAAGACAAGCAGCGTTTGCGTCTGTTGAACATACAAGCGCACGCGCAGGGCGCGTACAAGTGCGTCGTGAGTAACGTGCACGGAACACTCACTAGGACGTTCCAACTGAACGTGTTGGGTATGGACTACAGATATTTACATACATTTTATTTATTATGTTTCTTTTATATACAAAGTGATCCGCACCTGATGGTAAGTCCAATAGAATGTCGACTGACGAGAAATGATTATCCCTCGGCAGTCGACATAATTATGCCGGCCTGTTGGAACTGGATATACACAGGCTGATCCCGTAAGGCGACTCACTTCCGTGGTTCACTATGTCGGGTTTGAATACGGTGGTCGCTATCCAGGCGGATATAAAATATATCCTACCGCCAGCATATTAAATTATTTATACTTATTATGTGTTATATTTAAAAAAGGAAATAAAGTGTTTACTCTTCGACTTTTGAGTCATAAATTCTATTAAGAACTAACGACGTGTTTAAATTTATAATGCAATTAAATCGTAAGATCATAGAGTCTATTTTGTTTTATTCTTAAATAATAGCAAGTAACAATAAATATACGTTCAAAAAATGTAAATTATATTAAATACATTTCATCTCATTGTAACTTGCATGATAGATTTGAGTAAAGCAACTTTTGCTTTTGATATTTATTGTAGAATCATAATTTAGTTTTATAAATTTGTTATGAATTTACAGTGCCTCCTTTCATATCGGAATTCGACACTTTGGATGTGTTATTGAAAGAGAATGTGAACGCTACACTAGAGTGTAGGGCGAAAGGTACTCCGCAGCCGACCATACGATGGAGTTATAAGTAAGTTATTGAGTTTTTGAAGGTCTGTTTCCATTACTGATGGTAGGTCTGTCATATGTGAGAGCCAGTAGGTACCACCGCAATGTCTATTTCTGCTGCCAAGCAGCAGTGTGTAGGACTGTTGGGTTCCGGTTTGAAAGACATTGTAGCCAGTGTAACTACTGGACATAATAATTAACATCTCATGTCTCAGGATGGCGAGTGTAGTGAAATACCACACAATACTTTATAATTCAAGGTGTTGGATGGTGTTTCTACTGTTTATCGGTCGTATCGCTTACCATCAGGCGAACGGGAAGCTCGTCTCGTCATTCAAAGCAATAAAAAAAATACATAATAGTTTCATGGAAAATTTTACCAAACTTATCTTTTATATAAAAATCATTAGATCCGTAATGCCAAGACCTACACAAAAAACGCCAATAATAACATAACTTACTTTATTCCGTGAATCTATCATGAAGTCACGACAAACCTAGTTTATTTAACCGACTTAAAAAAAGAGATTCTCAATTCGACGCGTTTCTACAGTAATACCAACTGGCACGTAGAAAATGACACTCTGACCAGTACGAACATATCGACTCTCTCCTCGGGCCTGTACCGCTGCGACGCGCACAACGCGGCCGGCGCGACACACATCGTGTATAGCGTCAGTGTGGTCTCCGCTCCCGCGGTCAAGGAACTTACAGCCTTCGGGAACGGAGAGGGCGCCACTGTACACCACACTGTGGAGGCTGTTGTGAGTATTGAAGTGGTCAATACGACTCAAGGGAAATGGAAATCAAAATAAACCAACTTAAGTAACAGTAATGTGAATTTTCATTTGTATGAATGGGTAGCAAAAGAGTTATATAAAGTAGGTTATAAAAATGCTTTATTTAGGGATAAATTTTGATGTAAGTTATTAGTAAAAATTTATATAATTCTTTGGTCCTTCAAGCCAGACATGACAGAAATTACAATTTATAATTCCCACAAAATACATTGGTATTTTATAATAAAAAAAATAATTTTGATCCTTCGAGCCAGACATTTATTTCAGCTCAATTCCCGCATAAGGATATCGTGTAAAGCGACAGGCAAGCCTGTACCAACTGTACAGTGGCTGCGGAACGGACAGGTTGTAGGGGAGAACTCACCAGGTATAGACTATGCAGACCTAGTGATTGATGATGTACAGACTGTTCACGCTGGACGCTATACGTGTGTCGCGTCTAACGAGGGAGGCACTCATGAGAAGAAGATTAAGGTTGAGGTTTTAGGTGAGTTAAAGATATAGCCCCTTATTCATAGACGTTTTTTATCTAAGGACGGAGTAAAGCTGTGATAACAAGTCTGTTTCTCAGTGCTGACGGCATGGCAGCCTTCACAGTGCGTAGACAAAGGGCTGTTTTGATTGGCTAATATTGAGATACAACAAAATTTGTCAACACTTACAAACAGACTTGTTATCATAGTTTTCCTTAGATAAAAAACATCTATGAATAAGGGGGATAGAATACACAGCTAAGTTTAAAGATGTTTTTAATAGATACAATTTTTAGTCATTTATAATACGGCTAAATAAAAATGGGACGAGTGGTTGACAATTTCCTTGTTACTACTGCCATATTTAATTTGTTCATGTCTATAAATAATGTGACTGATTTAAACTTCAGTCTTTAGCCGGTAATACTATTTGGATCCAAAATTGAAATCTGTAGCCTAAATAAGAGTAGTGACAAAAGTTGAAACATCTGATCTATTAGTATTCCGAAATAATTCCTTATCGTTAGATTTTTCTCCAATATAGTTTGACTAATCCATGATTTCCCAATATCATTACAGAGCCTCCAAAAATCTTCCACGTGTTATTCCAAAACACGAATGCATCGGATAACACGATAAACCTCGAAGTTCTCTCCGGCCAAGCGTTCTACCTACATTGCCATCCGTACGGGAACCCATTACCAGAAGTCTACTGGTTTAGGGACGACTTGCCGCTGATGTTTTACGATGACACGATGGTGTCCACCGAATTCGGCGAGGTTATAGTGGCGAAGAGAGCTAGTGTGGACCAAACTGGGAACTACAGTTGCGTTGCTAAGAACAAAGTTGGTAACGCTAGTATTAGTTACTTGGTTGATGTTTTGGGTAAGTGTATATGTCTATATTATAAAGTAATAAAGTTTGTTTGTAGGGGCTGATCTCAGGAACTAGTGAGCCGATTTTGAAAATTTATTTACTATTAAAAAGCTACGTTAGTCCTGAGTGATATAGATTACTTTCGTCCCGGGAAAATATTTATCTCAGAACAAATCATGTAACGCGGGCAGAACCGCAAGCAAAAGCTAGTAAGAAATAAAAAGAATATCAGGAAGAATGATAAAATGCCTTGAATAAATAACTAAAATGAAATCCCTATTAATTCTTGATATGTATCGTAGAATAATTTGTAATATTCCAGTTCCCCCGCCCAAACCGAAAGACCCGTCTAAAGAAGTGATAGTGTCCGTGGGGAAGCCGTTGACCCTCGCCTGCCCGGTGGAGGGCTCCCCACTGCCCGAAGTGATGTGGATCAAACACCCATACACAGAGATCAACAAAGATACACCCAGAATAGAGTTGACTGACGATAACTTCTCTTTGGTAAGTCAGATCATTATACCTTACATGGAGTTTATCATAGCTGTAGATATGTGGGTACACTAGAAACCCGTGCTACCATATCGCTGGCTAAATATAAAAAGTTTCTATGTTATATTTGACTTCCAAATTGTTTTATACAGGTTTATTTTGACATTGCGTTAACAAATGAAAACACATACTCGTCTTTACCTCTGCAAAAATATTGCCAATAATCCATGAATAACAAATATTAGCATCGAAAATCTCAGTTTTACTTTTCTGATTTTTTGGTCATTTTGTAGTTAATATGTGAATATGGCGTGTACGTGAAAGTTTTTCTGACTTTAATGTTATTTTTTTTTATTTCTTTAAATAACGAGATGGGCTTGCGGTTCGTCTGATGGTAAGCTATACATCCGCCCACAAACAGTAGAAACACCATCCAATACCTTGAATTACACTCTATTGTTTAGTATTCCACTGCGCTCACCATCCTGAGACGTGAGATGTTTCGTCTCATTATGTCCAGTAGTTACACTGGCTACAATGTCCTTCAAACCGGAACACAACGGTGACTACACACTGCTACTCAGAGGCAGAAACAGACATTGCGGTGGTACCTATCCAAAAACTCCGCGGTGGCCCTCTTCGGCGCATTAGGGACGACTGAGGGCTTCCTCTGACGGAAGTGTCTAAGTATTCGTCCGCAGCCGCCGCTACGCGGTGCCGCCTTGCGGCCCGTCTCTTATGGGGGGGGCTCAGAAGCCCCCACGCACCGAAGGACGCCCTCGGCGTCTACGGCAGCATGAGGCCAACTACACTCTGCCGTCCATCCCGGGGGTCAACCGAAAAATGTGCAAGAATGCACAAAAATGGACTAGGGCGGACAGCCCCCTGCTGCCCGCCGGCGACCCCCTTCGTGGCCCCTATTAGTCGCCTCTTACGACAGGCAGGGGATACCGTGGTGGAATTCTTCAAACGCCCCCAGTCCACAGGGCGGATGTGGTACCTACCCAAGCGAACTCTCACATATGAGAGACCTACCACCAGTAAAGTATACGTACATAGCACTTTCTATTTCTACCGCCAGGCAACAGTGGACTTGGTCAGTTGTACTTGAGTTAAATATATTTTTCAGATAATAAACAAAACTGAGGTCTCAGACAGCGGTAAATACTCTTGCATCATGACCAACAAGGTCGGCACCACGGAGATAGTGTTTAACGTTACTATTCGGAAGCCGCCATCCATCGCCGGGAATAAGGGAAGCAATATTATAGAGGGACACGTGGTGCCTCTGAGAAGGAGCATTGTACTGAAATGTGAGGCTGAAGGATATCCGACGCCGAAGATTACGTGGTTGAAGGTGTGTTTATTACAATTAAGTGATTTTTATTTAAAAAATTAACATTCCTTGTTGTTAGTAATTCCACTGAATTTATATTATCCATTGAATCAACATATGCTTCTCCTATAAATAGTATGCTATTAAACGTCACAATAACCTGTGGAGTCCAGAGTATTGAATTAAAAGTTTCTGCAAAGTATTTTCCAATGTACTACATCCCCATTGTAAGACATGCGATGTTATGTTTGATTCCTAGTAATTACGTGTAATTACTAGGAATCAAACATAACATCGCACATAGCCCGTGGGCTATAGTGTCCTTCAAACAGCTTCTTGAAATATACGATTAACAAGGACTCAAACATAACAATATTCATTATTCCTTATGTTTATGCGAAAGTAAGATATTGAAATAAAACTAGTTTTCGCATTGTTTCTCCTCACGTTTCGAGACCGCCCTGTGACCCTGAAAACAACAATTCTTTTGAAACCTCGACAAAAACTTAAAAAACTGATATAATAATAACCTCAAAAGCGATAACACCCGAGAACGAGTTTTATTTCAATATAACGAGAGTTTATTTAGCGTGTGGGAGCGCCAAATGAAAAGTGGTCTCTGCTTTCTACTGATCAGCATTGCCACGGCCATGGTCGAGGCGGCTTTAGGGGGAAGCAAACCGCCCCGGGCCCCGCGCTTATAGAGGACTCGCGCAGTGGCTCGAAGGACCTTTTTATGATCTTACCGACAACTCTTAAAACCGAGAAAAAAATGTTTGCTTCACCCTGGACCTTGTGTTATTTTTTTTACTTTCGTATGGGACTTCGCGTCGTTTGAGATTGCATTGTAATGAAAGGATGGATATATGTTGAGAAGTGTTGATGGTTTCAGGTTCTTTATTGGACTGTCTTCCTAATACTATACATTACATGAGTTATATACTAACATTACAGTATGGCCTACCTACTTACTCCCAGTATTGAACCTATTACCATTATTTCGCTCTAGGACACTCAGTACCTAAGCGAGAGTCTGTCGAACATCCACCGCGTGCTAGGCAACAGTCTCCTGGCGGTGTGGAGCGCGACACCGCGCGACGCGGGGCAGTACATCTGCGTGGCCGAGAACGAGGCGGGCACAGCGCACAGGAGGTACAACCTGGCGGTGCAGGGTGAGATTAAACTGTTATAATCTATATAATAATGAATCCCTATTTCCCTTGGTCACGCCATCACGCGTGAACGGCTGCACCGATTTTACTATTTTTGTTGTGTTTGTTATTGTCAGGAGATTCTTATGAAGGAAAGAATTCAAAAATTTGCGCGGTAAATTAGAAAAGTTAAAAAAACTTAACGAAAATATTAATTTTATATAACTGTCAATAGTTTGAAATATCTGTCAGCGATTGACAGAATGCGCGCTGCAAATTTATAGTTAATACAAGACAACGTCTGTCGGGTCAACTAGTTAGATATAATATTAGCAAAAGCTAGTACATGTATAAAGCTGAAAAGTTTTCTGTATTTGCTCAAAGAGCCAAAATAGTCAAAAGGTCCTCTATATACCCATACGGCCATTAAAGCTGTCCTTCGATATGAGCGCCCGTGATAGGGTACCGGACTCATTTTTGTTCTTTACTATTATCAATTATTTACATAACATAAATTATAACACAGAAGGAATTATTGAAATCCGGTAAAAAAATCAACAAATTATATAAGTCTTTGAATTTCGGTGGAAGGGGTAATTAACAAGAAACAGAAAAGAGACGAAATACCCACAGGTGACGTCATCGGGAATTACGACGCGTGCGAAAGAAAGAGATGAAGCGATATCCCCACATCGCGCCCACTTCTGCACATTACAATATTTTAAATATGAATTACTCACTCATTTTTTAACCAATTTTTATGCAGTTTTCGCAGTAGTGCTTCTGTTTCGTAATATTAACCATTACATATAGAATAATGTACAAAATCAAGCATAGGCCGGTCCTCTGTTGCAAAAAGACAGATATACCCCTCTATGGCACAGTGGCGAAGCGTCCATACAACCCGATTCCTACCGGCGTCCCTTTTACGTTTGTCTTAGTCTGTTTTCTGTTAAATTGGCCGTGATATTTTAACTAGGCATTTTTTTTGCTTAGGGTTACCTTTTGAAATATTTCACCCTTTGCCACGGCTGGGCACTCCACTACTGAGAGGTTTCGGGCTTTAGTTCACCACGCTGGTCTAATGCGGGTTGGCAGACTTCATATACTTTCGAAATTAATATTATGATTTCTTTATAACATGGCAGTTAGTATCTAATGTCGCCCTGAGACATAAGATTTATTTTCAATAATTACGCTGGATACAATGTCCTTTAAGCCGGAACTCTGCTGGTGGTAGGATATATTTAATATCCGCCCAGATAGCGACCTCCGAACATAAGGTGTTATAACCCGCCATAGTGGCCCACGTAAGTGTGTCGCGTTCCAACAGGCCGGCATAATTATGTCGACTGCTGAAGGGTAATCAACATTCTACTGAATCCCAGTTCACTTACCACCGTGTAATCCAGTCCAGTAGTTACACTGGCTACAATGTTCTTCAAACCAGAACACAACAGTGTTAGTCTACACGCAGTGTGTAGACACTGCTGCTTAGCAGCAGCAATAGACATTGCGGAGATACCTACTCATGCGGATTCTCACATATGAGAGACCTACCATCAGAAGCACGTATAAAAAGACATCTTGTGTTATTTACTGTCATTAAATACCGAAATTTGACATAAATACATGATTTATTATGTGTAGTGCCAGGCAAATGGAGTCCTTTTACGCAATGGTCACTTTGCAACGTCACTTGCGGACGTGGCTATCAGGAGAGATCCAGATTCTGCCACTTCATCGATGAGAACAATAATACTATCGGTAAGACTAAATCAACCCCTAATTAAACTTTAATAGTAAGAATAAATTAATCAAATAACTGATCTGTAAATATGTCAAACAACTTCATTCTGATTGGCCTTTTTGCATGAATCGGGCGGTGGCGGGTAATGTCGTTTTTAGAAATCGATTTTTAAAACAACTGCGTGATACGTCACTGGTGTACGCTGTACACAAGGTGGACGAACGACCTCATAAAGTTAAGGAACCTGGATGCAAGCCTCTTCTCACAGGATGATATGGAAAACTTTAGGAGAGGTCTATGTTCAGCTGTGGACTTCCAAAGTCTGAAGACGTACCTTCCTTTGTTGTAACATAAAATTATCTTCGTAGATAAGTCAACGCAATCGGAGAAGTTAATACTTGATGACTCGGCGTGTAAAGGCCCCGCCAGCGAGAAAAGAAAGTGTAACATGCCGCCGTGTGAGGTAAATCTATTACAGTAATTTTATAATATTATTTTCAGTGTAAAACTTACCTTACAGGCCCACGTAAGCGAATCACGTTTCGAAATTCGTGTATATTCGTTTTCAAACAGGCCGGCATAATTGTGTCGACTGGCGAGAGCTGATCTCTTGTCATTTGTCACTATCTGAAGTCTACTTCTAACAAGTGCAGTGAGGTCAGTTTGTCGTGTCCGTAAATATATATAGGAACAAATGTTGTGTGTCGAGGAGTCCAAGCGCCGGCCGCAGTGGTCGCCGTGGTCGTCGTGGTCGCCGTGCTCCGCGTCGTGCGGCGCGGGCACGCAGGCGCGCACGCGGCGCTGCACCGCCAGGGCGCCCTGCGCCGGGGACAACGTGCAGGTACTGACACCTTACACATATAGGCAGGGCGCCCTATTCCGTCTTCGGGGTGATTCCGTTTTTTTGCAATTACAAGTGTTCTAATTGAAGGTCAACTTTGCAAGCCGTGTAGGTAAATAAGGGGATTTTTGACTCTTACCTGCACAGCTATCAACACCCATAATTTCAAATTAAGATGGATATGCCCCAGTAGATGGAATAGAGCCCCCTGACTATTGTTACATGGGCCCATATGAAGTTTATTTTTTTAAACATACCCAAGAAAACATTTTAGTTTTCCAGACCTTGATTCGTGCTAATTCTATAATATATTAGTGGGCCCAGCAGACTTTGTTCTGTCACAGACCGCCTTCTATGTACATCACATTTGATGTGGACTACGTTTAACTTTTAAGATCTCAGAAACAGCGCCACCTAGTAGGCTAAAAATTATGCAATTTTTCAAACTGAAACCAAATCAAAAATTCACAAATTGTAATTAAAATGTGTTAGGTGGTTTCTGAGAGTGGCGTGAAAGATACATGCGTCAACTAACATAAGTTAATTAGATAATAAAACGCAGAAACTCCTTCTACTGCCATTTAATATGTTGGATAGATTAAACCATATATTTACATATTTTATTTTGACAGATCAGGAAATGTCCAGATCTCCCCAAGTGTCCCACGAATCCAGCGCACACGACCAACGATGTTTACGACGACAGCAAAGAGAATTCAAACGAAACGGTAAAGTTCATTATGACGAATTAATAAATCATCATCATCATCAGCCACATAAAGTCTACTGCTGAACATAGGCCTCCACTAAAGATTTCCAGACGGACCTGCCGAAATATTCAAATGTCGAGAGAGTCATCTGGAAATATTATAAAACAAAGTCCCCATTTCTGTCTGTCTGTATGTTATCGATTTTCTCAAAATCTACAGAACGGATTTTTATGAAATTTGGTATAGAGATAGTTTGAGACCCTGGCTACTATCTATCCCGGGAAACTCCACCACGCGGGCGAAGACGCGAGCAAAAGCTAGTTTATAAATATATTTGATTAATTTAAATATTTGTCTTGTTACTATACACAACTCTTAAAGTATCCTCGATTCGGGTATAGCGCAATCAAATTATTCGTTTTAATCCATTTGATGGAAAATGTAAAATAAATATCAGTTAATAAACTGAAAAAAATATCAATAAATAAAGTAACTGAATCGCAGCATTTCGCGAAATATATATAATATAGTAAATGCAATATCATATTCTTTCACAGAACCCCTACTTACCCGAAGCAGTATATGAAATGCAACCTGAAGTAATAAAAACGATGTACTCGCCGGATGTAGAAGAGTTTTATATATCGGCGGGTAAATATTGATAATACATTATTGCAAATTTGCTAATAAAATATACTTAATATTAAAATTTTGTTAGCTAGACTAAAACATACATATTTTCATAACCCTAATAATTGTTTTATCTCTGATAAGAACGCCATTGATAAAACAAAACAAGGTTAAAAACGTAATCGGGCTCGAAGGACCAATTTTTTTAGGCGAGAAGAAACCAACCGTGTATTTCGATGTGAACGTGACTACGAACTTGGACTACAGCGAGAGAGGACCCTGCGACCCTGGATACAGGCACAATAAGACTTTCAACTCCTGTGATGGTCAGTATTCTGGGGCCTGGAGCCAACAAGCTTTCCTCCAATAGTAAACGTCAATAAAAAACAAAAAAATATAGGAATGACCAAATGATAAATCATGTTGGATATGTCATTACAATCACGCATGGGAACATATTTTTGTTTTTCATTAATGTTTAAGATTGTAAAAAGGCGTCTTAGCTACGTGCCCTGATTTATTTAGAAGGGGAAGTAATAGCATTTTCACCTTGCGCCTTGGTACCTATTAATTTATCAGTGGCGAAAGGTGAAATTTACTGATACTAACTATAATTAAATTTTAGGCCACTATGCTATAAATATAAATTATTTATTAGCTAATAATATCTGTAGTTTTAATAGTTTGCTCTCATATATTACAAACGGGAAGCCGATAGAAATCCGTTTATAGCGACCCTTTGCCACTGTAACTTAATATAACCTAAAACCGACTTATGAGTCAATCACAAGTACATGTATTTCTCAGACATAAACGAGTGCGTGATAGAGAACAACCAGTGTCACTCGACGCAAGTGTGCGTCAACACGGACGGCGCGTACCGCTGCACGTGTCCGCCGGGGTACGTGGCGCTCGGGCTCGGGCAGAGGTGTTTAGGTAAGTTCCAAAATGTGCCTTATTATAAACACGTTAGGTTTGTTTATTTATTAACTTAGGACAGGAATAGAGACTACAATATAAAATTATTTTCATTGCATCCTTAATAAGTTTACTACGCAAAATGATTCGGTTTGTAGTCTTCAAAGGTAGGTTCCATTGTCTCTGGATGTTATCACGTGAACCTGTTACACAGCCCTGTGCAGTAATATGGGAATAAACCTAGTGCAAAGTAAAAAAATCTATAAGCCGATACTTTTCCACAAAACTATCCATATTGTGGAAATTTCTTTAAATAAATCAATCAGAAATGCACCTGTCTCTCTCTCTCCCGCAGATATAAACGAGTGCGAGCAAGACATTCACGGCTGCGAGTTCGCGTGCGTGAACGTGGCGGGCGGCTACGTGTGCGCGTGCCCGCGACATCTGCGCCTGCATGCAGACAAACACCACTGCGTGCTGCGTTAGTATATAGCTTTGTCGTTGCATCTACTGACAAGGACGTAGTCAGCTTTCAATGTAGAGGGAGGGCAATACTATGATCCGAGGTGGGGATTTTATATAGGCTATTCAAATAATTTAACACAAGTATAAAATGTATTTGAATGTACTTGTGTTTATAATATCCTAAAATTAAATTTGGAAATTTATAAAATGGTAATAATGTACGAGTACGAATTATAATAAGACTTTAGTTTGAGTATCTTAATTCGTTATAACACCACGCCAGTTGTTTGGTCATGAATTTCAATTTCTTACTGCTACAAGATATTTATATATGGTATTCATTTCAGCTCCATCATACCAGCGGCCGTATGAAGAACTAGAAAGCGGTGAATATTTAAGCGCATCCATTGAATACCCGACGAGGTATAAACCTACAAAACAACAAAAAAAAGTAACATAATGTTTAAGAAATATTTATTTATTTTGCGGAAATAAAACGCACGACAATAATTAAAATACTTTATTTTATAGTGTAATATATTTATGAAATTAATAAATACTATGTGACGCTATTTTTTTCATTTTTATTTCTGGCACTAAAATCACGAATATTGTACATTCAACGGCTACGGAACGACGCTCATAAGTCCGGCTCGAAGGACCATAAATAAAGTGCGATATAACCTTATTTATATTAATTACTATAATTACGTTATATTGTGCACATTTTGTGCCTATAATAATTTGACAATACGAAAAGAACTATTTTATTACTACTACTTTAGTATTTAATTGGTTTGCTTTTTGAGAAAATTCATGCAATTATGATTTACAAAATATATTTTCTAGTAAGTTTTAATGTACAGTTAGTGCATATTTTATATACCAATTACTTAATTAATTAGTATTATTCAAACATCTACTTGAAAGATGGACACTATGTATATTCCATAAATATATCTGAGTGAGGTATCTGGAATTAAATAACATTTAAGTGACAATCGGCGGCAGTCGTTCCGTGCCGAATGTTTTCTTTATCGGTCCTCGCTTTGGGTCCAGCACTCTCTCGTCGTTTTTACGTTGGATGTTTCTGGAAAATGAAGCCGACAGATTGGGAAAAGAGAAAATGTATGAAAGTATAATAGGAAAACAAAACATGCGGAGATCTCCCAAATGTAAATCGTCTATCTTATTTTAGGTTACCGCTTCCAGATCATCAGTCAAGGCAATGAGTTGGGAGTATCAGATCCCAATAATGATATAGATTTTACTGGCTCACTATTACAAGGTTATCTATGTGATATTTGATGTGTAAATTCAATATCACAATCTTAGCTATTTCAGTGAAAAATTCTAATAAACCCGAAAGATAAATAAATAGGGAACCATAATAGTATTTTCTATTTTTATCATCATGAAAATTTTAATTAAAATTTTTGCAACATAAGTCAAAATTAACATAGGACCTTGGAATAGTGAGCCAGTCATTTGCTAAATACGCACTGCCAATAGGAGCCGTTTTTCTGCAGCCTCATTATATTGTTGTGGCATATCATCAGCTCGTTCTGCAAGTACGTTCTCTGGTCGTTTACTCTGACGAACAGCTGAGGACAATACACCAGTTCAGCACAGAATATCTTTAGGCATGTTATTTTTTATGTGCCATGGGAAATGGAACCGTAGGTTTGCCTTCTACAAGGACTGTATTTTTATTCTTACCTTAGATTCAGAGTCCAAGCGCCACTCTTTACTGCGAAGGGTGCTTATCAAATCAGTTTTGAGCCTCTCAAATCTCTTTACCGTACGCAGCAATTCAGCCTGGTCATAAAAATATATAGTTTAATCCCATAAATAAATAAATTCTCGATTTTTATCTATTTCAAGTCATATTATTTAGCGTGACCATTTCTAATTTATTACAAATTAATCTAATAATTTCTTTCTTTAATTTTTTATACATTATAATTGAATTTACATACCAGATAAATTACATAATATTACTTTATCTACTATGTGGGCACGAATAAGTTCTATCACTATCATTACAAAATAGTTTTTATGAAAACAGAAATTCTTACCGGAGTAAGTATATCCAAGTTAATATTGAGATCATCATGTTTTAGTTTGCAATCTAAAAAGAAAATAGTAAAATTTATTTATAAACTTAAATAAGTGTATTAATTGTTTATGCTCATAGATGGCGCCACTTTACCTGGACCACACATTTTCGCACTCTTAATTTTATCTTTCAATATTGGCAACTGTTCTCTCAACGTTTCAATAGCTTCGATTAATAGTTTATGTCGAGAATTTTCTTTTACCAAATCTTCGTCATTATCCCAAGGATAATCGCCTTTACGCAATTCTTCTTGCATTTGCATAATTTTCTTTTCGAGTTCTCCGTTCTGCCATGCCACAGAATCTCTGAAAATAGAACAAAACTTTAAATGAAAATACGCATCGGCTGGTATCGTTTCTTATCCAATTTTACTGACAAATTAACATGTACAGTAGGTATCTTATGAATAAACAACGGCACCAGTCATAAAATAATAGTGTTACCTGCAGGTCTTCTCATGTTCATATTCTGACTTTAAATTTTCCACTTCACTGTCGTTCATGGTTCCAAATAATGGAATAGAGTACTACTAAGCTTTGCAGTGTATTTTTCTCAATACGCTAAAGCTACTGAATGAAGTTCAATTGATTTTACCGCTGCTTAGTAACGAAGAAGTGACCTTCAAAGACAGATTCATTTAAATAATCCTTGACCTGGAAGCATTATGTTTCAAACATTTATTAACTTATATTTTTTATTTATTCTATCCTGATTACCTAGCCATTTCCATAAGAAGTTGCCCATTAGGCTGCAGTCTTCGAAGCGTCGGGAGTAAAAGTAAAACGAAAAAAATGTAAAACAGTTTTATTTTAATGTCTAACATTTGCGTAAACGTAAGACAACATAATAACAGTAGTTTTAGCAAGTACAGCGATTGATGGACAAGTAATAACAAAACAAACTAGCAAAAATGAGCAATAACAAAACGGTTACATTAAAAAGCTTGAGTTTGACATTCCTACATACATAGTTGCCAGATGAGGATTTTTCCCTAAGTTAATGTAATGGGGAGAGATTTTAGGGACTTTTAGGCGTAAGAAATTAAACGTTCCTGAACGGAATGATACTGCTTTACTTGTATAAATTAGATGAAAAATCTAAGACTTTGTTTTGGTTGCGCATTCCATTACTTTAGGAGGATTTTGGTCTAAACCCTACATTTTGGGAATTTCTTTACTCTATTTGGAGTATATCAACGTAGACATTTGGCAACACTAGGTGTTGATGTCAAATTCAAATTTAAATATGATCGGGCTAGTTCTAACTGAAACAAAAGTTTTAACTATATATTAATTTGATTCTAAAGTATTATAATGAGTTTGCTAAGTGCCGTACTGCAAGAAGCCAATAAAGCTACTACGGAAGATCATAAGAAATACCGTGAAGAAGTATTACCGGCAATCAGAGACCTAACTGATCGTATTCAACTCTTATCCTGGGCATTACAGCAAAATCTTGTAGATACTTACGTAAATTTTACTACAACAAAAAGTTTAGAACAACTTAATTTCAAAAATCGGAAAGCCAACATCTTTTCCGACTACGATAAATGTATGAATGAAATAAAGAAATATGAAGAACAATTCAAAGCAAGTGACGAAGAATTTAAAAATTGCAGCGAGAAATTAATTAAATATTTTGAAGGTTTTAAAGATTTCTGTGTTGCAGTTGAAGGAAGAAACATTTTACAAAGGGCTGAACATGATTTTAACAGATTCAACTATGCTGAAGCAATACTAGCAGTGAAAAGTTTAAAAGACCAGCTAAACAGTTTAAATTTCGAAGGAGAAGTTAAAAATGCCTTATCAAACATGTACGAACAAGCTGAAAATCAACTTTCTCTTTACATAGCACAGACAAGTATAGAGTGGGAAGATATCTTCACATGGTCAGAGAAAAATGGTATGAATTTCCTCACCTACTCATTGTCTGTCCAGCAAAGTGATCCAATATTACTGAAAAAGATATTAAAAACATTATATTTAACAGAGAGGATAAATGCAGAGCTGGGACTGTTTTCTCAATTCTTTATCAATCAGCTCTTGCATAATGTTATAAGACATAACTGTGACATATTTACTGAGGACCATGTAGGGGCGGTAGTGTTCAACATTAAAATTGATTTGAACGACACCAACAAGCCAAATTACCAAACAATTTTTAATAATCTGATGGCTGTGTTTGAGTTTTTGCAATCCACTCTAGGCTCTAATTTTGAAGGAGAGCAAACATTTATCGAAGTCATTGCAGAATCAATTCGGCAGAAATTCTTCAACAAGATCATCAAAGACTGCATCAGGAATAACTTACCATCATGCAACAGTAGCTACAAAGCATACAAAGACATTGTAGTGGAACTAGATGCATTTAACAAATTTTTAATTGAGTTAAAATTTGTGAGCTCAGAAGAGTCTCCATTAAACAAGTACATTGACGACACAGAATGTGTTCTTTATAATAAGAAATGTGACAAGTTATTATCTGACGTAAAAAATTTACTATCAGAAAGTTTGTCTTACGGTACCATTGAAGTTGGTGCTAAAGTTGACAAGAACAATTCTGTACTTGATGTTTCCGAGAAAGATTCCATATGGGATCTTAACAAACCAATATATTTACCGAAATGCATTGTCTCACAAAATATTATACAGATAATGAAAATGATTACTGAACACTTGGAGGAAAGCTCAAAATTGCCTGGCAAATATAGCAAACAGCTGGTTGCTTACATAAAAGACATTGCTGTCATGTACCAATTTGTTGTTCCGAAGAAATTTAAAGCTAATTTAGAATCATGTCCGAGTGATATTGGTAAGTACTATTGAACATGTATATTATATTCTTGAAATGTTAAATGCATATGTTTAAAAATATGAAAGCTGTCAAAAAATCCAATTAATTTTAGTTATTTTTTAAACTAACTGGACAATTTGAGCTAAAATATTGCTCGTTAGAATTCATGCAGTATAACTGCATGAATTATAGGTTTTTCCCATGCGGGTACCACTATGTCTTATCACTGGCTCACTATTACTAAGTCCTATGTTGATTTTTACTGATGTTGTGAAAATGTAATTAGAAATTTTAAGGATGATGACAATTAAAAAAGACAATAATTCATGGTTCACCCTCTATTAATTGTTTGGGATTATTAGACATTTTCACTGAAAAAGACTTGGAATCAAATTATATAGGTATTTAATTTAATTTACACATCAAATATTACATAGAATTTTAGAATTGGGCTAGTGATAGGATTCTATAACATAAACTTTTTCATAAATTATTTATTTTATGTTGCAGGTCTCTTTTTCAACAACTGTTTCTACCTGGCTCATGGTCTTCTTGGCCCTCCCTGGAGCCTCACCCTTCCAAGGCCATTAGCTGATCATCTCATTCTTGTTCTGTTGGAGTGTGTCCAAGACCTGAGGGTGCTTGGACTGGAGAAGATGTCAATATATTTACAACACCAAAAGCACAATATTGTGCAGAGTATTGAATCTAAAGGTAAATTATTAAAATGTCATAAACATTCGTTTTTATAATAGTTTTGATATTATGGAGTTTTAGGGTTCTAATAGTAAGCCATTTTTTTTAAAACATTGTCTATTGTCATTGATAGTGCTGTTGTTTCTGTATTACTCTAAATTTCTCATTAAAATTATCTTGTGTGATCTCAATCCTCAGGTAGTTTTATTTAACATCTTTTATTATTGTTGTTCATGTCAGCAAAATAAATTATAATAAAATTAAATTCTAATGATGTGAAAATTTTTGTTTGCTCCAGTCATTCTACCAAAAATTAGTAATTCAATTAATTATGTATTGGCAGATTCATCAGCTTGGTCGTACGAAACTTACGAGCAGTTGGATTGTGCCATCAACAGTGCGTTCACACTAATGAGGGACCTCAAGGCGGCCTGGTTGCACATCCTACCAGCGAGGATGTATGAGTTGGCTATGTGTACACTTGTACAGGTGGGAAATAGTTATATTTGATAATTTCTTCTAATCAATATTTGTATCACATCTTGAATCATGAAGCCTTTGTATTTATTAGTTTAAAACTTCCTCTAATGTTCTAGGATACAGACCAAGTAATTAAATCAGTATGTTTATCACACAGGCTTTATGTCAAGCTGTACTGGATAGAATATTTGGCAATAACAAGCCACTGAATGAAGAGTTGGTGTACATGCTCGCTCTGAGGGTTGAAGATACGATAGAGGAGGCCACTGGGCTGTTTGAGGTAAATTTGATTATTTAATTTTTTTTACAAACTAAAGGTATAGTCATCTCAGAGCAACAAGATTCTTCATGCCTTTTTAATATATTGTTACATAGAACCCTATTGCCCTATTGCAAAGGTGACAACAGGTGTGATGATGCTCCAAGGTGATGTAATGCTCAAAGGTCCAAATCCTATATAAAAAAATACAAGTCAATAAACATCTTTCATGTATACAGAAACAATCAATTTTATAAATAATTAATATAATAAATTATTTAACATTTCAGGAAGAAGTCAAATTCGAAAACAAAATTAACATATGGAGCAAGTTTATCAAACTCCCACAGTTGCTGAAGGCACAACTACTAGAAATATCTGAGTTGTGGAACAATAATAAAAAAGAGTTCCAGCAATACACATGTGAGGAAGTTCGGCAGATTATAAAGATGAGATTCCCCAACGACAAATACAGGCTGCGGATACTCAAGGAAATACAATAAGTTCTTCAGATAGTAAGATAATGTAAGATGTAATATATCAGCCCTGTATTTTATAATATCCCATTGCTGGGCATGGGCCTTCTTGAGGGTTTTGGATCTTAGTCCACCATGCTGTCCTAGTGCAGATTGGAAAATTCTTATAGAGAACTTCTCAGGCTTGAAGGTTTCGCCACGATTTTTCCCTTCACCGTTGAAGCGAGCGATAATTCACAAAGAATACGGACATAACTTTTTAGAAAATTCAGAGGTGTATGTTTTTGGGTTTTGAACCTGCGGACTTCCGTCTCAGTAGTCCGTTACACTCCCAAATAGGCTATCGCCGCTCTCATATTGTAGGATACACACTCACACACAACATCACGTATTTATCCCCGAAGGTGTATGCCGAGGCGCAACCAAGGCACCTACTTTTCGCCAAGTGTGTTCCATCCCAGTAGTGTAGGATACAAGCCTATTATTAGTTTAGGTTTTTAAATGTATTTTATATTGATAAATACCTACCTATTATTTAATGGAAAGGAAAGTATTCGACATAACAGTAATAACCAAGCATTAGGTAAATAACTAATGAACATAAAATTATGTTTATTCGTGTTCAATAGCGTAGGCTCTTTTCTGACCAGTCTTGTCTCCCTTAAATGGGCCAGCTCGATCTCATTCGGATGGCATAATGGACTTAAAGGAAATTTTGCGTAAAGTAGGCTTATACGCGAAACGCGAGGCTCCGCTACCTGAGTTCAACAGTTTTGCAGGTAAGATGCTAAAAAAAGCTAAAGTGCGGTGTGAGGCTTATACTGTAAGCGCGAGGCTTAGGGTTGCCAGATTCACCCCCTAAGGCCGCCACTTACTTACCCAATCTACAGTTTTCATGCGGCCTAATTTCTTCGTCAGTTCTTCTATTACCTGTTGGAAATATTATGACAATGAATGGCCATGTCATTTATCATCAGTTGATTTGCTATACAGCAATGGCAGGCGCATATATATGCTATACAGCAATGGCAGGAGCATATATATGCTATACAGCAATGGCAGGAGCATATATATGCTATACAGCAATGGCAGGAGCATATATATGCTATACAGCAATGGCAGCATGTTTTTATTGTAATACATTTTCTTCATCTCTACTTAACCACACGCAAAGTACGCCGGGCTATTGTTTTCGTTTAGATTCGATCAGTAATATATATGAAGCCGTTAAAAGGTATTTGTGATATTTATTGTAAATACATATAATAAAATTGTTATAATTAAAGCATAGTCTATTATTTCATTTTATAAATACAAACATAATTATATAAAAACGAGATAGACACATTGGAAACGGAGGGTAGATAGGTTTTAAAAACAGTAATAAGCTAACATCAAAGTGCCTAACTGAGAATTCGTATGAAGGCTGTAATGGTGAATTCAATCCCAGCGAACGCATCATGTTTGTGTCGTAAGTTATTTCAGATCAGTTAATATCACCTACTTGGTGGAGAATGTCCTTCTGTGTATGGAAGTCCGTACCTCAATAAAATGCCGGTATTTAAAGATTTTTGAGAAAAAAATTTTTTTTTCGAACCTTTTAATTGCACTTACCAAAGCACAGCATTTCCTTATTTTTAAACATATAGATTTCTGCTGTAACCCGTAGGCCGTAGCCGAGGCGAGGTGCATGTTACGGATTTCGTGCAACACGTAAAAACTGTTTTCTTATTCTTCCGCCATTGTTGCCTGTACTTAAAATGTACGTGATGACGACACATTTTTATTGTTCATTACTGCCCTATACTTACTTAAGTACATATAACTCCTATTTCCTAGAGAAAATGGAGAAACCAATATATTATAATGTATTTTTGTTAATGGCTTCTCAGAAGCCTTTTATTATGAAGGAAAGTAATAGGTATAGGCACTTGGTAAATAAAAAAAAAAACAAATATGACTAACGCAAATTTTCTAAACGTAAACGTAATTTAAGTAGGTAACGTTTATAGTAAGTAACTGCGTAAATCGGAAATTTATTGAATAGATCTATTAACTTACACAAGCTTGTGTAATAACAGTATTTTTTTCGGGTTAGATGTTTGATTTATAGACGATTCGATAATCCTAATCAAGCGGTAAGCGTATCGAGAATGTTGTATGCATGATCGATCCCAAGAAACACCTTCCAATTGTTTTTGCGTGCAATATTTACATGGTTGCATAAGAATAATTTATTGTTGTTACTGATGCGTGCGGAAGACCGGAAATAGGGAAATGTGCATTGTAAAACTAATATTGCTGCAGTTTCGATCCGCCATATTGGATAACTACCTAACAGGTTTGGCGGGAAATCGGGTCATTAGTTTATTTGACGTGCGTTTAGTTACTCCATAACTACCTGTTACCATTATCAATTTAGTAAGAAGGATCAACAATGAGGTTTATAAGAGCTATACAATTTTAAGCGTATGCTCAGTGGCAGTAACGTAACAATAAGGGGCCATTATGGGCAAAAAGGTCTCCGATTTCAGGAAGTCCAAAATGTATAAAAAATAACAAACTTTTATGTATTAGGATCAAAAAAAGGTCGTCGTAAAAATCTATATAGGATAATTTTCAGGTTAGGAGGAACTCCATTCGATTAATTTGCCACGGGCCTTTTACGGTGCAGTTATGCCACTGCTCAGCAGGTATTGATCATATCCAATATTCTGTCGAAGAACGCAATAATATGATGCAATGGCGAAGGATGAAATTTTCCGATAGGGAACTCGACAAAACTTATGTATTCTAATAATACGCATAAATACGGCCTGCAAATCGTTCGAATGATAATTAGATTTTACATAAATTACAAAAGGGAAGGACTCGGGCTATGTATGGACCCTTCGCCACTGATATGATGTACGGTAAGAGTTTTAAATTCGAAATACTGCGATTAATTTTCTGATATTAGAATTTGTGCGCTTGATATTGAGCCTGAGCTGAGGATGAAAATAAACTCGCCTTATCGTGGTTGCTTTTGGTTGTCACTTCGGGGATGTCAACGGAAGATCTTATGATACTATTGAACGACTTTGATCAAGTCGAGGTTAGAGGGCACACGTGTCTCCGGTTTATTTCTCGACTCCTGATTTTGAAGGTTTTCATTTATTTAAGTATTTAGTTAGTGTAAATAAAATTTATATTAAGTATTAGTATTGGTAAGTAAATACATATATTTTTTAAAAAAAAAAAAAAAAAAATATATATATATATATTATTATTATTATTATATTAACGAATTTTCGCCATGAATGATCCACCAGACCCTCCGGATCCTCTTCCCCGGATCCTCTCCTTCCACTCCATCTGTCTCGACAAATGCATCCTTAGGTGATAAGCGTAAACGCCCAAGCTCCAGTCAGCCTCTTTCCATTCCTTCTAAAAAAACCGTAGAAGTGTACACCTCAATCCAACACACTTACATTAATCCAGATTTTAATAATAAAAAAGTAGAGTACACTGACAAAGACATTGGTCCTTTCCTAGTTCACGTCTCAAGACTCGAACCTGACACTGCATCTGGATTTACCATAAAAGCAATGAAATTTGCCCAACTCTTGTTTAGAAATAATATAGGTGGCATAAGTAAAGGAGGCATAAAAGCATTGGGGCGTAACCGAGTAGCAGTTGAGTTTGTAAGTGCGGAAAAAGCCAATTCATTTATTTCTAGCCAGATACTAGGACCTCAAAAATTGTCAGCAGTAATACCGTCTTACCACGTCACCCGTATGGGAACGGTACGTAATGTACCCATAGATTGGACAATGGAGGAACTGGTTTCTGGTATTGAAATGTCACAAAATAGCGTAAGAGTTATCAAAGCGAGAAGATTGAATCGTAAAACTTTTACTGAAGGTGCCCCTGTTTGGGTTCCTACTCAAACAGTGGTACTGACTTTTCAGGACAGCAGCTACCAGAAAAGATTTTTTGTTTTTCTATGGCAATTCCTGTACAGATTTATAATCTCCCAACAATTCAATGTAATAATTGTTGTCGTTTTGGACATGTAAAGCAACAATGCCGATCAAAAGCTAGGTGCTATAAATGTGCACAACCCCATTCCGGTGAGGATTGCTCAGTCTCAGAAGTGAGCTCTACTTGTCTCTTCTGTTCTGCTTCTCATTTCGCCACCAACAAAATATGCCCCGAACATTCCCGGCAAAAGTCGATTAAGATTATTATGTCTCAGGATAATATATCTTATACTGAAGCATCACTACGCTTTCCTGCTGTCCGAAGATCTTATTCAGACGTCGCCCAAATTATTCCTTCTCAGTCTAGCCAATCTTATGCTCCAGTGGAAAACATCCATACCAGCCCTCGCTCCACATCTCATAAAAAGACTGTTCTAATAAACCGTTCTCCTTTTACTACCGTAAGTAACTCTTATGATAAAGAATCCCATGCTAATATTACGCGCACACTCATCCTGTCTGCCTAACGGCTGTGCTATAACAGAATCAACAGAATCTGTCCCTCAGGATAACTTAATTCCCCTATTAGTGTCCACTTTAATTAATATCATTTCTAAATTTGACGATGCATTACCGTACACTGTTATTGATAAGCTTAACCAATTGCTCATTTCTATAAATCGTAAAATTCCATCCCTCAACATCCTTCAATGGAATTGTAAATCAATACGCTCGAAAAAACATGAACTGATTCATTTAATAAACAAATATCAACCATTTCTCTTGGCTGTCTCGGAGACTTGGTTGAGCCCGGGCTCGACCTTTCGAATATCGGGTTTTTCATGCCTCCGTGACGACCGAGACGATGGATATGGAGGAGCGGCGCTCCTCATACGGAGAGATATTATTTTCTCCCGTATAACCATTCCATCTCACTCCTCTACATTTAATATTATTGCCTTAAAACAATGAATAAAACTTTTGTATCAATATATATCCCTCATCCCAGTATACATATAATCACAGAGCTTAACTCCTATTATCTTTCTTTTCTGGACCGTTAATTATTCTTGGTGATTTCAATATTCACCATACTATGTGGGGTTCTTTTAATTGTGACTCTCTTTCCCCCCCCTACATCTTACAGAAACTTTTGATTCCTTAAACCTGTGTGTATTAAATGACGGGTCTCCTACGCGTAGAGTATCTCCTCTCCAAAATCCTAGTGCTGTAGATTTAAGCCTTTGCTCCCTCAATTAGCTTCTCATTTGATTTGGAAGATTTTACCGTCTACCTACGGTAGTGATCATTTTCCTATTCTTATTACTATCCCTCAAGAATCTATTCCCCCTAAACTGGTAACTCCTCTTTTAAAATATAGAACTAGTCAAGCAGACTGGGAAAAATTTCAAAGTGAGATAGATATGAAGCTAAATTTATTACCGCTGATATCTGATTCTTTCTTTCCCTTCATGTTACGATCAATTTGTAGTGGCAATTAAATCTGCAGCTGATGTGACAATTCCATTGAAAAATTCTTCTACAAATAAACTACCTTCTCCCCACTGGTGGGATTCAGACTGTTCCGAAAGTGTTCGCACTCGTAAAGAAGCAGAAAGACGTTTTTCCCTTGATCTGAGCTATGATAATTATCTGGATTTCCAGAAATCTTCGGCATATGTACAAAAAGGTTGCTGCGGAAAAAGAAGAAAAATGGCTGGATAAGGTTTTGTGAAAGCCTTTCCCCTCGCACACCTTCCTCCGTGGTTTGGAAAAAGATTAAATCCTTTAGGCTCTCTTTTGAAAATCCTAATATTGTTAGCCATGACCCTTCTTCGTGGTTAAATGAGTTTATGGATAGGCTAGCCCCTCCTTATGTACCGTCTGAGGAATCAGTCACGTTGTCCGAGCATCTGAATGATCCCTCTGACGGAATGAACGCTAGTTTTTCTTTTTCCGAACTAGAATGTGTTCTCAGTAATCTGCGCGATTCATCTCCGGGCTTGGATGGTATACCATACTCTTTATAATAAACTCTTCTAATAATTCAAAATTATATTTTTTGAGTATTATCAATAAAATTTTTGAATCGGGCCGTATTCCTGATGCCTGGAAGACTCAAGTTATAATCCCTATTTTAAAACCGGGAAAAGACCCTTCCGATTCATCTGCTTATCGCCCCATTGCCCTCTCGTCTTGTTTAGCAAAAATAGCAGAACATTTAGTTAAAAATCGCCTTGAATGGATAGTAGAGCAGAGAAATATTATTTCAAAATCTCAGTTTGGTTTCCGGAAGTCTATGGGTACCATGGATAGCCTCAGTATATTCACTACTGACATACGGTTATCGTTATCGAAGGGTGAACATCTAGTAGGTGTATTTCTGGATATTGCCTCCGCATACGATAATGTTCAACTTCCAATACTCAGGCAAAAGTTGCACAATCTGAGTATTCCTGTGAGGTTAACTAATTTCAAATGCAATCTTTTTATGGATCGTTTCATAGCTGTCCGATATCAAGGAAATTTTCAACCTTTTAGAAAAATTTGGAAGGGTTTACCCCAGGGTTCGGTATTAAGCCCAATACTATATAATTTATACACATACGACCTGAGCGAATCGGTTAATAGCTTCTGTAATATATTGCAATATGCAGACGATGTAGCTTTATATACATCAAGCTGTTCCTTCTCTGAAATCACATTCCGTCTCAATTCAGCTATTACATACCTAAACGATTGGCTTACTAATCACGGATTGACTTTATCGATTCCTAAATGTTCGGTTGTTGTTTTTACTAGAAAACGGATTATTCCTAATATTCAAATTTCATTAAATGGTCTTATAATTCCTATTCAAAATTCAGTTAAATTTTTAGGTGTCATTTTAGATTCCAAATTATCTGGGGTCCATCATCTCAACCATATCTCCTGGAAAAAATGCGAAAGGAATGTTAATGTTCTGCGCTCTTTATCGGGTGTCTGGTGGGGCTCACATCCATATTCTCAAAAGTTATTATATAATGCGATTATTCGAAGCCATTTTGACTACGGTGCTTTTTTGCTTGAGCCCTGTAACAAAATGGCTATTAGAAAACTTGACAAAATCCAATCAAAGTGTTTGAGAATAATTACTGGAGCAATGCGTTCCTCTCCTATTAATGCTCTTCAGGTTGAATGCTTAGATCCTCCTCTATTCCTTCGTAGACAATTTTAGCTGATAGATTTTTTATAATATAGTTCAGTATTCCAATCATGACCTAATCCCGAAGCTGCATAATTTATCCCTAATTGTACCCCATTGTGATTATTGGGCACATAAGGACTTGCCATGTTTGTTGAAATCCTATGTTAATTTTAGTAGGCTAGATCGACCGTTAGTTAAATTTCCCCATAATCCCATATTTAGTGTTCCATTTGAAGCTCTTATTCTTAAACCCAAGGTTATATTAAATTTAGGTATAACTAAAAATTTACCTGCAGCAGATAGGGTGTTTAATAACATTTTAAAGACCGACTGGCAAGATTGGCTCCATATTTACACAGACGCCTCTAAAATGGAGGGTTCAGTAAACGTTGGTGTTGTTGTGTGGATTCCCAGGTATCGGATCACCCTTAGCTTCAGTTGTCCCTCTACCTGGACCATATTTTCGGGTGAAGCTATTGCTCTGCTTGAAGCCATCAAATTCGTTGGATCACATAAGGTCCCGAAAACAATAATATTCTCAGACTCTTATAGCTGCCTCCAAGACCTTCTTAAAATTCCTTTTCGCACTAGAGATAACTTTCTTATCACTCTAAAAATTAGAGAGCAGTTGTTGAAAAGCCTTACACTTGGTTTAGATATTAGGCTTGCATGGATTCCCTCCCACCGGCGGCATAGCAGGAAACGAGGGAGTTGATTTACAGGCCAGGGATGCTATCAATCTTGGCCTTGGTACGTAGAATGAAAGTTTCGCTCGTGACTCCTTCGGAATTGGAGGACTAAATCTCATCTGAAAGAAAAATGGACAGAATTTTGGAAAAGTTCTTCCTCTCTTATTGGTCATAGATATTTTAACATTCAGCAGACTATCCCTGCTAAACCATGGTTTTTAAATATCGTGAGTTTCCCAAACATGCTACCTCAACTGTTATTCGCTTGCGTCTGGGTCACATAATTTCTCCTGTATTTTAAATAAAATCAGAGTCAGGGATCACTCATTATGTGAGTGTGGTCTGGAAGAAGGAACTGTGGATCATATATTTTTAAATGTCCTAACCTTTCTTATTCTTTGTATGATTGTCTTCCTTCAAATATCTCGAAACCTGTCAACATGTCCTTTTATTAAGTTTAGTTGATTCTCCCTTTATATATGAACTTATTAAATATATTTTAATTAATAATATTAAATTATAACCTTATTAGAAAATAACCTTACATAATAAATAATAACATGTAACGTGATTATGGAGGGTAGAGGTAAACGTGACATGCGTAGCTGTCATGTTAGTACTTATATATTATATATTTTTGTCTTTTTATGTATTTTGTCACGGTTGATATAATTATCATTATTATTTTAGTTTTACTAAGAACTTTCAATTTAGTAATTATTACTATTCAAGGTTTTTTTTCTTTTGCTTTTTTATTTCATTCGTATATGTTATCTTTGTTTTCATATTCACCCGGCCTAAGACCTTTTTTGACATATAGCACGTGTGTCTTCTACCAATGACAATGCTTTTCAAACTTGACATTGGCATAATTATCGTATAAACGATACAGCCAAATAAAATAAATTGGATTGGATTGGATACTATTGAACGAATATTAAAGATACCTGTAATAAAAAAAATATATAATCAATAAAGTTCGGTACCATGATAAGTCATAATATCGTACATCGGTAAAAAGAGTCATAACACCAGAAACGGATTTTTACACATAGCCACAGTCATTTTCTGCTTCTCGTGTAAAAATGTCCGTGGAATTATCTGAAAATCCCTTTTTTGTGCTGTGTCTATTCCTACCGACATGCGGTATTACGTAGTTCATGTACTTTATTGTGTTACCACATCTACGCTGGACAAACTTGTCTTGGTCCAATTTTTAAAGGGTACAAGATAATATTATAAGGTATTGGTATTTAAAATAAAATATAACGTTCACAATCCCTTTGAAACTTGCATGAGTAGACTAGTATATCTATTTAATTTTAGAACAAAGTAAGATGCTCTAATACAAGCAAAGTAAAAATGCAAGTTACTAGGCACCGACATAAACAAACATTGCGTAGGTCATAGGAAAACCCTTGTCAAAGGTAAGAATATACCTATTGACGGATTGAGATGATATTGGCATTGGCAGAGAAAGTAATCGTCCCGAAACTCATCCACCCATTACGCGAATGCTATATAAGTGGGTGGCATTTCCTAGCACCCATCATTACGTGCATGCCCGCGACCGGCCAACGGTATCGCATTATGAACCAATTATCGGTAGGTATAGTCAATTAAAAACTCTTTTTTTTCAAAATTCAGTGCAACAACAAAACGTTTAATGGCGGCTTTTTGGCGCCAATGTGAAAGTGTTTTTGAAAAACTGGACGTGAGTGATTGTGAACTGAAATATTAAGAAGTGATTTGTAACGATATTGATTTTCAAACATAGCAGTGCTTAACAAAAACTTTGTGGCAATATGTTTGTGGTTTATGCGTGAAAATAATAAGTTTTGATTTTTTTGTGTTACAATCGAGTTCATTTGTTCCGGCAGTGTATGTTGTGTAATTAACTACCATAGTACACGCAAAAATATGTGAAAATGATAAGGAAGAAAGAAAATTTTAAAATTGCGCTATCAAGTGATTTACTACCATCATAAATAAAAATTGACGTAAAAATCTACTTTAATCTTGGCTACAAATACACTTTCCTCTCTTCATCATCTCGATGTACTTAATCTTTGACCTTTTATTTTTTTATAATTCCGGTGAAAATTGTGCATTACATAAAAGCTTATGTAATAAATATTGGTGATATTTAATTAAGTTTGCTTTCAATATCTCTTAATGTTGAGCATTAATGCCTATAAATTAGATTCTATTGGCTACCTACAACAGAATATGTTAAATTTCGTGTATTATATTAAATAAGTAAATGTAATAATGTGCCGAAGAGCAAAATTTTATTTTATTCATATCTTATGATTTTATCTAAGTAACTGATTAACGGTCACTTCATTATGAATCGTATACAGAAATATGTCACTGAAGAAAATTTGAATAAGTACCGCAGAACAATATTAAAAAAAAAATCTAACCTTTTTTGAAGCTGAAAAACCACTATCGCTACCACCAGTCCGGGGTGAGTGGAATGGTTTCACCACGATGATTTCATCGGTTTTACGGCCCAAAGTCAATAATCGGGAATATACCATCATTGGAGCGAGCATTGGGCCGAGACGAAAATATGTTTCTAGAACTTTTTATTATTTTATATTGCGTGACACTATTTAATATTGCGTGAAGACGCTTATCTATGCGAAATATCTGCATCATCCAAATGTCGTAGAGGCCACTTTATATGCCATCTGGAAAAATCTGTTGTAATTTCACAAAGAATTCCGCTGAAATGATTATTTATAAAAAAAATCACTAACACTTAAATTAATATAATATCGTATTTTGCTATACATATTAAATAGAGGGAAGCCCCAACGTTAAAAATAATCGTTATTAAAATACAATTAATCAAATGTTTGGAAGTAAGCCGGTTCCGCTGCGCCGGAACGGAAAAACAGCTGTTAAATACTTTCCTGGACATCAAAAAAGCTAAATAAACAATGGTATCACTTCACCTTAAACGGTAAAATACGGAAATCGCTTGCGTGTAAGAAGACACACGCACATGCCAATTGTATTACTTAAAAAACAATGAGAAAAAATTTATCACAAAAAGACTGACATATTTGTGGCTTATTCCACTATAATGGTCTGTTTTATCACGGTTATCAATTATTAATATGGATTTAATTCATTTTTATTTGCTGACGAGACATTGATCGATGTTGTTTCCTAGACACTGTTAGTTACAATAATTAACGATTGTTCGTTTAAACATTTCACTTTAAATTTAAACCTTATGTCATTATCCGATGTTATAAAAAAGAAGAATCTGATTAAAAAAACCCACGATTTCTTTGGAACTTGTTTCTACGCTACATTGCATTCTGGTAGTAGCGCAAAATCACATTAAGAGATAAAGTAACCAATCGTACATTCGACTAATTGCAGCTTTATTACTCTTACACATATAATGCTCTTACAGGTGTGATTTTATAATAATCACAAAGAGTGTGTTACGGTAAACAAAATACTATGTATTTTACATACCACTGAAAAATACATATTATGTACCTGCTAATAAAGATTTATTATATTTTAAATTCATATTAAATTCTTTCCATTGCCCGAGCATGAAAAATTTCCCAATCATTGCTTAAAGTGATCAGCGGATACATACTTTTTTCTGCTGTAAAATGTTAGCACTCAAAACCGTACCGGAAAACAGGCCTTTTAATCCGTACATAGCCTAGGGAATGATTTGTTACATTAAATACTCTCACGGTTTTATTGTTGCAGACGGCAATCCTGATCGCTTTAGTGATCGTGAATTACGGAAGTGGAGTTGCGGCACACGATGACACCAAGGCCGATCAGCTCGCCGAGGAGTCAAAGCTCCGAGCCGTCACCATCATCGAGCCCAAGTACGTAAACCCTAAACCCAACGCGACGGCCACCAACGCGACTGTTCCGCAAACAAAAACCATCAAGCCGGAACAGCGCCCGCCCAGCAAGCCGCCCATCACACCCGACAAATTGGGCAAACAAATATACTACATGGACATACCGCGCCCGTACTACGGACACATACAGAAAATACCGCCGCCACGACACTACCCAAAACCGCCACTGAAGTTACATCACTCACCAAACTCAGTTTATAAGTTTCCTAGAGTGATACCGTTACCTCCACACCTCCAAAAACGTTATTACATCAATAGGCCGATGGTGTTCGCAGCGTCCAACGCTAAGGCCACTGTCGCGAAAAGTCCTAAGTTCAGCTTGCCGGTGCAAACCATTAACGGCATCAGGACGGACTTTGTCAGACCGCCGAATTATTACAACATGACAACAACAACAACGACCACAACTTCCACAGAGGCGACCACCACCACGAAGGTACTCAGGACGAAACGAATATGGCCCAAACGGGTGATAGAAAATGATAATACGACTCTACACAACACCACAGTGACAAGCAACACGACAAACATCAACAACACATTAGACGAAACTGATCACAACACATTAGAGAGCGTCAAGCGAGTTAGATTCGTGCATAGAAATACTACTAAGACGACGACGACAAGCGCCCCTTCGCTAACTACGCGAAGCTATCATCCGGTGACGAGGAAATCCAAAATAAAATCTACCACCACTCCAACGCTCAACTTCACGGCTATAGGCCCCAACGATTGGGTGCCGATGGTACCGTCGCATTTCCCCAAGCTTCACAAGCCAGTCCCGACGCCAATTGCCAAACGTTCAGACATCGTAGAGAACGGTGTAACACCGGCTGGGAAGCAAACTCTATACCTACAATCATTCGGACTGGTCCCCGTACCGCCCAGCGCCGCACCGGCAATGACCAGAAAAAAAATGGTATTCTTTAAACGAAAACGCCAACTGAACCCGTATTATTCTGGTTACAGCCCGAATCCGGTGCGCACGCCCACGCCCTACTTGTACGGGGACCTTCAGACGGATGGTAGCCACAGTCGGCCGAAGGTAGTCACCAAAATCAAACATCATCATCACCACCACCATCACAGATACATAAAAACTGTTGAGAAACCTGTCAAAATTCCATACAAGGTGGAGGTTCCCAAGCCTTACCCAGTGCCCGTTGAAAAGAAAGTGCCAGTGCCCGTTGAGAAAATAAAGGTGGTTGAGAAACCGGTACCGTATCCCGTCACTGTAGAAAAGAAGGTCCCGTACCCGATAGGCATAAAAGTACCTCATCCTGTACCTGTGAAAGTCGTCGAGAAGGAATACGTGCCTAAACCTTACCCGATAGTGCATCACGTGCCGGTGATAAAGCATATTCAGGTGAAAGTACCGCATCCCGTGCCAGTACCCGTGGAGAAGAAGGTGCCCTATCCAGTTGAGTGAAGGTACCGGTCCCGGTTGACAGGCCGGTACCGGTGCCAGTTCCAGTAGACAAAAAGTGCCTTACCCAGTACCGGTGAAAGTGTTGGTCCCACAACCATACCCAGTTGAAACTAAAGTGCCCTATCCGGTTCAGGTAAAAGTAAAGGAACCCGTTGAAGTAATCAGACACGTTCATGTGAAAGTACCGGTGCCTCAGCCTTATCCGGTTAAGGTTCCCCATCCGGTACCAGTCCCTGTGGAGAAGAGAGTACCCTACCCAGTGGAAGTCGAGAAAAAGGTGCCCGTACCCGTTCAAGTTCTTGTTCCGCAAAAGGTGGAAGTGGAGAAGCGAGTGCCGGTTTACGTGCCGAGGCCCTATCCGGTTGAAAAGCGGATACCAGTGCCGGTGAAAGTACCGTATCCTGTGAAGGTACCCGTGAAAGTCCCGGTTCAGGTGCCAATCGAAGTGCCGGTATACATCCACCACCCATACCAAATATATAATGACGATCAATACGTTTCTAACATCGTGTCATCAACAGACCATGTGACTAGTAGCCCGCACCACACGGTGACTGTCCACGGGAATACTGGATTCACAGGATTCCAGTCCCGCTCGGACAAACCCGACACAACAACAGTCGGTACTAAAAGTTAAATTAATTTTAATGTTGTAAATAAAGGGCTTATTGTTTCAAACAGTTTGTAAAGGAAGAAAAAATTATCACGAAATTTGCTTTTAATGTATCTGGCAAAACCTTACAAACAGTTTAAAATAATTCCCATTGTATATCAGAGTCTTAGATTAAACGTTATCGTTGTAGTACCTTACTGTAGAAACTACGTTAGATAAGTTATTGTTGTGTTTGTGTGGAATGATAAACATCGATTTGAGTAAATGTATGATGCTGTGATATTCCGAGTGTTTTATTAATATTTTTCAGGTATGTGGAATTGTGAAAAAAAATTATGAAGACTCAATAATTTTCCCTTTCCGATCTCTCGTCTGTACAGGTATAGGACCGATGGGCTCTGGACCCAGTGTAAGTATTTTTGGGTGGGTGACCAGTATACCTTCTGCTCCCTTATCTACATTCTGCAATAAAAAAGGGGATGAAAAAGTTTTGTTTAGCTCTATCTGTCGCTAATATCTTAAAGATGTTACGTTTTTATGTGACTAAGTTTACCACCAGACACCCGACAAAAGAGCATGATATCGATGTGTTCTATGTTGACGGGATCCTTTTTCTGAACTTAGCCAGCAGCAAATCGAGCCGTTGCGCATGATATTCCAGCTATAGGTCTAACCAGCTCAACTCCTTCCAGAAGCTCAGGATCGGAGAGCGATATCGAAGAGCACCATCAGGCTGTGGATTGATTTGCCAGCATACGTGTTCCCTCCTTTCTATAACCTGGGGTCCTTTAAACGGAGCGTGAAGAAGCAATTATGCAGGCCGGCATGACTGTGCCGACCGTCCAGAGATGCTTGTATCTTTGGTCGGCCGGCACTTTCTATGGGCTTCACTTCGCTTAACATCAGCTGCAGTGAAGCCAGTTTGCCGAGCTTCAAAAAAAAAAAAAGAAATAGATGGTTTCTTACCTGTACTACTATGTTCTTATAAGCTCACGGATCGACGCGTCGGGGTGATCCAAGTTGCTAATTTTGATTTCCCCCATAGTTGGTCAAGTACGATGACGGGAAGTTGGTGTATTACGATGTAGGGTACTAATCCGAATCAATTCGATTACCTGACCTGAGAATTGAACCCGCGACTTCACTGATGCGTTAGCACTAGAAGTCTTGGTCAATACGAATGTCTACCCAAGCCATTAGTGAGGTGATTGACTCTGGTAGCCTATAATTTTGCGCTAGCTTAACACCGTTCAACGATGACATCCAACTAGGCAGGGTGGTATAGAGTCTAGACGAAGTATTTTTTTATATGCATATATGCAGAGTGGTGTCTAATGGTATCTAGGCACCTTTTCTGCCTTCTAGTCGTCTAGGGCGTAGGAATAAGTTTTGAGGGTTTGCTTTGCTTTCGTTTGATAAAAAACCCTAGCCATAAGCAGTCTTGTTTATTTCGCAAAGTTATGCTTAGTTAAAACACTAATTTACTTGATCAATTGTAAGTCAAAACCTGCATCTCGCCTCTTAATAAGGTTTAAACTAGGAATCGATGATGTTTTTAACAGCTATTTAAGCAATTCTTAACCACCTCTTAACTCTAAAACAAGTTTATAAGTAAGACTAAAGATGCTAAATCCCACGCTCATTACCATATCACATATCAGTTTACTAACCTATTTAAAATCACTTATAGTTTCATGTACAGTTGCATCACTAGACAGTTAATGTGTTAATAAGTGAAGATTACGCGCGGAACAGGAAGCGTCAAACGAAAGTGGATGGTCACAGTTGACTTACCACAAGATATTACGAGTAGTGTTTCGTTTTTAAAGTTGATAAGTGCTAATATTCATTATTACGATGAAATGGTCAAAACATAGTGTATTTTTATGAAATAATGGAAAATTGAGAATGGGTCATTTCATGGTTACTTAACTTCTTTGCCCAAAAATATTGATACCAGAGGCATTATTGCTCCCGCCCTATACCTAACAATGTATGAAATATGTTATAGGAACCCAAATGTATGTCTGGAAATACTGCAGGTAAAAGTCTCAGAACAATGACAAGCATAGAAGTAACACTATGACATTTAAGTGTACTCTGTCTTAGACAGCAAGAAATTTAATTGTGTTGCGATCCCTTCTGACATCTTATCGATATCGATAGATGCTTTGTCTATCGGCTATGGTAAATTCACAGACCTGCTAAAATAAACACTTTTCGGTCAGTCAACTACAAACCGTTGCAAATTGCTATTTTAGATAAAGGCTAAAAAGATATCAAAACCCTGATTTGGTATTCAAGTACCAAAAAGTCTGGGTATATAAAAGCACTCGGTAAAAAGCTGTTAAATTACAATAAACTATAGAACTACCGGCGTTCTTCCAGCTAAATTTTATCCAATTTTCATTTGCTATTTACAGCAGTTTCCATGCCTTCCGAAACGTCATTTACTAAACACAAAAATGGTTTAGCATTTAGATTATTAAATTAAGAAAATGTTAGAAATTTCGGAAGGAATGGAAACCGCTGTAAGTAACAAACAAGAAATCGGCCGGAATTTCGTCTAGGAGAAAGCCAGTACGCCTTCTGTTCTTTTCTGACTTTCTTAGGCATTAAAAGATACCCAAGAAGTGGGATTTGACAGAAGCTACTAAAATGGGACAGTAAAATTAAAACACAGTGGTATCATTCATGTCACATATGTTTGATAACTTATTTCAATGTTAATAAAACTTTGTCGAAATGCTTAGAGCAAACACGGTGCTGTTTTTTCCAATGCCAATTGGGACGAGCTATGGCAACGATCCATTTTTGCCTCATAGCATCATCTGTGGGGAATCTGCAATGAAACACATTGTATGAAACACACTATGAAAATCAGACACTTTCCTCGACCCCAGCCTTTGCGCACGGTTTCCAAGTGGCTTTTACCACTACACCACCGTATATTGAAAGTATAAGGCAATTTATGCAAAATAGTAAACTACAATATACATACATCTATGTTATCGACAGAATATGCAGCACAACACTATTGAACACGACTACGTAAATTGGTAAAAATGAAAAATACTTAATAATGACTGTATCGAATGGCCAACAGCTGATTATAATATGACTACAGTATAATAAAGTATAATTAATAACACTTTTTGCACTTATGTACAGGGTTTAAGCAAATATATTAGGTTTTTTGTTTACTCACGGATGGAAGCTGATGATTTCAGTTTCATTTTATTTACTAGAAGAATGAGATTTACACCCCACAATAATGCAGGCCATTGCTTGTTCCTAGGGCTATATTTTACTTAAACAGCACTGTGTTTTCATTAAAATTAACAACAAAAATATTAAACATGTAGCCACTTTTGACAAGCACGCGCTGAAGTATAACGTAACTAAATTGTGTGGGCGCGTTTGTGACATTGTTTTGAGATTGGCAAGTTGGAACATTTGACATTTTATTTGCTTTTTAATTCTTCATCATAAAGATGACCAAAGGTAACCATTTGATTATTTTAATGTGTACGCAAGCCAACCTTAGCAACATAATATTTGTCTCATTCTGTTCAACAGTTTTGGCCTATTTGAAAAAATAGGATAAGTATATGAGGGTAATTTAGATTCCTTCTATGCTTGTTCTTGTTCTGAGGTAAAAGTTTTATACATAAACAAGACATATGTCAGTTACAGCCATAGATATATTTTTGAATGTCTATTGTCAGTAACAGATGAACTGAGTTGGTAATCCATCAATATATTAGCAATCAAATAAGTATACAGTAAAAAAAAACTTAAAAATCGATTTATTATAAACCATAAATATTGCATAAGTCTTTACGTAAATGACATGTTTTTTACTTCACTTTAATGAACTTCCACTCCAGCTCATACACTCCCACTGATGTCTGGTTCTTCTCATCATAATCCACCCATTCTTTTTCAGATAAGTCCACATCTTCAAACTTCTTACCTGCGACAAATATCAGTATAAAGTATGTTTAGTCTAGTGCAAGATTCTCATTGTAAAATTCTGATTGATGGGGCTAGCAAAAATGCAAACAATTCTTAAATTATTAATAAAAAATTAAAAAAACATGAATGAATAACAAAAAATTATATTTATTTAAAAATTTTACTGATAATCAATATTAGGCTAATAGTATAAACAAAAAACAAATTGGATTACTCTATAAAATATAAGATTTCACTTGACATATACATTAAGATGCAAGTTTGATCATGTCTTAAATAAAATTCTGCAAGTCTTACCATCATCCTCTGCCTCAGCAATCCACCCAGACTTGGGCTCGAAATCCACTGGCTCCACCCCTCTGCAGTCAAATATTACAATAGTCTTGAACTTGCCTACATCATTGTTGGTGTATTGACCTGCAAGAAACAACTTTGAGATTGTTGCTAACAATAGCTTGTTTCAGTGAAATGAAACTATTTTAGGGATTTTTTTGTGGTTATTTATATTATTATTTTCACCCTGAGCTTTTGTCGGATGAAGAAAGTAAATGTCTTATAATTTTGATGAAATTAATAATGTCAAGGAGCATTAATCAAAATGTAAACCAAAGTATAGGTTAAATACCTTAATCAAGTTTAATATTATTATTGTCTATAAATAATTACAGACCTAAGTATCTTTAAAACTGAAGTATCTTATTGATTATGATACTTAAAACAACTGTATCATGTGGAGGCCTATGTCTATGTGTATCAATATTGCTGTATTAATTTAATACATATGTAGATCACCCTGCTGTTACAATATATAATAATATAATACTTTATAATAATAAACTGTAACTACTGGACATAATAAGACATAACATCTCATGTCTCAGGAGGGCGAGCGCAATGGAATATTAAACAATACTTTATAATTCAAGGTTTTGGATGGTGTTTCTACTGTTTATGGGCAGTCGTACCGCTAACCATCAGGCGAACGGCAAGCTCGTCTCGTCGTTCAAAGCAATAAAAAAAAATCACAATGTGACTCTTGTTTATACAAGTAATCAATAATGTATAATGCTATTATCTACAAGGGGTCAGACATCAATCATTTAGGTTATATTGTATGTACTTACCATTACTGCCCTCAATAACATCCATACTATTCTCCCTCGAACACAATTTGCATTTAATCAGCAGGTTTGTCTCCGACCTGTTGTGTTTTTGAGGTATTTTTTCAGCTTCGGTGAGATCGTGAAACTTTTCCGACACTTCGCCACAACTTCCGCACTTTAATTTTAGAAACCATTGGTAATACGGATGGTTTGTGTACAGTTTCTCTATGCATTCCAAATTTGCTTGTATTTGAAGGGCGATTTTAACCATTTTTTGTCGTGTATATTGAAATCTCACTTTTTAATTTCTAGAAAATGCAACACGAAAACAAATCAAAATGGACTATTCTGTCAATGTCATACGTAAAACGTCAGTGTCAATTCTGGAAATCCACAGATTATTAAATATGCTTATGTGTAGAATATAACTTCCTTGGTAGAAACTTATTCGGTAGTGTTTGCTCAAAGGGGAGAGAAAACATCCTAAAACATAACAGGTACAAAGGCAGAACAATAATAGCGCATTACCGCACCTTATTCATTTCATTCCTAGACATTTTTTATTTAAGGTGAATACAACAATATTAGCCAGTCACAACAGCTCTATGGCTACGCACTGCGAAGGCTGCCATGCCGTCAGCACTGAGAAACAGACTTGTTATCACAGCTTTACTCCGTCCTTAGATAAAAAACGTCTATGAATAAGAAGATTAAACTTTAAACGAAAATGAAGTTGATATTTGAATAACAATATATTTGGCTATTTTATTCATAAACACATCTTGTTGGTAGAATAGTTAATACTACAAGTTTCATCTCTATTCTATAGATTGAAGTGTATTACATCAAGCAAAGAATATAATTTATTCATACTTAGAGTAGGTAATAATTAATGTAAATACGACGTTTATCCGCGGGGCAAAGGCGCAATCCTAATGGAGTTTCCTTGAGCATCAGCTTGGAGTGTGAGGCCCATTTCTTGGAGTACTTCATTGTCAACAGGAGCTTGAAGAGTTATCTTGGATATCACCTCCTAAAATAAGAACAAAAAACACTTATGTATTCAGTATTATACAATATAATGAAACCTGCAAAATAAAATTACAATAGAAGGAGAATTTTAATTGTATCAATAATTTCAATCTGCCTAGCATGAAAAAAAGTTTTGAATAGAAAATATTTTGGCAAATATTAGTAAAAGTTTTTAAAAAGAAGTGCCTTATTTTTATTGTCTATCTATTTTTATAACAAAATATTTTATTCAGTTGATAGTATTATACCTGGTTTTCAGGACAATTTTCACATAAATTGCGCACAGCAAAAATGACCCACTGCATTATCACTGAATTAATATTAAGGAATAATTATATTCATTCATAAATTTTATTCTAATACTCATAGTTCTGATAAAAGATATGTAGAATTATTAAATTGTAGTTTAAAATTCATATAGAACTTAAATACACATTTATTTATTATTTGTAGTACAATCTAAATTATATTGGCTCCCAATAATACAAATTTGAAATTGATTCAAGGATTTTAAATTATTGATTGATGAAGTTGATTAAAAACTTATGTGTTGTTTTCAGATCGAAACATAAGACATTTTGTAAAATATCTGGAATTACTCTTGAAATCTGTAATGATATTAATTTAACAATTTTTAACTACACTTTAACTGGATAAAAGTTTTTTCTAACATAGTTTGAATAAGAGAGCCATGACATAATCGGAAGCAACTTTTTGATACATCAATTTGCCATCACTAATAAAGGTAATTGTACTGGAGTAATTTTTTCGACGTGAATGGTACTGAAAAAGAAGAATGTATAATAAAATAAGATAAATTATTTTAAAAAGGATACGAGGATTGCGAGCGTCGATGTTGCAGCAGTCGAGAAGTATCGGAATAACGTCCAGTTCCCGCATCTGGAACAAGAAATCACAATTATTTATTAAAACTTTAAAGCAATGGTGACAAAATACATTTATCAAAAATAAATATAAATACACATGTTACTTTTTAATTATAAAATATTTAACACAGAGATAATAATCCGTATCAGTACCTGTTTCTTGTTTTCAGGATTCTTCCAACACAAGTTAGCCAGCGTACGCACGAGAGCCGCCTTGAACCCGAACGCTACGTGTCTCTCTACAGTTTCAACGCATGTTACAGCTTTCTTAGGCGTGCTCATGTCGACTGCGCCCAATCTGTAAATTGATATTGACATTAAAAATAAAGAAATATATTTACTTAGGCAATGCAGTAATTATTGAGGTTAAAATTATCTTATTATTAATTGAAATATTACCTTGTCTTTTGAGATTCTGGCGAATCGATCTTCACAGATGGGACTTTATTTGCCGCATTATCATCAGATATTTTGACTTCTTTGGCTGGTTCGCTCTTCTTTTCCACATTGGCATTATCTCCCCTAGTTTTATCAGAAATTCCGAGGATCTTTTGTAACTGCTCACTGAGATCGAAATCCGTAGACAGGTTTTGACTTTTCTTCACTTCTTTTGGAGTGTCTGGGGATTGTTTCTGAGATTCAGTCTCTTGCGGCATATCTGCCAAAGGAGGAGATATTTCACTCGGCGACGCCTTTACTTCACTTTTGACCTCCTCTTTAGGTAAATGTATTTCTGTAGGCGGGTCATTGGGCGTGCTTTCCTGAGAATCGGTCCTGCTATTGCTGTTTGGCTGCAGATCAAGCCTTGGCTGTAAAGCGACTGGAATCACTTCCGCGATTGTGTTCATACTGCCGTTTGGCGACGATGAATCTATTATAAGTGGCGGTTCAGTGTCATCGCCCATGTCTATTTTGTGTTCAAGGCTTATTCTCCGTGTGGGTAAAGATATACGGTCATCGCCAGTTTTTGGTACCGAGCTACTGCGTTTGTATGCTACTTTAGAGAGATCTGCGTCAATTTTGACTGAGTTACTCCTGCCATTTTTCATTTCTGGCAGGGATTCGGTGAACTTTATAGGTTGTTGGAGACTGTCTAGGGTGCTTTCCAGCCTGTCCATGTATGGAGGCATTTCAGTACATTCAAAATATTGTTCGCTACTTTCGGATTCTGTGCACTCTGAGGTTGTCTCGTTGCAGGAGAGCATGTTGTCTGCAGAATCGTTTTTGGTTAAGGGAACTGGAACAGTTATCATTTTTATTAATAGTGTTATTATATAGTTAAAACACACATATGCAAAATATATAAATAATTATTTACAGAACAAAATGGTTTAATTTATATGAAATAATAATCATATGAAGAAATACATCTACAGAATACTATTTACACTTGATTATATTTGCCATTGGTTTTGGAGAAAAGCATTGCTGACAAATAATGTTAAAGACACTTTTATTAAAAAAAAATCCTATCTAATTACAAAAATTATTCAATAAACATTGCCATTTCTGACTTTAAACACACATGTATTTTTTAAGTTAGGTAATGTAAGAGAACATAAGTTATAAATTACTTACTTTCAGGTGGAGTAGTGGCTGCCATAACATTTTCATCATTAATAAGTTGTTTACCAGTAGCAGCATACAGTTTGTTTATTGACGAAAAGAAGTTACTACTCTGCTTACCAAGCGTGTGAATTGCTTGAAGAAGAACTGCAAACAATTAAATGCGAATTAGAAATAATAAATGAAGTACATTTAGAAATTAATGGTGTGAAAACTAGGAATTAATCTGAGAGACACTTTTAGTCCAATAATTTTAGTTTGTGTGTATACCCTCTGTTTTAACTAAGTTACCTGGTTGCTATATAATAAATTTAGTTTCTTTTTATGTGACAAATATATTTCCCTAATTAATTAAATATTGAAGGAAATGCATAGTATGATTGGGTTACTTACAAGCACAATTGATAAACAAAGATGTGTCGCTCTGCAGACAATCCATGTAGGCATCCATACTTGACGCAGTGGCAATGATCTCCAGTAGAAACACGACTTCTTGCGGTTCTATTGTATTCACGTATTTATCAACGGTCTTCAAAATACAATCAGATTTACTTTTAAACTCATGTGCCATGAACTTGACAAAGTTTACTGATACGTTAATATCTTGTGATTCATTCGACATCAGTATATTATATGCTAGGTTCAAAACCAGCATTCTACACTCTGGTTCAAGTTTGGAATACAATTTCTCGATGTAAGTATTCTCAACTCCAATAAGATATTCAATAATCAAATGTGGGTACTCAGTGTTGTCATTATTGTACATGTATGCTAATGAATTAAGTAACATAACATCATCCGCTGGCAACACATTCGGCTGACCTAGCAGGATATTGTACACAATCATAGCAGCAGCTGTTGCAATTTTGTCATTCTGTCCAATTAAACAATTTAATATTATTGTGTCGAATTTATTCCAAATCATGATTTGATTGAACGGGTTATTGACAACAAGGTTTCCTAATGTTTGCACAAGAACAGTCATGCATTTCATGAGCTCCTCATTCAAGAAATTAACGCTGGGGTGTTGGTATTCTGTTGCTAACACATACATAGAGTCTAGTATTGAAAGTTCTTTTGAGATATAGGTTTGCATTTTAGTGCCGGCAGCACCACAGGAACGAACCAGTCTGAGACATTGCTCGGCGACAGCCAGAGTGCTGCGATTGTATGAAGCCTGTTCAACATCTAATCTCATTATGTGGAGAACTTCAGCTATAAGACGCAGTGTATATTCTGATGCTTTTTTTCTGAAATGAAGGTTATTATTTGTAAAAAAAATTGACCAAAATGCCAGTGGTATATAGTAGGGATGTAACAAAGTTAAATTTATTGGGAATGAAAGTGTAATAATAACTGGAAGTTCCAACTTAAGTCAGAGTCGAAGCTCCGTAACATTCCTGGTATATAGTTTGTTCAAGAACAATAGGTAAATACTTGATTGTTGTTTGCAACCATGAATTTAAAACAAAGCTTGGAGGGATAAATTGAGAAGTCAGAAGACATAATCTAACTCACAAATAGGTTTATTGAAAATATAACATTCCATACCTGATTTCTAATTACCTTTGCAGTTTGATAATATATGTCAAATTTAAATACACTGGCCAGAGGCCAAATAAAAAATAATCACAGTGTGGCAAATTTTTCAATAGGAATATGAATAATATTTTACAAAGAGACTTCTATATATACCATATTTAGAAACTTAATTTGTTTATAAGTGTGTTATACAAAAAATATGCAATTAATATTCAAAATCTCTCATTAATATTACGTAAAACATGTAACAAAGATAACCAAAGAATATTATGAAAATAAACAAGAGGCTACGTAGTGCGAAAAACTTTTAAGTAGCGAAAATGGATTTCTATTAAAATGTCTGGCCGTAGATTTGACTGCAACGCTTTTATTTGCATCGTTTTAGGACCGGGGATTCAAAATAATATCCTGAGGATTTAATCATGCTATTAACGTGGTAGAATATAAGCTTACGGTCGTAGTCGGCCAGTTTCGGCATCGCGAGAAAGTTGCGCCTCCGCGCGTAACATCTCCTCTACAGCGTCCCATTCTCCTGTCTCCAGCTGGAAATTAATTAGCTTAGCGTCTAATAAAATTTCCTCCGCGAACCACACGCTTTTATCTCGAGACATTATGAAAATTGAAATAGAAATAAGAAAAATAGACGCACATTTGATAATCCTGTTTGACAATTAATGTCAAGTGACAGATGTCATGTGGGAATTGATATGTCAGATGTGATCATTGGATGTGATTGACAGATATATAAAAATGATAGCAACACATTAGACCGAAATAGATATATAATCGACTAAATCATTTATTTCGGTAATTTATAAATTATAATGATGTTGCCGCTGTAAATAAACGAAATCATAATAAATCTAAAATGCGCAATCTTGTTGGTCCTACTGGATATTTAGATACTACCACTGTTTTAATAACGATGGTTAGGTAAAATGATTTTATATATATTTACAAGTAGCCGTACCCTAAGGTTGTACACAAGTAATAAATATTTTCAGTTTTCTTGAAAGCTGGCAAATGACTATGTAAAATCTTTTTACTTTTTACCCGCCTGTATAGAAAACATAAAGGAAATCTTTACGATTTCCTAGTTTGCAATTTTAATTATAATCAGTTTTTATGATCTTGTTGTTTGTAATGAATACTTCACGTTCATAATTTGTATAATATTTTCTTTTTATTACCACAAACATTCAGTAATATTACAAAATAGGTAGTTTTTTTAGAAGTAGTATGTTCACCCTGAGCGGTGATAGTCGCTTGCTCCCGCCCCCGCACCACCGTCGGTCGAACGAACAAACGGCAAGAATGGCATTTGTGCGTGAAATTACAACAGTTTTTATGTGAACAACTGCATATTTCTCACAATAACGACTTGGACCGGCGACCTTTGCTGCAACAGTGCAATTATAATACGAAGTGCTACGTTATGTGTTGTTTTAGAGCGTTTTTGTGTAGAAAATTTTTTAAGTGACTTGTACGGGGTGGTATCCCGTGGATTTGGTTTCGTTGTGCCGTGCAATAATGGACATGCTTCCCGCTAACATCGTCGGAATTTAAAACATTCGGTGAGTCATCAACGTTTTGAGAGGTAAACTCGCGTAGACAGTTCTACTGGTCTTGCATTCTCTAAAAATATCTTTTGTAAACTTGCAATGGTATACGGTGTCGTTTTCCTTTCGCTATTTATAACGTATATATTTTGTTTTGTCCAACGCTTCCTCATATTCTACGTGGGAAAGAATGAAAACATTCCTATTTTATTTTGGTTACACAAAAGTTCTATATTTTGCGTATGTTTTGTTGCTTTTATGTGGTAATCTCTGTGAATAACTTGTTGTCTCCTTCGAAACCAGTTATATAATTGAGAAAATAAATATTTAAGTGTTTGTATCCTAATCAGTGAATGAAAAGTACTACTTTCGCGTTCCAGAACTGTCCAAAACAGCTTAATTCAATGCTGTTATCAAACAGTATCATTATCAGTGATTTGCATCGTTATTGCCGCTTACATAGCTCTGTGTGTAAATATCATAGTTTCATTTTGATATGTCAGAACTATCTAATCCATGTAATATGTGAGACTGTGTCAGTAACTCACACTTTCCAGTAAGTTGACTTATTTTCCAAGAAATGTAGCAAGGTCTTCTAATAGCTGTTGTAATCGGTTAAATCCTATGCAAGAAATGACCAATGATCAACACTGTAATATAAGAAGACAGATATTAACTAATAAATTATCAAAAAAAAACTTCATAACTTGACTGCTAGTGTCATCCTCTCTCTATATTCAGAAGACAAACAAAAGAACCTAAAAAATAATGCTTCCCATTATCTATGTGAAATACCAATTGTCTCTCCCTATACCACATTCATGTGAGGTTATTGAAACACACTTTAGCCAAACATTGCAGAAACTTGCTTAATTGTCACAACTGGCTGCTTGCTTGACAACAGCTCCTCTGTGAAATACTCAGGGTTGATTAAAGTGTTATAGTCTGGATTGACAAATAAGTATATTATATTAGTTTACAATTAATATTTTCATCCATGATTATAGACATTAGTATTATGATATTAAAGGCCAAATACAAGATGCAAGTAAATTTTATTTGTCAGTCTATGATATTAAACAGCTAATGTAGATAGGGCTCATTTTATTATTCGGGATCATGGAATATTAGAATGTGACTTTTGTATTTGGTCGGCTTATACATTTATATGATGAGTAGTATTTACTCAGGAGCTTTGAAACAGTCCCTAAATGTTTATTTACAAGTATAATAATGAATTAAAATAGAGTTTTAATTCAAACCTCAGCTGTCAAATAATTAATTTTATCTGAACCCTAAATTATTACATTATACAAATAATATTTATGTAATTTTTCTTTGGATAGGTTACAAGAGCTATTAATGGAATTACTGAAATAAAAATAAAATACTTTATTTATTACATAGGTGAACAAAGTTGCACTTATGATACATCAAAACAATTTGTAAGAATAATTATTATTTCTAAATAACACTTAAGATCACTTATATAACTATGGACATTTTAAATTATAATACAATAAATAGATCTAAAAAGTCTTTCATTATTAGAAAATTATAATTTATGATATATATAATTACAATATATAATATATAAAAACGGCTGAAATTTGTATGGTATAAAAGATTGACTTAAAAACTTATTAAACCACTTTCATTTGTTACAATTGATTATGTCATCAAGTGATACATCTCTGTTGATAAATGTTACTTATTCACAGAAAGGATGTGTATTGCCAAACCACATCTAAACATTGAATCATTGTTCGTATTTATGCTTATGTTATGTGTTAGTAACACTGATTTGTTAAAAAATTTAAGAAATTTTATTATTACAATTATTTTTTAAGCATATAATTATTTAATTAAAAAATGCATGTATAACTTGGGATATTATAGCTTCTCATTACTAACAGAACTCTCTGAATCCAAAAAAGATAAACTTGTTGTTCATATAGTACAAATTAAACTTATACTAAATCCATATAGCTTATTTGTACAATTATTATATTTGGGTTTGTTCCTTCTTACTCAACTAATATTTTGAAAACTTTAATCACTCAATGCCAAAGCCCAGTAAAGGGAGAACACAGTTGACAATCTAAAAATAAATCTTAACAAAGAAATACGTATACAATGTAAGCATCACCTAATAATCTGACCTTATTCCGCCCTTTGTGGAGGTGGGACAAGCATAATTGGCTCACTGAATAATTTAGCTCAGAAGCCCATGAAACATTTGGTCCAATGGTTTATTTCTGGACTATTTTAGAATTTATTTCTATAATGTTTAGGATTGTTTTGTTGAAGATGTTTTATCACATGTTTATTAAATGTTTGACTGTCTGAATGTTAATAATTTGTGGTCAACTAAGAGAATTTATTGATATAGTACATTGTGACATTTTGGTAGTTATAAATTCTTTTCTTATTAGAATAATCGTAAATTTAGTATCGATAAACATTGAATATAATAATTGTGAGATAAAAGTAATTTAGTTATTTTTTTGTCCATATTGCAAACAATTAAAATAAGACTAATAATGTTTTTATGGACATATTGGCTATATTATTTACTTTTAATATTTTAACTATGTAGTTGTTTAATATAAAGTAATCAGATATTCTGGTCTATAGTCTCTTTGAGCAGTTAAAAATCAAACTTGTATGTCAATATAATCTAGTATGACCGTGTATGTCACATAATATTTTGCGAAATGATAAGGGAAACAAAACCTATACCTATTTTCTGAGCTATAGATAATTAGTGTTAGAAATCTTTTTAATTTTTCATCCAGAAATTTCAAATCACAAACACATGAGTAGTTAATGTAAAAATATTTATTATAACTTTAATATCATAGTTACTCATACATTAAAAAAAAGTCAGGAAAATGATTTGCTAATACTAAACAAACTTTCGCATTATGAGTTGTGAAGTTATCTTGAGTCTGTGTATGATTCTAATAAGTATTTTATTGTATCATGATTCCTGAAATTACGCTGTTTATAGTGCTCTTAGTAAGAAAACATTGTATAAACGTAATTTTCAATTTTGAATAATTAACAATTTTGCCTGCCTGTGACATACAATAAAATGAATGTTTCTAATTTGCAATAATTTTCTGAAATTATAAAATGTTGCTACACATGCTATTAATATAGTGACACATCTTTGTGGCATCCCTGGATTAGTTTCTGGTTATCCAGCTTCAAGCAGTCTTGCACAATGCTACCAGTAAGAGATAATCATAAAATGAAATACTGAGTGGTGTAGTTGGGGTACGACTGCAGTACTAAGTTCTCGGGTTCTATCCCTAGGCCAGTGATATTGGTTTTTGTACTCAATATCCGTCCGAAGTCTGGAATTTTTTCCCGATGTGGCGATAAGCTCGCCCCCTATAAAATCATGGGATGTAACATACACAGTGGAAAGTGGGTGCACCTGTTGCGCCTCTGCTTACCCCTTCGTAGCTAAAGGCGTGTGCATGTGTTCTTACAATCAGATGCACTGGCGTCACATAATCATGTCTGTATATTTAAATTATAGATACTACAAAGACTCGGGCTTAAATCAATTGCTCAATTTATTATGTTTGAACGTGTTACATTCGTTGCTGCAGGTTTCCATCTGGGATGGATGAGGGGTTGCTGAACGACTTGCTGGAGTGCTCCGTGTGCCTCGAGCGGCTGGACACCTCCTCGCGTGTGCTGCCATGCCAGCACACCTTCTGTCTCAAGTGTTTGAAGGTACGAACTGCTAGTGGAACACCGATTGTATAAACTATAACGAATGTAAAGTTTGCGTCAATAGCCGTACAGTGGAAAGAGGGGAATAGGGATGCATGTCGTGAATACGGATAATGATTACCTATACTTATGGAGAGGAAAAGTTTGTGAGTATGTATGTAGGTTTACGAGTCAAACTCTGAAACAACTTCACTGATTTTGAAAATTCTTTTACGAATAGGAAGTTAAATCATTTCTGAGTGCTATTTTTGTGGATTACATCTATCTATATCTATACTTATAATAAATCTGTAGAGAGGTCAATTCTGTACATGAAATATATTTCCAAAATAACTATCAGGGGGTGATTAGGGAACGATACTGATGCCAAAAATGCAATTAGTAATTTTTTTGTCTGTCTGTCTGTCTGTCTGTATAACCGTTATAGAAACAAAAACTACTCGACGGATTTTAACCAAACTTGGTACAATTATTTGTCATACTCCCGTGCTGGTTATAGTATACTTTTCATCACGCTACAATTAATAGGAGCAGAGCAGTGAAGGGAAATGTTGGGAAAACGGGAGAAGTTACTCCATTTTTTAAGCTTCCGTCGCGTGTGCAACCTTAATGGTTGAAGCTACACAGAAATCATGTATGACGGAAATGTTCTCCTTAAAATTATGTAAAAAATATCCCACGACAGCATATGTCTATCTTTTATGGTTGACTCACAATAACACGTGTAACTCCCGATAGCTTAGCAGTTCGAAGCTTTCTCATTATATTTGTCTACTCTTACGTTTATAACACTCTCAGTCATCCCTAATTAAAAAAGTTAACATTATTAAATATTCCATAAAAAAGAATCATAGAAATCGGTATAGAAACACCAAAGTTATCCATGAAATACGCTAATAATAAGCCATCATGCGTGAATACTGAATCATGCTATAAGGATTATTTTTGTATATATATAAGGTGGCGAACGCACAGGCAGGTGGCTTGCTTGGCACCTAGAGGCTAGCCAATCACCTAGCGAGTAGCTTCGTAAAAAGAACATTCTCGAACGTTCGCGACCGGCTCCATTTTTGAAGTCCGAAATCCACGCGGGCGAAGCTGCGAGCGGAAGCTAGTTTATAATATTTTTGCTAAATAGTTCGGTTACTATATGAAATTAATGAAAAGACCAGCATTGCGTCCCTGCCTACACCAATTCACCGTACGCCAATAAAGCAGGAACAGCATGCAATCAGAGTAATGGTCGCGGGAATTTATCTACTAATCAGAAAAATACTGTTTAATTTCAATAGAGTTGAAAATGGTGTACAAGATAATAGGTTGTCGGCGCACGGATAGGAATTAAAAAAATCTTTCGGGGTTTAAAATAATATCAACCCTTCTCTACTGCCAGGAGGTAATGGTCCACCACATTGGCCTAGTGTGGATTGGCAGACTTCACATACCTTCCAAATTTCTTATAGAGAACTTCGTAGGTAGGTTTTCTCGCGATGTTTTGCTTCACCGTTAAGCAAGCGATAATTCAGCAAGGCACATACATAATTTTATAAAATTCAGGGGTGCCTTTGGGTACTGAATCTGTGGACATTCGTCTAGGCAGTCCGTTCTACGCCCAAAAAGACTATCGCCTATAACTGGTGTACATTTAAAGCGTGGTAGATTTAAAAAAATAATGGATTTTAACTGTAAAGTACTTAAAAGCATATGCAAATATCTGCGATATTATGATACTAATGCTGTCTAATTAGTATCATTACAGATAACTCACTTTTACATATTGTATGTACACACGTACGAGTGCAAACAGTCCACGTTTACAGTAGGATTTAATTCTTCGCTTATCTCATTTTACGAGTTGCTATATCGAACTTGCGTAGTTATAACAATAACATCACGATCTGTATTCTCTACATTCTACAATATAGATTCCACGCGGAATTTTTGTCGTGTTATTTCAATACGTGTGAATAGTCACGTAATGTATTAAATAGGAAATAATAAGAAATTTTGCGGCGTTTATTAAAGCAGTATGGAGCAGTGGTAAAGGGTGAAATTTACCGAAGGGGAACTCGGCACAACATATAGGTACTTCTTATATGCATTAATGCGGTCTGCAAATCGATCTGATGATTATTACATTTTACATAAGTTACAAAAGGGAAGTCGGCAGGAATTAGCTTGTATGGACCCTTCGCCACTGGTCTACGATATCATGAGGGTATCAGGAGGGGGGGGGGGGGGGGGTGCAAGGGCAAAAACTTGACACGACTCCGTGTCGTTTTATTGTGATTGGCTGAGAGATTAACACGTGACGCGTTGGACTCTCGATCAATCAGAAACATTCAAATTAAACGACATGGACTTACGAGTCGCGTTTTTTGGGACATTCTAAGGAGCATAATAAACGCAGCGATAACCTAGTTGGTTGTGGAACGGACTGCTGAGACGAATGTCCGTAGGTTCAAAACGCAAGGGCACACCTTTGAGATTTTTTTAGGATTATGTGTGTATTCTATGTGAGTTATCACGTGCTTTAACGGTGAAGGAAAACATCGTGAGGAAACTTGCATACCCGAGAAGTTCTGTGTAGGAATTTTGAAGGTGTGTGAAGCCTACCCATCCCACTAGACCAGCGTCGTGGCGGACTAATTTGTCATGCCTCTCAGCAGTAGCAGAGGCCCGTGCCCAGCAATAGGACAGTGTATAATACAGGGCTAATATTATATTATAATGTACATATATTAAATGATAAACGCAATAAATACTTGTAAAGATGGCACGCATCGCGATTCAGTTGCGCTGGTTCACATTCATTGATACTACAATGATGATTGTTATCGTAAACATTTCACTATCTACGCGTTGAAGACGCACGGGATCCAATCAAGCCGTGCGTAGAGTCATCATCTAGCCTATATAAATACCATGTGCATAGATATCGAACATTAACAATGTATTGAGGATGGCTTGTTGAAAAATCTCTGTTTCAGACAATTATTATCACTCAAATGTTATCAAAGGCGAAAGTAAACAAATCCTCAATAATAACGTGATTAATGTTCCGAAGCAGAAACAGATGAAGTGGGTTTTGTCACAAACTGAAAACTATTAAAAAATTATGAAGCGTTAGGGTTGGCACCTTCGAGTTAATAGCGAAATTAAATACAATTAGTGTTAAGAGGCCAGCTATCACCGCTACGCTAGGTTTGGTTTAATTTAGGTTAATCTATATTTATATACGATTAACATCTCATAGTATTTATCTTCGGGCGAAAATTGTTTCCAAAATTACGGACTCGAACCTTCCTGTATTGGACTGTTGACATAGTCCGATTATGTAATTACGTTGACAATGTACGCGAAGGAAGCCCCTGTAGTGCAGTTTGACGTATTCATGTGAAATATATGTCAAAATAGTTAGTAATACTATCCTATTACTTAATAACGAGGCGAGTAGCTCGCTTGATGTAAACGCCACGTCTATTAAACAGGTACGTTTTACAGATCTTTTTATCATTAAACACTGATAATGAACTGGTCCCTTTATCTGGAGATATGACACGATGATTAGTTTCATAATGTCAAATTACATTGGTCCTTCGAGCGGAATATAACAGTGCGTGCACACTGTTGCTTGACGCAAAATAGACCATGTAAACACAGTACACTCAGTTCAACACTTACAAACGAATCGTGAGATCTACCAACAGTAGAACTCGAAACTACAATCTCGTTGCAAACCCATTTCCTGTATGGAAGTTGTATACAGGATACGAGTCGGATACCCGACACCGTCTGCAACGACCTTCATAAGGTCACAATGTACTTAAGTTAATGTACTACATCCCATGCGAAGTGAAATGTTCATTATAGATTGTATAACAAGTAACGTATTGATGCCGGCCGCCCTTTAGCGGGTACTCTGCTCACGAATTAAGACGGCTAAACACAAACAAACGCTACCGGCTGTATGCTCGCGTACACAATTATTAGCTTAATTTATTATATAATAAATTGGTGGTTAGGTTAATAGAGCGTAGAGACGGTTGGGTTGTTGTATGTTGATAGCAAGACTTTTTTTTATTGCTATGAATGACTAATACATATTTAAAGAGGTGATCGCAAATCACTGTCCAATTCGGTCAACCCAAGCAGTTTGGTTTGATCAACCTCAAGGTTAATCCTGTTAGGTTTTTAGGACTGTTTGTTTATTGCTTTGAATGACGAGACGAGTTTGCCGTTCGATTGTGGAAAGCGAAAAGACCACCCATAAATAGTAGAAACACCATCCTACACCTTGAATTACAAAGTATTGTTTCTTATTCCACTGCGCTCGCCCTCCTGAGACATGAAATGTTAAATCTTATTATTTCCAGTAGTTATACTGGCTACAATTATACTGGGTACGTGTGATATACATTATGTTTCTAAATTATAGACGTATGTATAAAATAGTTGTCTTATAATTTATATCGAAGATTTATGTAATCTAAGAATGTCAACTTAGAATAAGACAGATTCGCTAGAAACGTTATGCTAGCGACTCGAAGTAATGGAATGTCTCTTGTGAAGGCATATGCATAGATAAATGGATGTGTAGCCCAGGTGCAACTGTCCTCGTACACCCCACCCAGGGAAATCATATCTGAATAATATTTTTCAAATAAAAATTTTGCTGCATGAATCCTAGTATCTGTTTCGAATATGAGGTCAAAAACACTTCATAATATACTTGATTTTACTCTCGGTTTTCATTTGTGACGTTTACAAGAATATAAGAATTAGAATACGAAAATTCAAAGTCGTTTTCAAAGAAAATGTAGCTTTTTGTTAATGAATGAATTTTAAAATGAGTTAAGTAATTCGACATATTATTACCAACAAACTATGTCTACGTAACATAGCTTTAAAGCACCTATTAATGAATGAATTTTACAATGAGTTCAGTAATTCTAGATATACATACATACATATATAATAAAGCAGGCACTTGCAGTAGCGGCTCGGGTCGTGGTTTACCATTTAGCGCGCATCTCGTGCGCATGTCGCGTGGTCGCGCCATGAATCACCACACAAAGTCCGATCGGATGAAATGGAAAGCTAAACACGTTGATAACTCGATAACGTCGATGGCTTTAAGATATTTGTTGGGGATCTTTGACTTGTGATTATGTAATCTGTGTTATTACGACTTAATGGCGGTTATGTTTTTATAAATTTTGATTATGAAAATCGATTATGGATTTTATTGTTAAAGGATGATTGTCGTATTTTTATTGTGTCCCATAAAGAATTCAATTGTTCGAGAGTTGTTACGTCACACATGGGTACGATATATATTTTTCGATTAAGAATAATTAATTCATTTCAATAAGTGTTAAATTACCGTAAATTCGCATACGTTAAAACGCTCCTAGCAACACGTGACTGCGACGCACGACTGGGCTCTGATACAGGCTCGTGATTTTCACCTGTGCCTGAAATGGCAGGTGAGTTTAAGAACCTTATCAACATTTTCGAATTACTAGAAGCAGTGCCGGATTTATATTTTTTATGAGTGTAGGCCACTTTATTTCTGCCGCCCCATGTAAGTAGGTTTATGTATGTAGGTTTCTAAAATATTTTACAATTTTCCATTTGTTTGTATGTAGAAGGCACTAAAGCTAATTAAACGAATAATAAATAAAATCCAGTGAACATCTTCCGAAATCTGCCGCCCCTAAGAGGCTGCCGCCCATAGGCCGCGGCTTACACGGCCTATTTGCAAATCCAGGACTGGCTAGAAGTCGAATATATGAGCTTGTAAAAACTCGCAATGACAGCTCCATTTCGTTCAGGAGCTACTTTCGACACCGACTATGCGATTAATAATATAAGAAGCAACCTACACTCTAATACGGACCGTGGTTGCTGCGATCCAAATTCAATGAGCTTTGTTATTATTAATACGTCTGATTACTAGGAACTATAAGGTAGTCAAGTAGTATAGCGTTATATAATATTAGTCCTATATTATATACTATCTCGCTGCTGGGCAAAGGCCTACTCTATTACTGCGAGGGATTAGGCCTTAGTCCACCACGCTGACCTAGTGCGGATTGGTAGACTTCATACACCTTCAAAATTCTTATAGAAAACTACTCAGAAATACAGGTTTCCTCACGATGTCCACCACCATTAAAGCAAGCGATAATTCATAAATAATACACACATAATTTTAGAAAAGTCAGGTGCGTGCCGTTGGAATTTGAACCTGCGGACATTCGTCTCAGCAGTCCGTTCCACACCCAACAAGGCTATCGCCACTTTTAGTTTAGTAGGAGCTAGGAAATAGGATGTATACTGGAGCACTTATGTGCCCGCCTGCACGCAAGCATCCTGTATTAAAGACCCCATCATCGCGGCTCGGAGTAAATACACAACAGTTTATAGCCGTCTCTAATCTAAACTGGCCGGTGTGTGCTTTGACTCACTGATTGACTCATACATGACCACTTTTATACATTTATACATACTAACTCACTCATACTTTTATACACTACATTAATTTAAAAACACTTCATTGTGTCAAGTTGTTTTAAATTGTTTTCACGATTGAGATGTGTTTGATTGTATCTGGTTGATGTGATATTAGTGAATCGTTGGCTGTTGAGCTGTGAATCTGAATGTAGGTTTGAGTCTTGTTATTTTAAAAATAGTGTTTAGAATTTAATGCATAGGAATAGTTTTTGTGATTAGTATTTGTGTTAATATGATAGAATCGTCTGCAATAGAATCATGGGATAAAAAAATTTTTTGGTGCAGAATGTTCGTATTATTTGCGCCTCTGATTATCTTTTGTGGTTTAAACCGCAAATATGAACCCAAAAAGTACTCAATATGCAGTCAAAATTCAATATAAAAACGCTGTGTTTTAGCGTGGTAATTCCAACTGCACAAGATACGGAAAACAATAATTAAATTCCTGTAATATTGCATCTCGATGATCCCCATCGATTTACGGGAAATACGAATTAGTTAATATAATAGACATCGTCATGTCTACCTACCATAAATGTGTGGAAGGATATAAACATCACGTTTCTGTTAAATAAATGTCATAGTCTTATTCATTCCGAAATTTAAAAAAATATATCTTGTTTTTTAAAAATCGAACACCAGACATTTGCCAACAGCATAATACGTATTTTCTATTTAAACGCAAATCTTTTCATCTTAGAAAATATATTTACGAGGCTTAGCATTCTTGAGCTAGGCACAGAAAAGACACGTTAAGTATAAGGCACAAAAAAAAGTAGAAAAATGCCCGGTTCCGACGCATACATCCTTCACGGAGTAACAAAGCGGTTCGGATTGGCGATACCGGAACGTCAATTTACTTCTTTTTTTTTTTTAATGAACAGCCTAAAGCCAGTTCTCGATACGAAATGTAGAAAAAAAATACGTGACGTTCCTTTCCCACGAGTGTCGAATTTCTGTGTATTACATTCTGGTTTATGTTGGCTTGTTCGGACCGTTGTCATGTTTTATTGATTGAATAGTTGCCGCTATAGATTTTTGGTAATAATAAGGTTGAGTTTTGTTTAACAATAAATTTCAATGTAGTTGGGGATGGATTGATTTCAGTGGTTGAGTGTTCTTTTTAACAGAAGCCGATTGTTGTTCTAATTATTTACTCTTATTGTATAGTAATTCGTAGAACTTATAGAATAAGTAGGCCGGCATAATTGTGACAACCCATAAAGGATACCTTTGTCCTTTACCAGTTGACATTTTTCTTGAGCTTCACTTCACATAACACCAGCTGTAGTGAAGTCACTTTGCCGAGCTTATTATGAAAAAAAATCAAGTGTAAGCATAGGTCATTGACTCTAGGGTAGGGAGGTTGTTTACGAACGTGGTAAGTTATTATCCGTAATTCAAATTAGCGGAATTCGTCCTAATTTTAGCAAATGTTACCTAGTAAAATTGCGGCTGTTACGCGTGAAGTTACTGAAAATAATAATAAGTACACTACAGTAATTTTATCTAATTATACCCAAGGTATTGTAACCAGTAGAAGACAGAACATTCACATATTCGCGGAGGGGAGAAGGCCAGTAAACGTTCGCGAGTCCTCATAGGGCTTAATATGTATTAACACACTGGACTGCCTAGGGCTGCAGCAAATGTCCCCCTGTGCATGGGCGTGCATTCGGTGGAGACCGAGCGCACAAGAATAGCCTCAGGGGGTTACATTTCAATATTAGTTATTCGTTCGATAAAAGCTATTTCAAGATAGAAAATTATCTATATACATAAAAATGAAACCCTATTTCCCTTGGTCACGCCATCACGCGCAAACGGCTGGACCGATTTCACTATTTTTTTTGTTGTGTTTGTTATTGTCAGGAGAAGGTTCTTATGGGAAGAAAAAAATCAAAAAATTGCGCGGAAAATTAGAAAATTTAAGAAAACTTAACGAAAATATTAATTTTATATAACTGTCAATTGTTTGAAATAACTGTCAGCGATTGACAGAATGCGCGCGTGCATACATAGTCATGACAGGGCAACGTTTGTCGGGTCAACTGGTCTCTTAATAAATAACAGTAATTGAATGTCTGTGAATTAGGGTTGTGACTGATATAATTTCGTCACTCACGTAAGCCAGGGTTGCCATCAAAGGGCACGATCGTATTGTGCCAAACTATTGGCAAGGGTTCAGCGTGCAACAATGCGAAGGTGAAGTTATCGAGATCGAACGTAAAGGTCGAAGTTGTAATCCCGAATAGTGTTACTGTATATCGGCAAATGTGGTGTTTCGTCCTAGTATATTAGGAATATTATGTTTGTCATTGAAAGTACACATTGTCTATTTCTATAATAATATTATAAAGAGGAAAGGTTTGTATGGGCTGATCACCGAAACTATTAAACCGATGTTGGAATATTCCTTCATTAATAGGTAACGCCACTTCACCTGAGATCTATTGGTTACTTTTATCCCGGGAAAATATTTCTACGTATTTTACCTTTAGGCCAGTCATAGATACGCTCATATTTCCATCCCCGTACGTCACAGTTTATTGAAATTAATGATTAGAATATTATTTTACTTGTTCATAATCCAAAAAATAATCGACCGCTGAATATTACAGCCTCAATACAACTAAAAGACAGCCAAACAGTAGAATTAAGATTGATGTAAAACGTTGATATTGCCAGTAACCCTGACGGACAAAATGTCCAGTTTCGCGTACGCACGGCGTTTATTGCCGGCACTAGCGTGTTCGACCACTTTCTCCGCCGTCCGCGAGATACGGCACGAGTGATGTCATTACGATATGGCGGAGTTTAAATCGTTTATTGTTAGGTATGCAATTGTGGCGCAACACGCGATCAACAAAGCCGCTAGCGCATGGAATTAGTTGTTATGGAAAAACATCGCTAATTCCAGGACCGCATGTCGAGCAACATGAGGCGCGTCAATTGTCTAGTTAATGCATGGCTCGGTGCCGATGACTGATTATTTATATAATTGGACGCAGAGCACGGACGGACAGCTTTTTCGTCTGATGCCGAGTAGCTCGCACCTGCCCGATGCCCATTCAATCTGGAATTCGGAATGTGGACTAACAATGTGGTGTATTGCACCGTACCTCCTCACCCTAAGGCAGATGTTTAGTTCTCATAAGGCCTAGTAATTACAGTATACCTTTTAAACGAGAATTGTTACTGGCTTCATGCCGTTTGCGATTAATCAAAGACCCTATGCTTTGTTTCTTTTTAACTTGCCCGTGTATGATTCTCATGAACAGTTTTAAACGAGCACAATGCAGTCCGTACAATAGCGAAACAAGCCGATCCGAGTGTAATCCCGGCGGTGTCTGCCGTCCACGCGCGGCCGTGTTGAAACTAAAACATAGAATATTCCAGAAAACTGGGTAATGAGGACAGCGTTAATAAAGAACCGCGCGAACCGGCCCAAAGCACATTTGTACGAATGTATTCCCTTAATTACAACCCGCTGAATGGCGTGCCGATGTGCCAAACGGGTCAGTTAGACCCCCCTCAGCCCGCTTGAGCCCGTTCGAAGCTGCCTTACTTGAATTAACGTCGATTTTTGGCACGTTATTATGCTTTGTGATTTAATTTAGATTTCGTGTTGATCGTTTTGCGGTCGGCTGTTTGACTTATGTCTCGTGCTCGTTTAGTGCATGTCTGATTTGACTGATGAGTAGATATTTGGGTCGTAGAAGCAACTTGCAAATATATTGGATTGTTTGCGTTGAGCGGCTGCAGTGCATATTTTATGTAGAGCGCTTAGTGACAGCTTCGCGGCGCAGTGGGAGATAAGGATTGAGACTATAGGGGGTTTTGTTGCTTATGCCGAATTAAATGTTATTGTAATTTCATACTTTTGTTTGGATCAGGACTACATTATGGTACAATATTTTTAATCATAAAAAAAATCCTAGTTCCCGATATTCAATATAAAATCCTTCTGTGAAAGACGTCAAGATTATGGAAGTAGCTGTTGGTTATTTTAATACTTTCTAATTACTTAATTTACTAGTAAGTATTTCTTATGTTTAGCGAATGTTAGACATTGAATTTACGAATTTTTCGCGGTATTTTATATTATAATTTCTCCCGACGTCCCGGACAATGTCCGCCCCGTGACCACGAAAGGTGCAAGGTCTTCGAAACGTCGGGAAAAAATTATAATATAAAAAAAAGCGATAAAATTCGTAAAAATAGTTTTTTTCCAATTACTAGTAAGTAAAGCGGCGATAGCCTAGTTGGTTGTGGAACGCTCAGCCAAGACGAATGTTTGCAGGTTCAAAACCCAAGGGCACACACCTCTGCCTTTTCTAAAATGATGTGTGTATTCTTCTTTGTGAATTATCGCTTGGTTTAACGGTGAAGTAAAATATTGCGAGAAAACTTACATACTTGAGAAGTTATAAAATTGAGGATAATGTGAAGTCTACTAATCCGCACTAGGCCAGCGTGGTGGACTAAGGCCTAATCCCTCTCAGTAGTAGAGGAGGCCCGTGCCCAACAGTGGGACAGTATATAATACAGGGCTGATATTATTATTATTATTGTTTTACTACTAAGCAGTAACAATGATATTAAATACTAGTAAACAATTAATTTGCTGGCGACGATGACTCACTCAGTCACCCTTCGATACCTCACCCTTTTATTGCTTATACTTATGACGCGTTGGCGTAATGTGCAAACAATGTGCACGCAATTAATGAGGATAATATGATAATAATTCTATAGTAAAATGACCACAATTTGGCAATTTTACTCGGAAAATTCTATTCACATAGCGCTAGTTTACTATTACGAGGTTCTATGTTATATTTGATTTGCAAAATGTATTTGTCACAATTTGCAAATTAAATATAACCTATAATAATTTAGTCTTTTTCAGCAAAAATTTCCAATCTCGAAATATGTATGAAGGCGGAATCAAATATTTGTCGTTTAAAATTTTTGGCAACATCTAAAATTTTAATTGCATTTTTGCACCATAAGTAATTACATAGGATCTTGTAAAGTGAGCCAGTGATATGCTATTGGATAAAACAAAACTGGAAATATTATTATTTCAACAGTTATGACAACTTGCAAGTTTTCAGTCGGTAACCAAACCAGATTATTCGCATTCAAATTTTTCCCAGTAAAGGTTTTTGAAAACACTAAACGGTATCACAGCGTATAGGACATGCCACATTGACTATTTTTAGACCTGTCAAGCAATTTTAATTTTTTACTAATAAATATCATAATAGTTTTAATTTCACAAATTGACTACATAATTCGTGTCACATAATTCGCCCCCTCCCCTCCCCCGCGCCAAGCTATTAGCGACCGTAAGGACCCTTCAATCCCGGGGCTGACAGAAACCCACGTCGCTGTCACTGCGCCCCATCAACTAATACGTCGGGTTGGCGTAAATAAACAAAGTCGACCCTCGGTGATGCACGCCAGATACCGGCAGCTAAAAATACCTGCCAGCTACTGGTATAGAAAGATTAACAGCTGATGATGTCAGTTTGTAGAGAATTATGATCGTGTCATCGTGGTCTGCAGTGTAATAATGTAAAGCGAGGTTTAGATTAGAAAAAAAACTTGCAAAAGTCGACTTTCGTGAGCAATTTTTAGCGTGTAAATAATCTTGGCATGGGGACTTATGCAAATTTTGCTGCAAAAGCTTGCAGGATTTGTAGGAAGTAGTATGTGTATAGAGCTGTTAGTGTAAACACATCTGGGACTTCTTGTTCAATATATTGCTGCTTTAAATTGATCCAGAAGAAAGAATATCTACGTCAAATAATTTGTATGGTAAATTAGTTCATGAACTTGGCTAGATCTGATTTGTGAAATGAAAAATAAAAGGCAATTAGTATATTTTCTTTGATCATATTTTTGTTTAATGATAATTGTCGCAAAAATGAAGTAAAGAACCAATGTAAATTTATAAATGTTTTGACCACGAGACGGCATATTAATAATCAATCAAGCTTATTATTCTATAGCAGGGATGGTGAACCAATGGCGTGTGACAAAATAATTCTGGCACGCGAGTAATATACCAAACATTGTATCTTGCTTAGGGCTTCACTTCGCTTTACATCAGGTGCAGTGAAGCCACTCTGCCGAGTCCCGATAAAGAAAAACATAGGTCATAAAAAAGTCGCTAAAAAGGGACACTGGAATAGTAAAAACCGGTCCTGGATGACACGTTACAGGCCTCATACTTTCTTTTTTTTAATAATGTCAAGTAACCATTAAAGGTTCGCCATCCCTAATGGTTTGAGAATTATGTTGTTATAAGGTCACAAGGATTGAGCCATGTTCAAATCCGCATTACGCCGGTAGATAATCACCATTGGGAAGGACCTTGCGGCGTCGTTGGCATGTGAGTCGGTAATCACAGCGACATACTGTTGATAGGGAGAGCTAGATTGACATCATCTCTATGAGAGATGTTTAGTTCTGTTTGAGTTAATATCTACACGTAACACTATCTTATTAAGATTGAAAGATATTGTTAATGAAATGAATTTATTTATTTGAACCCCTAAAATGTTATACATTATTAAGATTTCGTCAATATTACTCTACCACCAGTTCGGAAATCAGTTTTCACCAGAGAAGAACGCGCAAGAAACTCTGATGTTGCTTTTTTCAAAATCACTTAATATTGATACTGATATGAAAAAACCCAATATCACTTTGCCCAACTCGTTAATCGAACCCTAGACCTCAGCGCGCCACCGAGGCAGTCCACCTAACGACTCGATTTACATAAAAGAATAAAATAATTATTATGTGTGTATTCATTTTGCTGAACCAGTTGCGACGGCCTTGCCTGGACGGATGAATGGTTGAGAAATCAGGTCGCGGCTTTGATTTATAGTTAATAGCATCGAGACAAATGTTTGTGATTTATATATGTGTGTTCCGGGTATGTGGGAAATGTCTGGTTACTTCTCTGGTAATGCTGAACATAGTAGATGCTATGGGTCACGAGCAATGGTATCAAGAAATCGATGGCTCCTAAGTAAACTATGGTATGTAAGAAATAGTGATTTTCACTTTTTAACGTTCCGTTACCTATGTACTGTTTTCTACCAAACCCATTTAAAAATCTTCATTTATTAAATTTTTTTGGTGGGTTTAGAACTCAGTTAGTAAACAGATAAAGCTGTTAAGTGCATATTACAGTACATAGATAACGAAACGCTATAAAAGTGTAAATCGCATTTTTTTCAGATTCAATATTTTACTCAGATGCCATCGATATCTGACTTAAGCTTTTTTCGCTGGTGGTAGAATATATTTCATATCCGCCCGGATAGCGACCACCGTACACAGAGTGTTAAAGTCGCCATAGTGGCCCAGGTAAGTGTGTCGCGCGTATATTCGGTTCCAACTGACCGGTATAATTGTGTCAAATGTCGAGGTGCGGGGTAATTATGTCTCGTCAGTCGACTCTATTGGATCCCACTACACTTACCATCAGGTGCAGTGGCGCCATTTTGTTGTGTAAGTATAAAAGATCACTATTTGCAAATAAGTCAAGTTGGCTCAAGAAACCATTGTGGATGCTCGTCCGTGACAGTACCACGGTCCAAAGAAAACCAATTATGAAGATAGTTTTACTGTTGTCAAACGCCTCTGTGATTGTCCGGGGCAGGTTAAAACACCACACATCATGCCCATATCGCTTTATTTCTGTTTTAGCCTGTATCCAGGCCAAACATTTCCTTTACAACCTTCTCTCTTCTAAACAGTAATGCGGCCACTTCTCCGGCCGTGGCAGTTCAGGAGCGGTGATAATACCTTATCAGGTGTCCTACTTTCTGCGATAAAAAAAATCCCGTTCCAAGAACTAATTTAACAACGCGACAGGATATTTCATGAGGTCACTTCGACCAGTAAATGGGTTTTAATCTACAATTATGTTAATTAATTGTTATAGTGAAATTTTAGATCTCTTTTAAAACTCTTTATTGCACAACCAAAAAAATACATAAAAGAAAAGAAATTCAAGACATGGTTACAGCAAGCGGTCTTATCGCTAAAAGCGATTTCTTCCAGACAACCTTTGGATGGACAGAAACAAATACCAATAATGTTCGGTATTCCACTTCGCTCGCCATCTGGAGACATGAGATGTTAAGTCTTATTATGTCCAGTAGTTACACTGGCTACAATGTCTTTCAAGCCGGAACACAACAGTCACTACACACTGCTGCTTGACGGCAGAAATCGACATTGCGCTGGTGCCTACCCAGGCGGATTCTCACATATGTGAGACCTACCACCAGTATATCGTATTACTTACATCGTAGCCGTTATCAATAAAATGTCGGATACAGAACTTAATGTCCAGAAACTATTCGAGTTTTATTGTATTACGCGAGTGTGCTCGTATGAAATCGGCAATCTGCTCATGACACCAGTATATGAACGTACAAGGTTTATACTTTATAGGCACGACTGTCATGTCCAGAAATAGAATAATGGTAATTTTTCTTTATCAATCTTTATACACAACATTCTTAATAAAATATATTTGTACCTACTACAATTACGACGTTCAGATGGTTTACAATATCTACCAGTAAGAGAGAAATTTAGTGTATTAAGTATTATTTTCACTGGTTTTACTCAATTATAATCCTTATCGAGTGCAATACAATATTTTATACAAATGTAATGTTTTATCTATGTTTGCAAGGTCTTTTTTGAATGCCTAATATTGATCATAATTTCGGCTTAATTGACAGAATGAAAATAAATGCTATTAAAATTTGCACATACGATTTATAGAAAGGGCCATGTATTAAACTTTTATGACAATATTTTTACGCGAGCGCTGCCGTAATTAAAGCTAGTTATAATTAAGATACCATTTCCGTCGCTTAACCACTGCGTCCGACGACTAGCTTAAAAAAACAGAAATTGAAAATTTATTTGCGGGTCGCATCTTCCCTGCTAACTGGGTTAACTTTAACTGGGTCGGTAAAGTTTGTTCTTTCTGGTCGTGCATTTAATTGCAACGTAGGTAATATAAATAGTTGCTGAACAACTTCAGCAATTGCTGAACAATATTGGACAATAATTGGCATGATTACTCAACGCGTTTTTTAAGCGGTACATTATTTCGTTAAGTGGATGCCATGGGGGATAAAATACCCTAACAGGAAGACCACAAATGCCCTGGAAAGACGACGATAATGTCTCCGGACTGAATTGCCTGAAGAGCTCAATTCCGCAGCGAATGGAAGATGTTAAAAAAGGCTTACACCAAAGAGGTTGAAGGTTAATAAAGAAGACGCTAGTGTGATGTTGTAGTGTTGTACTGTCTGGAGTTTGACGCGCGTCGAAACGCGTCTCTTTCAAGAACCCAAATCTATAAGCCGACCAAATACAAAAGTCACACTCCAATCTATGCTGCCAAATAAATAGTAATAAAATGAGTACTATTTACATTAGCTGTTTAATATGATAAATGTCGAATGAAATTTACTTAAAGCTTTTGAAACAGGGCTAGGTCTGAAAGAAATTTATTTCTTATCGTAATTTTTTAACAAAATTTAGAAAGACAACGAAATGTGTTGATTCCAAATATGCACAAAACAGAAAATCGCAAATATAAAATCTCCTGTCACCCTTCTACATCTTCATTCATTATATAGAGCAAAATTATAAACCATCAATATGATCGATATTTAGGACAAATCAAAGCGGAAGCGCCGATTCACCTTGACTCAGAAAGTTTTGATAAATCAATTGATAAGATAACGTGATAACGCCAGCTGGGTATGCGCGTCGATTACAATATGTTTTGCCTCGTAATCAAAAGCAAATAAATATTGTAGATTATTTTTATTATTGAGAATACGTTTAACCTTGTCATTACGATTTAAATTAATTTAGTTCTGCGCCTGATGGTAAGTGGAATGGGATCCAATTCAATGTCGACTGATAAGAGATGATTATCCCTCAACAGTCGACAAAATCATGTCGGCCTGCTGGAACCGGATATACACAGGCTGATCCCGGAACGCGACACGTTTACATGCCATTCTGGCAGGTTTTAAAGCCTTGTGTACGGCGGTCGTTATCCGGGCGGATATAAAATATATCTTACTACCAGAAAATATTTTAAGAAGCATTTTCTTATTTTTTGTACTGTCTGTTTTCGGTTAAATTTCATTGATATGTTACAAAACTTCCAGTAAACGCACAAGCAAAATAAATACTACAGGAAATGCAAATAAAAATCCTCATGGAAAGACGATAGGTACATAATAACAACATTGTACTCATTAAATAGTACAGCATTAACTCACTCGCAACATTCGTTCTAAAATAGATGTTCTAAATGTGTCTTTATCATGCGGAGCTAAATAAATCAACCGGTACTTAGCCCGCTATTAGAAACGGCTGTCCATTTATAGAATGCCTGTAAGAAATCAATATGTCCAAACATAATGTATGACAGTAGTATAGGCTGACGAAATTTAAATATTCATTGGACGAAATAAGGTTCGCAAAGCCTAATTGATGGGGTTGCACAACAGTCCGTGATGTTGCGCGACATGACGCGATGTATCACGATGTAGATTATAGGCCATCAACCGTTTTTTATACTTAAACGAAACCGCTATCTTCGGGTAGACAGCGAAAATGGGCCGATCATAATAAGTTATATTTGACATGCTTCCACATAACTTTCTTCTATTTTGGAGTCAGTATAGTTGTTTTAATTAACCCCTACAGATTCAAACTTACTCTTTACAATATTAGTGTAATTTGTGCAGTATCTATTAAGTTATATAGGTCATGTTGATTTCATTGTATTATCGTCTCATTAATTATATAATAAACAGACAGACATATAATATTATGTATAGTTAGACACATTCAGATTGTCTCAGATGGGGAATCGAAAATGTGGCAACTTACAATTGAGTGATCTTTACCTAAAGATTTACAAACAGTTTTCGATGCGCATGATACTAGACGTTTCTTTTCTTATCTTTTTTTAAATTCTTTGAATGACGAGCTTGCCGTTCGACGATGTTAAGCGATACGACCACCCATAAACAGCAGAAACACCATCCAACACCTTTAATTACAAAGTATTATCTAGTATTCCACTGTGCTCGCCATCCGGAGACATGAGATGTTAAAGACAATGAGTCATGTCTTATTATGTCCAGTAATTATACTGGCTACAGTGTCCTTCAAACCGGAACACAACAGTGACTATACTGCTCGGCAGCAGAAATAGACATTGCGGTGGTACCTATCCAGGCGGACTCTCATATATGAGAGACCTACAACCAGTAAGATCTATAAAGTTTGACCAACAGTTTTTGCTGCGCATTATACTAGACATTTTTTATTGCAATTGATTAATGAGTTGAGCGTACCGCGTGCCTGATAGAATATCATACGACACCCTATAAACAATAGCAACATCTTACAGAATAACAAAATACTACGTGCACTCCATTGGACTAGTCACAGTGAGAACTAAGATGACTTATATTGCCCAGTAATTATGCTGACTACAAAGTCCTTCAAACCTGAACACAACAGTGGCTACACACTGGTGCTTAGTGTTAGAAATAGTCAAGGCGGTGATATCTACCCAGACGGCCTCTCACATACCACCAGCATCTTAGTACTGTATGACTTCATATTTATTTAAAACTTTTATCGAAATTACACGAGCAATAAGGCGCGACGCGGTGGCCGTATGACATAACTTGTTTTTTATTGTGTCAATTTCCCTACTTCACATTTATCTCGGCCGCTTTATGCGTAATATTTTGTTATTTACGTAAAAAATGATGTACTTTGTCGGAGTATTCGGACGGCGGCATATTGTGACTAGTATCTGCTTTTCCGTTTGCGTGAGTCAATTTTGGATATAAAAAATCGCAGATAATGTAATTTTCTATTCGTGAAAGTATTTTCATTATTGGACCAGTAGCAATTCCAGAAATTGATAAGATGTTTTGAACAGTGGTAATATTCTGGTTAAAGCTCTTCTTTATTCCTATACAGAATAGACTTTACCATGACCACAACTTTGAAAAGATTAGACTACAAAGGCCTGTTTAAGTTGGTAATTAAGTTTTAATGTATCAGTACTGCGAGGTTATGACACACTCACTCGATTTTATTTCCGCAGGGGTAGACAGGCAAAGTTATTAAGATTAATAAAAATGTTTCCAAACATCGAACGAAAGATAATCGCTGACATTGTCACTATTAAATACATTTTTGTGCGATACGCTCGCAGGATCTTACGTCAATGCATCCGCTCTGCATTATACAAGAGACTGTTTGTCGAGTTCTTGTTAATATTTATGATGTATTCGATCTCAGACTGTGTCGAAGTTTGTCGGGACGTCGAGTGATGGACGCGGGTTGCGTTAGCATGCAATTACATCATAGGTTCCCAAACTTTTTTTTTCATAACCCCCTTTCAAAATTTGGCTGGTTGCAATGGACCTTTATTTTCGGTTTCGCAGAGAAAATGCATTACTTCGGTCAACAAAACTGCGTGATTATTTAAAAAAAAAAAAACCTGAGTTGGTCGAAATTAGTATTCGTGCTCGATAAGCTTTTAATCACATTACGGGTAATGTGAGCGTGCTGCTTACCCGTTAGGGATAAAGGCGTGAACTTACGTTTATATTACCTGGAAAATGAAAACAATAAGTAGTTAAAATGCTATTATTATGACTAAGGGGATATTCTATTGACGCAATCCAATTGAATTAATCAGTGAATGAGAAATAACCAATGGAGTGGATGATATGTTTATTTTTATGTAACCATTCCCGAGCGCTGATTGAGTTAATTTATTTCTCTTATCATTTGTAGAGACATTATAAATAATACATATTACATTAAAATAAAATCAACTGACTCGGTGGCGTAGTTGTATAATTGCGACTATGGTACGACTTTCGCTTTGAGGTCTTTGGCTCGAATCCCCGGTCGGGCATTGGATATTTGGGTTTTCTTCTCGATGTTAGCCTTGAGTTTGGAATTTGTTCTCATATAGCAATAGGCTCGCCCCTATCCCATCATGGGATGAAATATAGACGGGGAAAAGTAGGTCCAATAGTGGCGCCTCTGCTTACCCCTTCGTGGATAGAAGTGTGATGGTGTGCAAAATAAAATTCTTGACCGGAGTCTGGTAAGAATTATTCAATGGTTTTTCGATGAAATCAACGTGATACATTCCTTTTTCCCAATAAGTTTATTAAGGATTTGGTCCTTCTATACACCAATTATCGAACAAATCATTTCCCCGGCTTATGCCTGATGCGGTAACAAACGTAGAAAAATGCTTTCATTTACAAAATTGACGGGTTGAACTGTCTGGATCAGTGTTATTGAAGGTGTCTAGAATGTTAAGTCTAGACGGAGTAATCGCGTATTACGCTGTTAGAAGCGAAAAGTGCGCACCCCGGTAGATTTGCGGTAATTGAATTCGAGTGAGCTGTTATTGCATTATGATCATTATCTTGATATATATAACGGTATTTTTGTCAAATAGGATCCCGGAATATACGTTACAATTTACTTACACTACAAATTTACAACTATAACAATTATATTAACATACTTTTAATATTAATGCAAGTTTGTAAAGAAAAAAACGCAGTTACTGGTGAATGTTCAGTGGTTGTAGCGTATTCAGGGCGGGGGGAGGGGCGGTGGCACATAATATGTTTTTATTTTAAATTTGTCACATATTCCAATGACTTGCGTCGTGATATTTATTTCTTGAAATGAGTTTTCTGTTTGTTTACGCCCAGTGACTTGGGGCAGAAAATTTTGGGTCCGCCTGGATGGCAAGACAAACGCCGCTATTGTGAAAGGTTTTGAATAAATTTTGATAAACAGGCACATAATCGTTTATCAGTTTCGGCTGTTAAGCATTTGAAGTGTAAAAAGTGATCTCTTAAGTCTAAAGATGTATAAGTTGGATGCACTGTTGTGTAGTTTAGTCATCTGTTTGATTAGTCAGTTATGGGTCCAGTCTATGACTAATATCATTCGTCATCCGTCCTTTTCGGAGTACAGGGACCTCGGTCAATGAACAAGAATGTCGCAGTGTTAAACGGCAGTTGTATTTTAGAAGCATCCATTAAGCCATCTATACAACTTACTTTTATAAATGATAATATTAGTGAGGATGTTTGGCTGTTTATTGAAAAGAAACTGTAGAATAGATTCCGATCAAAAACACAAAAATATTTCGCTCTGGGGCCTTATTCTCTATCCCGCATGTTATTTTGACAGTGCGTAACAAGCACGTAACACAACGTATCATGTTTAGGACTATAGAAATTTGGCTTACAGAATACCATTCCACGCACATTTCTCGAAGATAACATGACACGGCCGCGTTACGCGTTTACACTATCATACAGAATAAGGGCCCTGGATTGATATGTATTCAAATTAATTCTTTTAGATCCACGATAAAAGGAAATATAAATAAAATTAAGCTTTTATTTTTGTTTCTCCAAATAACACGAACAGTTCGACAGTGCGAAAATGCGTCTGAACGTGCAAATTAAAATTCATGCTCCCATTTTCGTAGCCTACAAAATTACTAACAAATAAAAAATGCAAGTCACCGCTCTATCACAGGCTAATAACGACCAGTTGACATTGTCTTCTCTTGCCCAGAATATGCAAGAAATGTCTTCGCATAATCGACTTTCTGTTGTCATGCGCTGTGCCGTCATGACTTGTTTAATTCGCTCTCGCCACGTTCTGCTAAACATTTAACGTTAGACTTTATTTATAGGCATGAATGGTCGAATTGCGTTTGTTTGACGCAGAGAAAAGTGCATTTGGCAGTGTTTGTATATACAAAGAGGAAGTAAAAAATGAGTTTGAGGTATATTATTTATGTTTAAAATGTTTTGTTTTTTCGCTTAGTTGCGTATGTGGGTTGCGGATGGAGAGGTCTAGGGTTGGATTACTAAGTTAATCGAAGACTATTTGCTTGGTACTAGATTCCTAGAAAGGATGATAGGCTGGCAATGAGTCGTACAAACTGAGCCAAGTTCTTTCTGATATCTACTCTTTATACCCTTAAAGTGTGTTGGTCTGACTGAACATTGTAGTAAGATAAAGGCAGGTTGAAGTCTAAATTTTGCTTAACAATTTGTGTAGGACTCGTTCCTATCACATGTTGCAATTCTTCTTTATATTGATGTCTGTGTACTCGTACTCTACCTCTAAATGGATACAGGCTGACTTATGCGCATGCGCAGGACTCTATAATTAAAACAACTTTGTCTTTTTCCAGGTGATAGTAGAGTCGCACAAAGAGCTCCGTTGTCCAGAATGCCGCATCCTGGTGGAAACGAAGGTGGAGGAGCTGCCTCCGAACGTGCTCCTCATGAGGATCCTCGAGGGCATGAGGAACTCGGCGCCCAGGAAGCTGATCGCTACCCAAAGGCCGAGGAGTGGACATTCACAGGTGGGTTGTATCATCTTCTTGGGGTTTGGGAAATTCTTTAACGCAGTCCAGTTTTAAACTAATAAACGATTAGCCGCCTACGTGATTTCAAAAGCAATTTAATAAATAATATTATGTAATGAAGGGCGTATTGGGACTTCAACAACTATTGTTCACCATCAAACTGCGCTTACACACTATTTGTGTGGTTTTTCTGGCACTATTTGTATGCAAGTGGTTCCCCAAGGCTTGTTGACGTCCAGATATTGTTTATAATCATTTGAAGTATTGTACTAAAGAGTTTTGTGCATTACAGAGTCAAGGGCAGCAGTCGACGCGCGACGGCAAGCAGCTACCACCTCACGCCAGAGCGATGTACGACTACATCTCCAAGGAGCCGGGGTGAGTGATACTTTGTATTTATGATAACACTTTTGATCCTGACCCTTGCACGGCAAACAAACTTCGGTGCATTAACACGTGTCGACTTATGGAGACTGCCTTGGTGGCGTAGTTGTACTGCATGCGCTACGGCAGCGCTTTGAGGTCCTGGGTTCGAATCCCGGGTCGGGCAAAGTGATTCGGATTTTTTTTTGCTCAGTATCAGCCCGGAGTCTGGAATTTGTGCCCGATACGGCGATACGCTCGCTCCCTATAACATCATGGGACGAAAAGTGGGTACCTTGGTTGCGCCTCTGCATACCCTTCGGGGATAAATGCCTAATGTGTGTGTGTGACACATTACGCATTTATCCCTAAAACCTTGATTTCAATCACAGTGTATCTATCTATACATATTATTAAACAAAGTCGCCAAAAGCTGTCTGTGTGTGATCGATTTTCTCAAAATCTACTGAACGGATTTTTGTACGGTTTTTACTAATAGATAGTGGAATTCTTGAGGAAGGTTTAGTTTAATAGTGACTTACAGTTTTATGTAAATTGACTGAAATATAACGATTACTGTTGGTCCCCCTCCACATCTGTCTGTCTGAACGCGATAAACTCAAAATCTGCTCAACGGATTTCTATGAAATTTGCTATGGAGATTGAGACCTTGATAAGGATACGGCCTTTTATCTCTAGGCAATATATATCGCGATTTTCATCACGGTAAAATTGCACGTGGGCGAAGCCGCGAGTAAAAGCTAGTTTCAAATGTAATATCTGGTATTGGAAGACAGTGGTGGTAGGTCTCATATGAGTGAGTCCGCCTGGGTAGGTACCACCGCTATGTCTCTTTCTGCCGCCAAACAGCAGTGTGTAGTCACTGTTGTGTTCCGGTTTGAAGGACATTGTAGCCAGTGTTACTACTGGACATAATATGACTTAGCACCTCATGTCTCAGGATGGCGAGTGCATTGGAATACCAAATAATACTTTGTAATTCAAGGTGTTGGATGGTGTTTCTACTGTTTATGGGCGGTCGTATCGCTTACCATCAGGCGAACGGCAAGCTCGTCTCTTCATTCAAAGTAATCAAAAAAATACATAGCATGTCTACGTTCGCCGAGACTAATCCATTTACAATGTATCATTTCTTTGCCAGTTTAATGCTAATATATTAGTTCAGTAATTAAAGATTACGTGTGTGTAATCGTGTGTAAGCAGAATTTCGCCGCGACGCCGCCGTGGTCAAGTTACAGATAGGGTTGTCGACTTGTACAAAAAAAATTGAAACACTTATTCAAGTACTATCACATTAAGATATTAGTTGTGAGTTAGGATTTGACAAATAATAGAGTGTAGGGATTTTCGAACCCGAAGCAAATATTTGTGAGCGACATACAAAGTAGTGTGTCGAGACGAGGTTTATATTTGCGGGTTATAGCTTTAGTATGCTGTTTTGCCACTGCTTTACGAATTATTTAGTAATAAATTTTAGAAACATTTTTTTCTTTCAAATGTAAATATAAATGTGTTTTCAAATGAAAGCTGCACTTCTCTACACCATAATTTTTTCATTTTTTATTTAATACTAAATCACGAAAACTGATTTCGGTATATTTTAATTAAACATAATTCCACGAAATCTCTTAAATTTAACAGTGCGAGTGACAACCCTAGCTCCAACCGAAGCGTGATGCTATGCGCCGCTACAGTATTGAAACTGAACGCATTTGTCAACATAATTCAACACTCGTTTTCATAGCGCCCGCTGATTGTAATGAATGTTGACATTTCCCACGTATACGATGTAACTGATTTAGGTGATACAATGATATGGCTAATTAGTGGAGACTAAGTGGCTATAGTGGGTATAGCGCGATAGCCTAGTTGGGTGTGGAACGGACTGCCAAGACGAATGACCGCAGGTTCAAATCCCAAGGGCACACACCTCTGACTTTTCTAAAAAATCATGTGTGTATTCTTTGTGAATTTATCGTTCGCTTTAACGGTGAAGGAAAACATCGTGAGGAAACCTGCGCATCTGAGAAGTTCTCTATAGGAATTTCGAAGGTGTGTGAAGTCTACCAATCCGCATTAGGCCAGCGTGGTGGACTAAGGCCTAATCCCTCTCAGTAGTAGAGGAGGCCCGTGCTCAGCAGTGGGCAAGTATATAATACAGGGCTAATATTATTATTAAGTGGCTATTGTACAGTTGTGTAATTAATTAGGCTAGCTCGGCCAACCATTGTGGAAAATTGGTGAAGTGCCAGTTTGTTGCATTATGTACGGTCAGGTAGATAGGATATCCACTAAATACCAATGGTGAAGGGTGAACTTTTTCAAAAGTTAACCCAGGCAAAGAACGTTCCCTTAGATAACATATCGCAGCGAATTTAACAGAAAATAAAATATAATACAAACGTAAATAAAAGAGAAGCCGGCAGGAATCGGGGTGTATGGACGCTTTGCCTCTACTAAATAGCCTTCCCATTAGCTTTCCTTTTCCTAGTTTCTTTTTGTATCGGTCTTCGCAGCCAACACCGGAGAAAGCCGGCAAATGGTATATTGGAATCTCTCGGATTAGCGATTGCAGGGTCTGGAGAAAAGTTGTTAGAGGATATCTTGGGAAGGAAGTGTGGGGGAAGGAAAAGGAACCCTCTTGGGACCCATCCCAGGGGTCATCTCCCCAAAAGGGGAGAAGGCCGGGTAATGTTCGCAAGCTTTCATAACTCACTGTTGGCAACCATGCGGTATACACACTGGACTGTGTGACTAGGGCCGCAGCAAATGTCCCCCAGTGCATGGGCGTGTATTCAATGTAGACTGTAGACCGAGCGCATAAGAATATTTTCCTTGGTTGACATTCGGCAACGATGCAGTAGAAGTGAAGGATGACATGTTCCAAAAGAAAACCTGCCACATCATTTAGGTACTAATAGGCATAAATGCGGTCTGTAAATCGTTCTGACGCTCTTAGATATTGTGATGTATTGATATTAAAGATCAGCACAGCCCAACGGTAACGCAACACTTCCGAGCCGTTGGCGACGCAGGGCGGACGTCTCCGGTGTGCTGTGCTGTACTTACAGTTTACGTTATTGTTTTATTTCACTACGAAAGAACACATAAAGTGAGGACACCACAGATATGATACGAATTACTAAAGGGAAGCCAGTAGGAATAGGGTTATATGGACCCTTTGCCATTGCGATCCAGTATATTGGTAGTTTTGATGCGTTGTGCAGTCAGAAATATGGGAGAGAAATATCTCCCCACTTTTGTTTTCTATAGTCAGTAACATCCTAAACTTGTGTTACCGAGGTGGTGTCCTGTCGGGTGGCCACTGATAAGAGAAGAATCTTTTCTCTAGCCCACTGTTGGGCATAAAGTACTTGGGCATAATACTTCATTAATTATTGAAATATTCAATTAGAAATATTTGATATCATTCGCCCATTCTCGTTATCCGCTTGTACTGATATGTGCAGAGCCTGGATATAATAATGTTTGGCGATATTTTCAAGTGTTGCCATATCTAGATAAAGACGTTTCCGGTGATAGGGAGATGTCGGCAATCTTTATTTATCAAATTTCACTAGCCTTGTTGATATTATAAATTTCTTTTCGTATAAAATACGGATATTAGCATTAAAGTTTTCTATAATGGAAACACTATCCATGAACAGTTACAAAGCTAGATACTGAGTGTTATTTCCAAGTATTTTATGAAAGTTAAGTGTTTGTAACCAGTTTTGTGGACTTAATAAAGAAAGAAAAAAAAATGTCGACTTAGACGAGAGGCATATTTTTTTTTAGTTTTGGACCTAATGTAGAACAATACTGCAATGTTGTTGCTTAAAGTTAGTAAAAAATAATGATGTCATGATTGTGCCTATGCCAAAGATAAATTAGGATTAATTATTTTATAACATAATAATAACAGCGAAAATGTCGAGTTGAGGCAAAACTGTGTCCTGATAAAAATATTGTACTTAAGGTCCATTCGAGCTAAAGGCAAAAATGGGTAAATAATTTTATTACACACACTCGTGCCTTTTATCCCTAAAGGGGTAGACAGAGGCGCAACAAGTGCACCCTTGCCGTGTGTATTCGCTTTTATTATGTGATAAGGGGCCTATTGCCATATCGGGCACAAATTCCAGACTCCGGGCTGATATTGAGAAGAAAACTGAAAAACCCAATATCGCTTTGTCCAATCTGGGGATCGAACCCAAGACCTCAGTCAGCACTGCAGTCGTATCGCAATACAACTACGCCACCTAGGCAGTTGGTCAGTCAGTTACCGCGAAAATATCGAGGTAGAACAAACCATTTTTTTACTGGTAAAAATATTGTACTTATGTATGTCCTTCAAACGGAGTGTGAAGAAGCAATTATGCAGGCCGGCATGACTGTGCCGACCGTCCAGAGATGCTCGTATCTTTGGTCGGCCGGCACTTTCTATGAGCTTCACTTCGCTTAACATCAGGTGCAGTGAAGCCACTTTGCTGAGCTAATATAAGAAAAAAAACCTTATGTAATGACTTTTTGCATTCCAGTGACCTGTCGTTCAAGAAGGGCGAGACGATACTCCTGCAGAAGAAGCTGGACACGTTCTGGTACCAGGGGGAGTGCTCCGGCAGGACCGGCATGTTCCCCATCACTTTTGTGCAGGTGTGTGTAGATAGGGGACTAGATTGAGGGGTTTTGGGTAACTAAAGGCTTTACTAAATAGTGGATTAATTACCTTTGTGTTGCATCTCATACACTATATGTTAATATCATCAGCCGGGAATCGTCCACTACTGGACATAGGCCTGTCCCATTGAGCGCCACAGGGACCGGTTCTGGGCCGCCCTCATCCATCGGACTCCGGCGACCCTCACCACTAAATGCTTTATTTATATGTTGATATTAATAAAGCATTCATAAACACGTATATGTAATATTTGCAGGTTGTAGTCCCGTTGCCGATTCCGACAGCTCTTTGCAAGGCGATGTACGACTTTAGGATGACGGCGCCCGACGAGGAAGGCTGCTTGGCTTTCGACAAAGGTAATTATTAAAAAAACATATCGAATTGATATACTTTTCGTTTTTATCACGTACGTAAATAACCAAACAAACAAAAAAACAAACAAAACTTTATATGCAAGCGTTGGATAGGGGCCACTAGGGAATGAATTTCTAAAAAACCGTTTTCAGTGTTCACCTTTGTCGAACCCTTAGAACAAAGGTGATGGAACTCAAAAAAAATATTTGTGGGAAACGAATAAAAAATATTTGAATACAATATAGAAGGCAGTGAAGGGCAGTCGTGGGAAGTGAGAATCTCTGTTTCCATTCTATAATTTAATCTTTTTCTCGTCATAGGGCATGCTTTGAAGAGTCCTTATTAAAAAAATCAAAAAAAATATAAATTTTGAGTTAGGTAAATTTAGTTCTAAGGGTGCGATGTAACGTAATGAAATCTTATGCGGCTTAAACTAGAAATGGCGAACCTTTATTGGTGCACTTTCTGTTATTTATGAACTGAAAATAACACACCTGTAACGTGCCGTCGAGGGTGTGCCCCTTATTCTGTTTTTTTTTTCAATCCCAACCATATTTTTCATGTTCAAAAACAAAGATTATAATTACCTATAGAAACTACCTACATACGATTAAAAATATATCATGATTAAAGAGGTACATTCGTCAATAATTATGATTGGCGTGGCCAAATTATTTTCTCGTGTTCCATCGGTTCACCAAACCTGGATTTTTTTTAAATTTAATTTAAAAAACTGATGTGCAAACATAGTACATGCTATAAGTAAAAGGTATGAAACCGTACAAACATTTTGTTGACATCGACTAGAATCCGACACGCATTAGGTATTCTTAGTGAGACACTTAAATAATAATATTAATAAAGTTGGTGCTTAAATGGCTTAAACTCTACGTCGGCAGTTAGTGTGAAAAATGTATGAATTTTAAATAAATAATATATCATTGCAGGTGCAATCATCACAGTGCACCGGCGCGTGGACGAGAACTGGGCGGAGGGGCGACTCGACCAGCGCGTGGGCATCTTCCCCATTGCCTTCGTCGAGTTCAACCAGCCCGCCAACCAGATCATATACGGGTAACGATTTATCATCATCTTTTTTTTTATTTGGTTCCCAACTTGAATTATATAATCTTATACACTCTTATTCTTTAAAATAATTTAATTACATAACACAATAATGTCTATACTAATATCATAGAGGAGAAATGTTTGTTTATTGGGGCTAATGTCTGGAATTACTGAATCGATTTTGAAATTTTTTTCATTAATAAAAACTTACATTACTCTTGAGTGTTATGGGTAACTTAAAATATTTATCCCAAAAAAACTTATTCACGCGAGCAAAGCCGCGAACAACAGCTAGTTATTCAAAATATGACTATACCGCTCAAGGCTTTGCTGCTTCATTTTCTACTTTCAAAGAAATTATCCGAGGTCTTGTTTGTGAAAATAACATAGACGCCACCCCTAACTTCGTATTAGCAACGATCAGAAAGAAAAAAAATATTTATTGGCCCCTGGTTGAGTGGTAAACATAATTTATAATAAATTTAAGTACTTATAAATATAGGTACTCAGATACTCACCCAGTGTGGACGGTATACGTCCCACCAAATCTAATGGCATGTAGGCATATATATATAGTAGTGCGCGTGTTGTTGCAGCGCGCCGCTCAACCGCCCCGTGCCGGCCGCGCCCGACGGCGCCCGCGCCGGACACTCCGACCATCGCCACCTCGCACAGGTTACTAACTAACTTTTTTTATTTATAGCGTTACTAGACACAATACTTCTACATGAATTATTGCACATTAAGCTAAAAATCATATGTGATAAAAACTTTTAAGTAATGTCAAATGTTGTGTAGTTATAATATCTTGTTTACAATAATAACGTACTATGACCTTGTACTAATAAAAATATAAATTTTCAGCACGCGCACAGATACCCGCAAATATCGATGTCGACGCCGGCCGGGGGTCAGAATAAGTACCAGAACGTGGCGACGATGAGCCAGTCGCACCCGACCTTCCACGGCACGCAACTCCTGGCGCCGCAGCAGGTCCTCGCGCCGCAGCAGGTCCTGGCGCCGCAGCAAGTCTCCTCGCGCATGCGCCGCGCGCCATCCTCGAGCCCGCACACACCAAGCACTCGCTCGACCTCATCCACTTCAATACGCACAGCAAGCAGGGCGGCGTGCTGCAGAGCGTCTCGCGCATCGGCGACAACTACGACCGCCTCCGCGCCGGCAAGTACGACAACACGCCCGCGCACAAGCTCGACACCACTTACCAGAACGTGCGCACCCACGAACACTTCCCTGTCTCCAACTTCAGCGCGAACAACCTCAGCTCCGACTCCAGCTCCAGCATGAATACGCCGTCGGTCGGCGTCAGCTCCTCTACGCCCAACACCAGCTCCAACTCGAGCTCGTGCGAGAGCAATGACCCCAGCACGCCCAGCTCCCCCGACAACAACACCGAGCGGAACGCGACCGTCGTCGCCGCCGCCAACGACGCCAACGACGCCGAGGAACCCGAGCCGAGGGACGAGCAGGAGCCGCTCAACACCTCCATGGGAGTGATGAGCTTGAACGAGAGCTCCACCGCGACCAACACCTCACTCAACGTCAGTCTGCCGCCGTCTGAGAGTCCCAAGCTCACCGCGGGCACGAGTACGCAGACGCAGGAGAGTCAGGAGAGCGAGGTGCGGCTCGACGCGCCATCGTCGAGTAAGACCGTGCTGCGGTCCAGTGGGCCAGAGTCGCTGCTGTTCGGGCTGGGGCTGCAGGCCGCGCTGTCGCCCTCCCCCACGGCAAGGGAGGGGGAACTACATGGTGGCGCGGGCCCATCGGGACCATCACCACAGAGAGAAGAGACACAGTTTGACGCCCTCCTCGCATCTGCAGGGAAATCATACGCCGAACCGGTGAGGGATTATGTTATTATGCCGAAAGAGTAGCCGATGTCGAGATATAATGTTGATGGTAATATGGTTTGTCTGAATGTATGTGTATGTGTGTGCAGTCACTCTGCGGAGATCGTGGCGACGTCGCTGTTGGACGCGGCGGAGCGCCGGCGGCGTCGGTCTCGCAGCTCGGAGCGTGGGGCCCACACCCCCCACTCGTCCGCCCCCCTCCACACTACCGCACAGCCGCCCTCCCTGCCCGCCGCCTACCTCGCACTCTACCCCTATCGACCGCAGAAACCGGACGAACTCGAACTTAAAAAAGGAGGTAAGTAAAAAAAGATTTTTTAAAGTCATAGCAACATGAGTTATATTAGAAACTAAGATATTTTTATACCTTTTGTTATCATTTTTTATAAATATTTTACTTTTTAAACAAAGTGTTGATTCTTATTAACTTAACCGCCTCATTCACGCTACTGATTTCTACCCTTACTGAAACTCAACATCACTTACCCTGTGTTGTTTTATCCATGGTCAAACAAAGTTGATGATCTTATTGCACTGTACGATGCGCCCTGCTGTGAATTCGCTCGCAATTCGCCAGTGTGATAAGAGCCTTAACGTTTCCTGACCAGTGATGAAACAATTCGGTCTTAGTAGTAAATTATAATATATCGATCAGGTATCTACACGGTGACGGAGAGGTGTCGTGACGGATGGTTTAAGGGTTGTTCGGAGCGGTCCCAGCGGTTCGGCGTGTTCCCCGGGAACTACGTCGCTCCCGCAGGAACATCCGGGCTAAGGCTGATAAGGTAAAACTTTTCACTTTGGATAAAAATAATAGATACAAATACATTCGTGTAAATAGTGTGGGAGTAAATTCATAATCATTTTTTTAGACTTTTTTAACTGTATTGTAAGAAGAATGATCTTTGCGACTCTCGTATTTCATGCTTGTTTTTCATTATTCCACACGCGTGTAAAGCATGCTAAAACTTTAATGTATATATCGGTTTACGTGTGCGAGTGCGTGCACAGCGTGCGTGTGCGCTGGGCCCTTATTCTGTATCATAGTGTAAACGCATAACGCGGCCGTGTCATGTTATTTTCAAGAAATGTGCGTGGAATGGTATTCTGTAAGCCAAATTTCTATGATCCTAAACATGATGCGTTGTGTTACGTCCTTGTTACGCACTGTTAAAATACCGTGCGGGATAGAGAATAAGGCCCCTGCAAGAACGTGGTCGTTGTGAGTCGGTTATACAGTAGAGTGATGCCCGCAGCCCGCGGCGTGGTCCCCGGCGCCGGGCGCGCCCCCCGCGGCCCCCGCGCCCGCGCCCGCGCGCGCCCGCCGCGCCCACCGCGCCGCCGCGCGCGCACGCCGCCCGCTAATGGTAACACACGTCTGCACCGGGGGTGGCGAACCATTGCCACGAGGCCAAATTATTCCGCCACGCTTGTAATATTCCAACAAAAACTTTGTTAGGAAATAAAAAAGGTCGCTCAAAAGACACTCGAATAGATAAAGCCCGCCTTGGACGACATGTTACCGGCAGATTATTATTTATAATAATTGCACGTTAAACAATGAACGTTCGCCATCCCTGACCCATACTAATATAAAGCTGATAAATTTGTTTGACACGCTAATCTCGGAATCTACTAAACCGATGTTCACTTCCAGAGTTTCTTGCTCGTTCTTCTCTGGTGAGAATTGCTTTCCGAACTGATCGTAAAATTATTATTGACGGAATCTAAATAATGTATAACATTTTAGAGATTCAAATAAATCATTTCATTTCACTAATGAAAAGCCACATTACTCCTGAGTGCTATATCCTGGAAAACCATTTATCCTGGTAAATGTTTTTCACATGAGCGAAACCACGAGTAAAGGCTAGTTCTTCATATAAATATATCGTACTCGGTAACTATGTTCTCATACATTTTAACCTATATCATACAAAATTATAATCGCTATAGAAGGAAGTTCTAAATTCAATGCCCATATCTAGAAATAAAATATTAACTATATTTACATTATTTATTTTCAGCCCAACCTCTAACGTATCCATGGAGTTCGCAAAGTCAACAGCCACAAAGCATAACTAGATCTGATAAGGTATATATAATATTTGATAACTTCTGCAAACACCTAAAACTTGTCGAAATTTTATATATCTTCTAAATAATATTTTTTTATAAAACCTTATTAGAGCAACGAGCAAGTATTCCTCATTATAGTAAAAAACTCATTTTAATTATTTAAAATAAATATTGATTGTGTAACCATGCCTCATACTTATTTGTTTTCTTTTATTTTTCTCTATGGTTGTGCAATAATATAATATTATTATTATTATTTATGAATCCATAAAAAAATAAATTTTATCACAGTTTACAAATAACTTTGGTTCCCATATAAAACCCGACAAAACAATTGCAGCAACCAAAAGAGCTGAAACTGAAAACCGACCGCTTGACAATATCGACTGGCGTTAGTCTGATGAAGCGGTTGGCCGCCATGAAGAAGTGCAAGTCGCCGCCCGCCGTCGGCTACAGCATCGACAACCCCGTGTTCGAGGACGCCGCCTCACTGCCACACGACAGGCGACACCCCGTACATGTCAGGTCAGTCACTGACATGTATATTGTATGTCAATATCCAGCCGCATTTAGTCAGAGCAATTGTTTTAAAATCACCGTACGTAATTACAGTTAACAATTGTCGTATGAATTTATTGTTGCTTGCAATTTTAAGCCATAATTGCGTACGATTATTGCAAGCAATAATTGATTCGTCTGAATGAGACTAGTGAACCGAGTGGTCGTGTGTGAAGTTATTGGTTTGCATTCTATAATTTTACTAATGGCTGTTTTCAATAATCGATCCTAATCTATTTTTCAATCTGTCTCATAAATGGACCAATCAGAACAGTTTTATTTGACATGCTTACAAATGAGTTATTTTGATTGGTTCATTCTCTGAATCGGATTGAAGATTAAAATTGAGATCGTTTATTAAAACGGCTGTAAATCCGTAATTATTTTTTTTTGTTTGATTACCTTTTTTATAATAATAAGGGATACAATGGAGCAAGTTTTCTATAGCAGATAAAACATATATCAAACACACAAACCACTCGATTCGCTTATTTATCTGAAAATCAAAGCCAATAAATAAACTCTTGTGATTGTCTATGAAATATTTATACCATGGCAAAGAAAATATTAAAAAAGTCTTAACTTTGCATGACTTACAATAAAAACTAAAAACTAATAAATAAATCTATTGGTAATGAAAACAATGTATTAGTTGTGTTGGTTTATTAACCATTATCATAAATTGTAAAATATATTAAAAATAATATATTAATAAAAAAAACCTATTCATATAATAACTTTTGAATCTCAAAATATTTTAATGATAAAGCTATGTGGTATTCATTTATGTTGCAGTTTTTTTGTAATTTGCATTAGATAGAATGCAGCTTGATTAAATAATAATATTATTTGTTCGAGTGTTGTGTTGAATATTGGGAAATAGTTACTGATAAATTAGTTTATAGAAAATAAAACAGATAAAAAAATGGGTATATTAAAAATACAAATATATTTACATTTGACAATAGGTCAAAATATATCAAAAACATTTAGATATGGCACTCAAAACTCGAATTTTTGTTGCAATAAAAATAGCTAAAAAAATACTTTTATACATCATCACAAATCATATCAATGGGCCACTATTGAATTGTGTTGTGCGCATGCGTTTGTTTTCAAAGCTAGTGAGTTTGTCCTCGTGTTCGGGACGTTTCGTTTGGTCTGTACCGTGTATGTGCGAGCTAACACCACCCTTTGTCACTGCATTTGTGTGTACGATATGAATGTGTCGACAAATCAACAAACACGGCTTCACTCATATATAAAACAAAACAAACAAATCTTTTAAGTTTTAACTATTAGAATTATATCGTGTTAAAAATAATTTTATATGAAAGTACTAGTTTATTTATCTATGTGAATTTTGCCAAATTATTCATTTCGAATGAAATCCCCGATGTTTTATACAGGAATGCAATATTAGTTAAAAATATCATTACCTATTATAATATAAAAAAAATCAACAAGTGTATATTGACGTGTCGACACTAAATCCACTAACGGGGCCGGACGGGGTCGCAGGTCGGGCTCGTGTCCGTCGCAACTGCTGCGGGCGCTGCCTGCGGGGGTCACACGGCCGCCGCCCCGGGGGCACGGGGGCGTGGGGGCACGGGGCCGAACGCTCGCGGCACTGAGCGGCCCGCCGCACTCGCCGTGCACGATCACCACTCGCACAGGTTGGACGCACTCGGGGAGGCACGCTCTGGAAACCACTTCGTGTGATAGGCGGAGAGATTCGTTATACGTTACCCTCGTCTCTGTTGATAATGATTTAGGGCTGACAATGTGTTGTTGCTAATAATGATATTAACTCGTCACTCACAATGTCTAACTATGACACACAAAGTATGATAAATCAATGATAATATTAAATTATTGACTTAGTCCTGATTAGCGCTTTGTCAGCTATTCACGACTGACTTTTCTTCACGATCTTCCACCACAGCTACCCTACCGTACTGGTTAACCATATTTATAATTACCCCTAACCACTGAATTACCCTTATCATAGCCATCCCTCACCACTGACTTACCCTTATCACAGACATCCCTCATCACTGACTTACCCTTATCATAGCCATCCCTCACCACTGACTTACCCTTATCACAGCCATCCCTCACCACTGACTTTCCCTTATCATAGCTATCCTTCACCACTAACTTACCCTTATCACAGCCATCCCTCTCCACGTATAATTCCCATTATGACCATCCTCCACCACTGACTATCCCTCTCCACCATTGACATCTGTACGTCATCACTTGTCAATGAACAATTTACCACCTCTCTATCAAAATTTTCTCGTCATTTATTTTTTTCCACGTATATCCCATCTATCATCAGAGGTGGTTTCCAGCCGACGCATTCCGCCTACGAGCTTTTTTGTATTGTTTTTGCTTGTTTCACTTTTTGTTTGTTGTGTTGCTTACCGTCATACACGCATTCATCGATTTACCTCACAGTTTAATATTCATTTTGCACTAAACTAATAAATCATTAAAATTAAAATTACTTATAAATTTTCAAATAAAATAAAAGTTATAAGACTTAGTATTAAAACAACGAAGGTTGTACATATACAGGCAAGGCACGGAGGGTCCGTGGCAGTCGCAGCATCGAAAATCTCAGTCGCTCGACGTCACCGCGAGCCGGAAGGACAGGCATCATTCCCAACCTGTTAAAGAGAGGTAAATTATTTTGAGATTGGTTCAATAAATGAAACCATATACTTATTTTCTTGAAAACAACATTTTATGATAAGTTATTCTTACCATAGATGTAAAATAAAGAAGTGTGAGTTACGAACGTAATAAATATTCATAAAAAGTAATTTTGATTTATTGACTTAACGCTGGCATCAAGTCTCCTTGGTAAATCAGGATTTTATTTAAACACCCAATACTTTGTATAAAGTAAAGATCTTCTCCCACCAGATTCCGCTGCATAGTCCCCTACCCGCCGAACTCCGAGTACGAGTTGGAGCTGAAGGTGGACGACATCGTGTTGGTGTCGAAGAAGCGCGGCGACGGGTGGTACAAGGGCACGCTGCAGCGCACCGGACGCACCGGACTGTTTCCGGCCTCCTTCGTGCAGAGCTGTCCGCAGGAATGACCGGCCCACGCACAGTAGGTTCGGGACTTTATTTTAGATATACGGCCGGTTAAATAAACGCCTATAGAATGCCGCATTTTTTTAATAGAAAAGATGTCAAAAAGGACAGTTCAAGTCTTACGTAACGGAATTTTTGAAGATTTTGAACTCCTCACCCCCTATGTAACGCGCCATAACGTTCTCCTGTACGCCCCTGCCCCCTCCAAAAGTTTACGTAACTCTAAAGTGTCAATTTTTTGGAATATTCACAATTATTTTACGCAAAATACCGAAAAATCGCTAAAATACTTTTTGTTATTGTTTTACAATAAAAAACAATGTTACATAATGCTTTGTACGAGACGCTCTTCCCGCCCCTGTAACGCATCGTAACGTTTCACAAGAAAAAATTGCGTTACGTAATACTTGAACGTCTCCAAAGGCTGATCAATAGTCGATTATTTAACCGACCGTGCGGTTACCTCACTAATACAATTTTGTACACATCTATTATATTTATATTATGTCTTACTATTCTCCGTCTGGCGTTAAACATCCCTAAAAATAGCAAGAAATACATATGTGTAGATATGAAAGATGTTTGCAACATTTGTGAGTAAGGCGGTTAGTGTTT